>NC_063337.1:21970868-21986783 GCF_021869965.1 Rhincodon typus
GAGGATAGGTGGAGAGGAAACAAGCAGGTCGAAGAGGCAGGGATGGAACCAGTAAAGGTGAGTGTAGGTGGGGAGTTAGGGAGGGGATAGGTCAGTCCAGGGAGGACGGACAGGTCAAGGGGGCGGGATGAGGTTAGTAGGTAGGAGATGGGGGTGTGGCTTGAGGTGGGAGGAGGGGATAGGTGGGAGGAAGAACAGGTTAGGGAGGCGGGGACGAGCTGGACTGGTTTTGCGATGCGGTAGGGGGAGGGGAGATTTTGAAGCTTGTGAAATCCACATTGATACCATTGGGCTGCAGGGTTCCCAAGAGGAATATGAGTTGCTTTTCCTGCAACCTTCGGGTGGTATCGTTGTGGCACTGCAGGAGGCCCAGGATGGACGTGTCGTCTGAGGAATGGGAGGGGGAGTTGAAATGGTTCGCAACTGGGAGGTGCAGTTGTTTATTGCGAACCGAGCGTAGGTATTCTGCAAAGCGATCCCCGAGCCTCCGCTTGGTTTCCCCGATGTAAAGGAGGCCACAACGGGTACAGCGGATGCAGTATACCACATTGGCAGATGTGCAGCTGAACATCTGCTTGATGTGGAAAGTCTTCTTGGGGCCTGGGATGGGGGTGAGGGAGGAGGTATGGGGGCAGGTGTAACACTTCCTGCGGTTGCAGGGAAAAGTGCCAGGTGTGGTGGGGCTGGAGGGGAGTGTGGAGCGGACAAGGGAGTCACACCCTATTCCCTATGCCATCCCCAATTCCCAATTCCTTCACCACCGCCGCATCTGCTCCCAGGATGAGGCATTCCACTCCCGTACATCTCAGTTGTCCTCGTTTTTCAAGGACCGCAACTTCCCCCCCTTAGTGTTCGAGAACGCCCTCAACCGTGTCTCCCACATCTCCCGCAACTCATCCCTCACACCCCGTCCACGCAATAAGAACCAAAAAGAATCCCCCTCGTCCTCACTTACCACCCCACCAACCTCCGGATCCAACGCATCATCCTCCGACACTTCTGCCATCTGCAATCTGACCCCACCACCAAAGACATCCTTCCCTCCCCACCCTTATCTGCTTTCCGGAGGGACCACTCTCTCCATGACTCCCTTGTCCGCTCCACACTCCCCTCCAGCCCCACCACACCTGGCACTTTTCCCTGCAACCGCAGGAAGTGCTACACCTGCCCCCATACCTCCTCCCTCACCCTCATCCCAGGCCCCAAGAAGACTTTCTACATCAAGCAGATGTTCACCTGCACATCTGCCAATGTGGTATATTGCATCCACTATACCCATTGTGGCCTCCTCTACATCGGGGAAACCAAGCGGAGGCTCGGGGATCGCTTTGCAGAACACCTACGCTCGGTTCGCAATAAACAACTGCACCTCCCAGTCGCGAACCATTTCAACTCCCCCTCCCATTCCTCAGACGACATGTCCATCCTGGGCCTCCTGCAGTGCCACAACGATGCCACCTGAAGGTTGCAGGAACAGCAACTCATATTCCGCTTGGGAACCCCGCAGCCCAATGGTATCAATGTGGATTTCATAAGCTTCAAAATCTCCCCTCCCCCTACCGCATCCCAAAACCAGTCCAGCTCGTCCCCGCCTCCCTAACCTGTTCTTCCTCCCACCTATCCCCTCCTCCCACCTCAAGCCGCACCTCCATCTCCTACCTACTAACCTCATCCCGCCCCCCTTGACCTGTCCATCCTCCCTGGACTGACCTATCTCCTCCCTAACTCCCCACCTACACTCACCTTTACTGGCTCCATCCCCGCCTCTTCGACCTGTCTGTTTCCTCTCCACCCATCCTCTCCTCTATCCATCTTCTATCTGCCTCCCCCTCTCTCCCTATTTATTTCAGAACCCCCTTCCCCTCCCCCATTTCTGATGAAGGGTTTAAGCCCAAAACGTCAGCCTTTCTGCTCCTATGATGCTGCTTGGCCTGCTGTGTTCATCCAGCTCTGCACCTTGTTGTCTGGGATCTTGATCAGTTGGGCCATTGGGCCAAGGAGTGGCAGATACAGTTTAATTTAGATAAATGTGAGATGCTATATTTTGGAAAGGCAATTCAGGGAAGGACTTATACACTTAATGATAAGGTCCTGGGAAGTGTTGCTGAACCTTGGGGTACAGGTTCATAGTTCCATGAAAGCAGAATCTCAGGTAGATAGGACAGTGAAAAAGGTCCTCAGTATGCTCGCCTTTATTGGTCAGTATATTGATCAGTATTGAGTATAGGAGTTGGGAGGTCATATTGCGACAGTACAGGACATTGGTTAAACCACTATTGGAATACTATGTGCAGTTCTGGTCTCTCTACTATAGGAAGGACGTTGTGAAACTCGAAAGGGTTCAGAAAAGATTTACAAGGATGTTGCCAGGGTTGGAGGATTTGATATACAGGGAGAGGCAAATAGACTTGGGCTATATTCCCTGGAGCGTCGGAGGCTGAGGGGTGTCCTTATGGACGTTTATAAAATCATGAGGGGTATAGATGGGGTGAATAAGCAAGGTCTTTTCCCCAGGGTGAGGGAGTCCAAAACTAGAGGGCATAGTTTTCAGGGGAGAGGGTAAAGATTTAAAAGGGACATAAGGGGCAACTTTTTCTCACAGAGGGTGGTCGATATGGACAAGGGTTGATTTCTGTGTTGTATCTCTCTATCACTGTATGTTTGAACCAAAACTTAATGAGGTCAGGAGCTGAGTCACCCTGGCAGAACCCAAATTGGGTGTCACTGAGCAGGTTATTGCTGAGCAAGTGCTGTTTGATAACGCTTTTAATGACGCCTTCCATCACTTTATTGATAGTAGAGAGTGGACTAATAGAGCAGCAACTAGCTGGGCTGGATTTGTCCTGCTTTTTGTGTATAGGACATACTTGGGCAAGTTTCTACATTATCAGGTAGTTACCAGTTTTGTAACTGTACTGGAACACCTGAGCTAGAGATGTGGCAAGTTCCGAAGGACAAATCTTCAGTACTATTGCTGGAATGTTGTCAGAATTCATTGCTTTTGCAATCCTGTGCTCCCAAATATTTCTTTTTGATATCATGTGGAGTGTATCAAATTGTCTGAAGACTGGAATTTATGATGCAGGGACAGCTGGAGGAAACCTAGATGGGCCATCCACTTAGCACTTCTAGCTGAAGTTTGTTGCTTTATCTATTGCACGAATGTGCTGGGCAATTCCATCATTAAGGATGGGATATTTATAAGCCCCCTCCACCAGTGAGTTGTTTAATTGTTCACCACCATTCACAACTGGATGTGGCAGGACTGCAGAGCTTAGATCTGATCCATTGTTTATGGGATTTCTTAACTCTGCATATCACTTGCTGCTTATACTGTTTGATATGCAAGTAGTCCTGTTTGAAAGCATCAACAGATTGAGTCTATGTGTTTCTGCAGTGTGTGGCACATAGTAAAAGTTACCTGACTTTGGCAGACTAGGAAGGATATTTGAATATGATTGCATTTCATTCCAAATATCCTCCCATTTTCAAACAAAAGTTTTGAGAAATAATACCATATGCATTGTCATATGCTTTATAAGTTGGTCAAGTTACCCAATTTACACACCACTGTTCTCATGCTTTAGCAGTTTATTATTCCTGTCAAGCTCTTGCATATGCATTGTGCACATAGTCCTTAAATTATGATGGTCTCTTAATGTTACATATGTGTGTAGTTTCTGGTGGCTGTTCATCTGGGTGACATTGCCAGCCCAGGGAATAACATTCCTGCATCATTTGTTGGTCGTACCCATTTTTGTTCCATTTCTGTTTTTGAATTGCTATGTACTTCTGGGTCTGATGGTTCACATGTGTTCTGTGCAGGTGGTGAGTTCATCTCTTCCTGATCTCTGTTTATAGTTGAGGAACAGCTTCTCCAGTTGGGCATATGTGCCTCTGGCTGCGATGGTATAGCTGATCATTTACTTCCAATGTGTATGATCAAGATGACAACTCCTGTACAATATGCCATCTTGGGATGTCAATTTACCTCTGCATGCCAAAAATACTCTTATAGTAACAGAAATGTCCTTGATGCTCTTGTGTCACCCTCAGAACCCTTGGAAATTTCACCTTATTACATTCTTACTGTAATTTGAACAAAGTGCTTGGCTGTTATATTCCCGGTCTCCACTGTGTTGATGATCTCTAGTGCATGATAAGTTGCTGCTTCACATTGGAACTGGACATTTTAACACAGTTGTATCACCGTCCACTTTCTTCATTGGAAGTGCAGCCCCATGCCTGCAATGAACATCTATTCTCCTTGCTTGTATGTCAGATCCAGGTGGTATTTCTGTAACCAGAGTAACATTCTTTTCAGATGCGTTAGAGTAGACAGTAGCGGCTTGAGGAAATGTTTTAAAGTAGCTTGTGGTTAGACTGTCACTTTGTTTCTTTTGAATAGGTATTGACAAAAATGTTCACAAGGAAAAGATGTGAAGATTAGGTGGATTGGCCACGCTAGATTGCTCATAATATCCAGGGAAGTGCAGATTAGTTGGATTAGCCAACGTAAATGCAGGGTTACAAGGATAGAGTGGGTCTGTGTGAGATGTTCTTTGCAGGGTCGATGTGGACTCAATGGGCCAAATGGCCTCTTCCACACTGTACGGATGCTATGAGAAGAAAGACAATGGACAGACACTGTTTATTAATCTGGGTATAGTGCTGTTCTGTTTGTGTTAACAGCCTTGATACAAATCCAGCTGGTTGTCTTTACTGCATTAGGGTTACTCCAAGTCCTGTCCTGCTGGTGTCACACTGCAGGACGACTTCATCATTGATGTTGTAGTTTTTCAGTACTTATTTTGTTATCATTATTTGCTTGATTATGGTGAATGCTTCTTCTTGGTCTGTGTCCCAGTACCACTGCTTATCCTTTGCTGGGATTTAGCATAATAGTTTGCACTCCGCCAATAAATTGAGCAAGAACTTTGCGAAATAGTTGATGAATTGAACAAATCATTCTACCACTTTTACACCTGTTATCACTGCTACAGCTTTTACTTTCCTGGACCTAGCAGAATTACACATACTGTCTGTACCTGGCCAATGTACTTGACTTCAGTCATCTTTAACAGTGATCTTTTCCTCATTCAGCTTCAGATTTAGCTGGTGAGCTCTGTTAAGCAGTCACATTAGATTTTGACCATTTTCTCTTCTATCTCTGCATCCATATACTTGGAGATCATCTAATATATTTCCCTTCTTCTAAAGAAAGGTCACTGGACTCAAAATGTTAACTCTGTTTCTATTTCCACAGATGCTGCCAGACTTGCTGAGTTGTTCCAACAAATTCTGTTTTTGTTTAATCACCATCTATGTTGCTTTTTTCCCTATTATATTCTTCAGGAGCAATGAAAATGCTAAACGACATGCATAACCATCTGTATCTCCCAAAGGACATCAAAAATACGCTTTCTTACAGCTTCACTTGCTGGTAACCATCCTTTGCAACTAGAGTGTTGAAGATTTTAGCTCTTGCCAATTGTGGAAAAATTCCTTTAATAGTTGACAAAAGGAAATGGGATCTCTTCAGTGCTTTATTTTTTGGGCCACTGCATACTCTCAGCTTTTGAGTTTGTTTTGCTGCTACCATGCTGCTAATCCATTCTGTAGGGTTTTTCACTTACTTGATCACACCCTTCTTTTCCTGTTCTACTTTCTTTGTTTTGGACTGGCCTTGAGGGTAGCTGAAATTTTCCTCAACAGATTGGTTCTTACATTTTCATCTTATTCAAGATGATCTTCGATTGAAAGACTTCCTAACCCTGTGAATATATTTTGCACTCTTTCTAGAATTGACATAATGGTTCACAATGCGCCAATACATTAAGCAAGAATGTTGCCAAGTTGTTGGTAAATCCAGAGTCAATTGTGTAGTGTGTAGTAACACAGTGCAGATCTCAGTTGGTATATGGAGCATTACCAATCCAAGCCTTAGACTTGCTCTGCCTGAGGTGAGTAGACACCTGCTTGCTATCCATGATCTGCAAATCCAGATCTTTGTCCATGTCAAAGCAATGGGTTTGCATAGTTCTCTCAGTATGGTTATGGCACTGTCATACTACCTCAACCTTACGTTTGCAACCTTCATTTTTGGCTTGCCATTTTAAGCTGCTTCATACAGGTTTGTGAAGGTCAGGATGTTGCAAAATGCAATGTCTGTCTTACACTTTATGTTTACCTAATATTCTCTTGCTGTTCATATTTCAACCATGTCTCATCTCTAGTCCTGACTAAACCAATCTGTTGTATGATGTTGAGTGATTCATCATAATATTCAGCTGATATCACTCCAGTGACCATCTGTGCCTGCTTGTTGTGCTTCCATTCAACCACAGATCTGCTTGTGAAATTATTCAGCTTCCTGCAGTGAGAACACTGCTTTCCCCATACTAAACAGGCCTTCTTCTCTTTTGCATGATGTTATCTGCAGTATTTACATCCTGCCTTTTGTCTGTAATTGTTCTACCTTTTGTGCCTCGACAATCTCTCAGCACAGGGAAAGACTTGGTCTGTTCTATCATGAATATGCTCTAGCTGCATTTCTGTACAGATTAACTCTTCTTCTGAGTTTAAATTTTTCATCTCTCAGTAGATAAACTCTCACTTCAAACTTTCTTATACTTGACACAATCTTTAAGCTCAGTCTTTAATTGTGCAAATTCACAGGTTGAGTTAATGTCATGATGTGTTCATTGACGGACTCTTTTTCATTTTGGTCCATAATACTTTACACATACTGTTCATATGTAACATCCACTTGAGGTCCAAATTGCACCTTCAAAGCTTTTGAAATTTTTGCCATGTGCATTTTCTGCTCTTCAGAGAGACTGAGGATGGAACACGCTTTTTCCCAATAATGATAAAAGTGCAGCAAATTGTAACTATTCTGTATTGCTCAACAAATCTGTTACTACTTCATAATTCTGCTATTGTGTGTGGAAACAATTCCAGTTTTGTTTCATATCCCCTTCATACCATTTGAATAGGAACTAGTAGGGAAATGCTACAGCCATTTTCTCTTAAACAGCATGCTACCTATGGCTTACTTCTTTTTTTAAAATTTCTCCTGGCTTTGAATGCTCACCTCACTTTCACTTTTATTGAAGTGAGTCTAAAATGTCTACCTTAAGTGTGTGAGCTCTCCTGCTCCTCCTGGCTCACTAGGAAATCTGAAAAAGAGCTGATAAGAAATCAGCTCACCATACACCATAAGTTCAAATGTTGTACTTTTAAAATTAAGAAGGTAGAGAGAGGGATATGACTTGGTTGCAGTTAGAGGAACTTGAGAACTGGAAGGTGTGTAACATCAATTTACAGTGAATAAATAAAGCTCAATGGAGTGAGCAGTATATTTGTAACCTTAGTTCACATCCATGCAGCCAAATGAGATTAATGTTCTTTCTTTTTGGTAATGACAACTATCATAAGTCAAATGACACTGGCAGTCGCAACTCGTTGCATCAAGGGTGTCAGCCTACAGTGTAAAATTGCCTGTAATGTGACACTAATTAGGCACTTTCAGTCAGAGAGGTCAGTAGTATGGATGGTAGAGGAAATTGAAATGTTCTGCTGGTATAGCAGGGGGTGTTTGAGGTTAAGGTTAAGAGACATTGGGGGAGAATGATGATAATGTCACTACTGAATTGCTTTACCTTGCATCTAACCTGACTCAGGAGTGGAAGATTTTGACACTGGATACAAAGACAAAGAAAGTGTTACAGGATTAAATTGATTAAGGTTAAGCAGCAATTGGTAGCATCATCCATTCTAAACAAATGTTGCTATAATGATATTTTAGGAGAATTTTTTTCCTCATAATTGGAACTAACAACACGGTGTCAAAGTAAAATATGTGCAATTTGTTTTGGTTAGCTCTTACTTGGTCTGATCTTTTAAACTACATACACATTATCCATTCATTTTGTTCAGTTCGAATGTGGAATGAATATTCAGCACATCATAATAAATGCACTTTTTGTAGCTAATGATATAAGTGAAATTAATATTGAATGGGATCCTATTAAGTAAATAATTGATACACATTTTGGTAGCTAAGAGAATAATTATTTTGAATTAGTATTTTTGATATAAGAACTGTACAATTTTTAAGATTGAATGAGCATTTCAAAAGTATTTAATACATGGCTGAAACCTTGTTGACCCTAACTCCGTCTATCCTCTTAGGGTTTAAAATCACAAATTTAAGCATTATACTGAAGTAATGTTAAGCAATAAACACAATAAGAGAAAAATGGAAATGTCCCAAGTGATTCTTAATTAAGCATGTTTTAGAAAAACGTTGAAAAAAGAGGGACCAAACTATTTATCTTGATTGTGCTTGAAGAGACAAAGATAGTGGAAGGGTCTTCACTTAAGCCTGGATCTCAACACTATAGACTGTGATCGTCACCAGCAGTTTTCATCAGTTCAATTTGGGTTTAGAAGCTTCCCCAAACAATACGTGGCCATGGAAAGGCCAGAAATTTCCTCAGCCATTTTGTTCTTATTGCTCCTGGTGGGCAGTGTTTGTTAATTGTGACTTGTTTGTTTTAATCAGTTAAAATAACAGTCAGCCCAGCATATGTAATGGTCAGAGATAACAAGGTGTAGAGCTGGATGAACACAGCAGGCCAAGCAGCATCAGAGGAGCAGGAAGGCTGACGTTTCGGGCCTAGACCCTTCTTCAGAAATGGGGCAGGGGAAGGGGATTCTGAAATAAATAGGGAGAGAGGGGGAGGCGGATAGAAGATGGATAGAGGAGAGGATAGGTGGAGAGGAAACAAACAGGTCGAAGAGGCGGGGATGGAGCCAGTAAAGGTGAGTGTAGGTGGGGAGTTAGGGAGGGGATAGGTCAGTCCAGGGAGGACGGACAGGTCAAGGAGGCGGGATGAGGTTAGTGGGTAGGAGATGGGGGTGGGGCTTGAGGTGGGAAGAGGGGATAGGTGGGAGGAAGAACAGGTTAGGGAGGCGGGGACGAGCTGGACTGGTTTTGCGATGCGGTAGGGGGAGGGGAGATTTTGAAGCTTGTGAAGTCCACATTGATACCATTGGGCTGCAGGGTTCCCAAGCGAAATATGAGTTGCTGTTCCTGCAGCTTTCGGGTGGCATCGTTGTGGCACTGCAGGAGGCCCAGGAGGGACATGTTGTCCAAGGAGTGGGAGGGGGAGTTGAAATGGTTCACGACTGGGAGGTGCAGTTGTTTGTTGCGATTAGATTAGATTAGAGGGAGCAGATTTAGGACTGAACTGAGAAGGAATTTCTTCACCCAGAGGGTTGTTAATCTATGGAATTCCTCGCCCAGTGAAGTAGTTGATGCTACTTCAGTAAACGCTTTTAAAAAAAAGGTAGATTTTTTTTGAACAATAAAGGAATTAAGGGATAAGGTGAGAACGCGAGTAAGTGGATCTGAGTCCACGAAAGGATCAGCCATGATCTTATTGAATGGCGGAGCAGGCTCGAAGGGCCAGACAGCCTACTCCTGCTCCTAGTTCTTGTGTTCTTGTGAACTGAGCGTAGGTGTTCCGCAAAGCGGTCCCCGAGCCTCCGCTTGGTTTCTCTGATGTAGCAGAGGCCACAACGGGAACAGCAGATACAGTATACCACATTAGCAGATGTGCAGGTGAACAAGTGTTTGATGTGGAAGGTCTTTTTAGGGCCTGGGATGGGGGTGAGGGGGGAGGTGTAGGGGCAGGTGTAGGGGCAGGTGTAGCACTTGCTCCGGTTGCAGGAAAAGTGCCGGGGGTGGGGCGGCTGGAGGGGAGTGTGGAGTGGACAAGGGAGTCACAGAGAGAGTGGTCCCTCCGGAAAGCAGATAAGGGTGGGGAGGGAAAAATGTGGTGGGGTCGGATTGCAGATGGCAAAAGTGTCGGAGGATGATGCGTTGGATCCGGAGGTTGGTGGGGTGTTACGTGAGGACGATACCTCTAGTTCTTGACTAGCTGATGACTTGTTGGACAAGCACGGAAGGTGGATGTCATATTCTTTGAGTTTCTGGAAAGAAAAAGGCATGAATTGTAAAATTTTACCACGAACTGTTAAAAATTAACGAATCTTTAGTAATTGGTGTTGAGTTTTTAATAAAATCTCCCTCACTTGGAGGCATTTATAAAAGCCTGCATATTTTCATATGTTCATGATTCAACCTGCCTGGTTTATATTACTGAGATGTAAAATTCAATCACAATTAAAGATGAACTCATTACATGTAATTGTATCTGGATGGAATCATTTTGATGATGCAGCAGGAATCTGCACAACACTGTGCCATATGGGATCTAAATTATACTGGTAAGTTCAGGTTGGAAAAGCATGGAAATTGGACTGAAATGAGAACAGAAAGGGAGCATTTATATCATCCTGAAAGTAATTTCCTGGGTCATAAGCTCACTTTGAATAAGGGGAACATTGAAATTCATCCTTACTGGTTGATCTATTCATGACATTGTTTTGAATAATTCAAGACTCAGCAAAAAAATGCTCTATCAGCGCGTGAGAAATCCCGTAAATCTGTGAAATTGAACAGTATGGATAATTAATATCAGTGCCATGAGAGCAATAGTAAAAGTCATACAGCAGGTTTGAATAGTGCTGTACGAACACCCATTATTAAAAATGCTTCCGAAGTACATTAAGATCTTTTTCTGAAAGCTTGCACAGGAAAGTTTATCTTGAATCTTAAGCAGGTGTTCCACTTTGACAAGCACAAGCAATTTTACAATTTTGATACTTGAAACCATCTTGAGCCAGTTTGGTTTTCTCTTTTACTTGTGTGCATAAAAATAATAAGGAACGACACTGCTGTTAGTCACTGCTATTAAATACCAGCCACAGCAACTTATCCTTTCCACTAAGGTCAGGCATTGAATGGAATAGATATATTATAAAGCTTCAGGTGAATTGGAACTGCAATGGATTTTCAGTTTAACATTAGTAGGGAACATCCAGAAATGTACTGATATATTTCTACTTGCCAGTTTGCTCTTGACAACCTCCTATGAGCAAGCTTGTGAACACATAGCTATCATCATGAGCTTGGATGTTAGCTTTGTGCTGTGTCCTTTCAAAAATCATTGGAGAGAAAGCATTTTTCTTTCAACTGCCTGGTTTGGATCTAAACTCAGTTTCCAGATGCAGACGGCCAGTTGCATTGTGATGACCAATCATCCATTAGCCGGCAAAACACCAAGGTCAAATATTACCTGCAGCTTAATTGGTCTAATATGGCATCAACAGTAGAAACAGCTGAGGAAACAAATTGGATTGCAGTGACAGAGCACTATCTGTTCTGACATAATGCTTTTAGCAAATTTCCAACCATTCTGAGATTCTACAAACATAATGCAGTGCTAGGCATCTGCACCAATATTTATTTTGCTTTTCAATTTCACATAATTAAGCAACATTATTGACTATACAATGCAGAAAAGGAGTCATCTTTATTGTGTTTTAATTGGAACTCTTTCAGTATTTATTGATATTATTTGATATTCTGCCCAGTAGTCTACGAAGGCAGGGAGATCAGTGCAAGAAACTTTGCATTCCTCTGCAAAGTTAGACCACTAAACTCTCAGTCCAGGATGTGGCATCTGGTCATCTTGAGACTTGTTGGATTCTCATTATCACCTCTCACCTTAATTTTCACACAGGAGCTGAATTCAGTATCACATGAGTAATATACTTGTGCTCAAGGTGTAAAGACCAAATAGTTTTCCTTCAGCAAAATGTCAGGAAGCTACAGAGCTGAGAGAGATAAAGAACTAGAAAATACAAGTACCCTTTACCTCCTCCAATAGCTCATTATTACTTGATGCTGTTTAAAAATGTGATGTCCTTTTTACTTTTTAAGTGCAGATTTGATTCCTTTGTAGACTTGCTTTCATTCTCTTCTGATAGTCGCCTATCTAATAACTCTAATTTACTTTGTATGTGTGTACAGGGATAAGGAAATTGAGCACAGATATTTGCATATTCTATGACTGTGTGAGGTAACTAATAGCAAACTGAAACGTATTGTGTATTTGACATTGGAGAAGATATTGACCATCCACCATTAGAACTGAGATGAGGAGGAATTTCTTCAGGCAGTGGTGAATCTGTGGAGCTCACTGCCACAGAAGGCTGTGGAGGCCAAGTCATTGAGTATATTTAATACAGAGATAGATAGGTTGTTGATTAGTAAGAGGATCAAAGGTTATGGGGAGAAGGCAGGAGAATGGGGTTGAGAAACCTATCAGCCAATGATTGAATGGTGGAGCAGACTCAATGACACACTTATCTCAGACTATTGAATAAGTGCCATGCCTCTCCTCCACCTTTACCTACCTTCCTATTGTTCTTTAATGTCATACACCCTTAATATTCAGGAGCCATTCCTTGATATTCTGCAGCTATGCGGTGGTTGGTTTTGCTCTCCGAGCTGGTTTGTTAGTTTGCAGATGTTTCATTACCCTGCTGGGTAACATCATCAGTGCAGCCTCCGATGAAGCGATGTGGTGTTTTCCTGCCTGGTATTTAAACTCTGGGGTCTGTTGAAATTGGTTGCCTCATTTCCGGTATTTCATCACATTGGTGTATATATAGGGTCTAGTACACCGCTGCGAAGAAAAACTGGAAATAAGGCAACCAATTCCAACGGACCCCAGAGTTTAAATACCAGGCAGGAAAATGCAACAGCGCTTCATCAGAGGCTGCACTGATGGTGTTACCCAGCAGGGTAATGAAATGTCCGCAAACAAACGAACCAGCTCGGCGAGCAAACCAACCACAGCATCCACAACCGGAGCTACAAATCTACTCAAGCACCTTAAATTCCGCAGCTAATACTCCTTAATGGCTTCCAGATCATATTTATTAGCTGCAATGTGCACAATTAATTAAATTACCTTGTTATGAATGCTATGTATATTTAAATACAGAGCCTTTAGACATGTCTTTTTATCAACTTTGTAACACCTAGTCTTTATTATATAATTCTCAGTTTATTTTCTCTCTGAGCCTTCCTGGCATGCCCTGACCTTCATTTCCCATTTGGCCCTTTAAGTCTGTTCCACTGTTGCATAAGGTCACGGTTGATCCACTCACCACCCTGACTTGGAAATACATTGCCGTTCTTTCACTATCGCTGGGTTAAAATCCTGGAATTCCCTCCCTAAGGGCATTGTGGGTCAATGTACAGCACATGGAGTGCAACAGTTCAAGAATGCAGCTCACCACCATTTTATCAAAGGCAACTAGGAACAGGCAATAAATGCTGGCCCAGACCGCAATGTCCATGTCCCACAAGTGTTTGAGAAAAACATTGCTTAGACAAAAGGACTGAAAGTGCATTGTCTTAACTTTGCAGGACTGATTTTAACCCAATCCTATTAAAAGGAACAAAGAGTGGGGCTCTAAAATATTTCCTGGTCTATTCATGACCCCTACTCTCACCATTTTAACTGTCCTATTTCAGCCTTCCATGCCAGATTGTGTATGTCTCCCTCAATCTCAAACCTGCCAGTTAAACACTGCCATTGCATATGAAAGTGCTTGGGGAACATAAAAAGGACACACAGCTGTGGCTAAGAACAAGTTTAGTTTTGGTTTTTTACAAACATTTATGCATCATTTTCTAGGAGAGTTAGTAAGAACAGCCAATGCTGGAGTCAGAGATGACACACTGTGGAGCTGAAGGAACACAGCAGGCCAGGCAGCATCAGAGGAGCAGGAAAGCTGACGTTTCGGTCGGCACCCTTCTTCAGAAAATTTCTGAAAAAGGGTCTAGGCCTGAAACGTCAGCTTTTCTGCTCCTCTGATGCTGCATGGCCTGCTGTGTTCCTCCAGCTCCACGCTATGTTATCTGTTACCGCATCATTTTCTACTTATTTCAGGTGCTAATCTTGCTTGCTACTTTTACAATTGTCACTTTTAATGCCATCAACTTAGCCTCTTGGAGGGCAATAAATGAGAATGACTACATGCAGAAGGCTATACCCTGCAATCAATACCTGCAGCAATAACGACTTGTATGTAGATAGTGAATTAACTCCACAGAGACTGATATCCTGTCACCACGTCATCCTTTGTTTACAGGTGAACAGTCCTTGACTTTAGTACTGCCTCATTCAGAGTCAGGTCCCAGAGTGTCAAGATCTCTGATACTCCCTTTTTACCTATCAGCCAGGGCTCCCTGATTGGACCAGATTAACAATCTGGGTACTCATATTCTATGAGGTCCAGCTGGCTGACCTTGTTCCAATCGCTACAGATAGCACCTTTAATGTAGTAAAACTTTTGGACCTAACTGAGAAGCAGCACAGAAGAATTCAATTCTCTACAAAATTCCTTCAAAACAGGACATTGTTCCTGTTGGACCCAGGTGTTGGGTGGAGGAGGCAGGCCAAAGCCACCATAGGCCTATTCTATTCCATGTCACTGGGTCTTTGCAGAAACTAATAAAGAACAACTGTCACATTTGCAAGTCTGCAGTTCATCTTAAATGAGTGTCAATTCTGTATTTTTTAGGACAGATCAGTACACCATCCCCACTCACATCAGAAGTCACCAAAGTGTGTGACTGTGAAGCAAAAGCTGTTTCTCTTTTACAATTAGGAAGTAGTTGGCTGTCTTCATGCAGATATCAGGTCAGCAGAACATAAGCCAGCAACATTTTTCCCTGCATCTAATGTCCAGTCAGGGACAACAGCAGACATAGATAGTAAGAACTGCAGATGCTGGAGTCAGAAATAACACAGTGTGGAGCTGGAGGAACACAACAGTGCAGGCAGCATCAGAGGAGCAGGAAAGTTGATGTTTCAGGTCGGGACCCTTTCAGAAATGGGGATGGGAAAGATATTAAAAGTTATGGTTATAGAGATAGTGGATGCATTAGCTACAATTTTCCAAAAATCTTTGCATTCTGGAGAAGTACCAGAGGATTGGAAAATTGCTAATGTGACACCATTATTCAAAAAAGGCAGGGAGGTAAAAAGGGGATAACTATTGGTTGATCAGCCTAACATCTATTGTTGTACTAGTATTGGAATCAATTATTCAGAAATTAATAGCAGCGCATCTAATCAAGCTGATTCAGCCTGGTTTCATGAAAGGGAAACTGTCTGACTAATCAATTGGAGCTTTTTTGAGGAAGTCTCAAACAAGAATAGTTATAGGGAAACCAGTACATGTGTTGGATTTAAATGTCCAGAAGACATTCGACAAAGTACCTAAACAAAGGTTAAATCATAATATAAGAGCCCACAGTGTTGGTGGTAGTAAACTGGACTAAACTGGGAATTGGCTAATGGGCAGGAAACAGCAAGTAGGGATAAGGGGTTCCTTTTCAAATTGACAACCCATGACCAGTGGGGTTCCACATGGATCTATGCTGGGAATGCAACTGTTTATAACATGTATTGATGACTTAGAGGAAGGAAATGAATGTACTGTAGCCAAATTTGCAGATGATACTAAAATAGGCGAAAAGGCAGATTGCGAGAGGAATACCAACAGTTTACAGAGAGATATCGATAGGCTAAGTAAATGGGAAAAAATACATTGGCAAGTGGAGTATTATGTGGGAAAATGTGAATTTGTTCATTCTGGAAAGAAGAACAAAAGAACAAAAGTTTTTTTGAATGGAGAAAAAACTGCAGCAAGCTGTAACACAAAGGGACTTGGAGTTACTTGAACATGAAATACAGAAAGCTAGCACACAGGTGCAGCAAATAAACAGGAAGGTTAATGGAATGTTTGCCCTTATTTCAAACGGGTTGGAGTATAAGAGTAGGGAAGTCTTACTACAACTATACAAGGTGCTGTTAAGGCCACATTTGGAGTACTGTAAGCTGTTTGGCCCCTTTATTTAAGGAAAGACATCATTTCATCAGAGGCAGTTCAGAACAGGTTCACTAGAGTGTTTAGAGA
>NC_063337.1:21987183-22021121 GCF_021869965.1 Rhincodon typus
AGAAATTGTGAACTTTGATCAAGCTTGCATGTCTTATATAAAAAAAAGGACCAGTTACTGTGCCAACACAAATAAAAGGCAGATCAGGGGACATGTGAAGTGATTGTCAAATGCGACTTGGAGTAAGTTAAGCAGAGATTTGAATTGCAGCATTTCATTGAGAATAGGATTTGGAAGACGATGTGCTTTAGAATAGCCGAGTCTGGATGAAATAACAGAGGTAAGGAGAATTGGAGGATCGACTCAGATCAAATAGAAAGAATGTCACGTGATGTAATCGAGGCAAACCATTGTCCCAGAAATAGCGCGACTACTCCGTAAGAAACCTACATCAGGAGAAAAACAGGAGCAGTCTGAAAACAGGCAGGATCTTTTAGGGACACTTTCTAGTGATACAGATGTCGTCAATTGGTAGCCACGAAGCTTTCCTCATTGCTGGAGACAAAAAGAACTGCAGATGCTAGAATACAAAGTAGACAAACAGGAGGCTGGAAGAACACAACAGGCCAGACAGCATCTGGAGGAAAGGAGCAGTCAACGTTTCAGGTATTACCCTTCTTCAGGACTTCTTCAGGGTAATACCCGAAACGTTGACTACTCCTTTCCTCCAGATGCTGTCTGCCCTGCTGTGTTCTTCCACCCACCTGTTTGTCTACCTTCACTAGAATAATCCCTGGTACGGAGGGATTGTCTTATAAGGAAAGGTTAAATACGTTGGGACTTTACTCGTTGGAATTTAGAAGAATGAGAGTTGATCTCATTGAAACATATAGGATATTTTAGGGACTGGCAGGGTAAATGAGACAATGTTTCCCCACATGGAAGAAACTAGGACCAGAGAGCATAGTCTCAGAATAAAGGGCCACCAGTTTAAGACTGAGATCAGAAGGAATTTCTTCTGTTAGAGGGTTGAGTATCTTTGGAACTTCTTTTCTCAGAGAGTTGTGGGGGCAGAATCCTTGTGTATAGTTTAGGCTGAGATAGATATAGTTTTGATCAGTAGGGGAATCAAGGGTTACAGGGAAAGGGCAGGAAAATGGACTTGAGGAATGTCAGATCCCCAGTCATGATCTTATTAAATAGTCAAGTAGGCTCAAAGAATCAAATGGCCTGTTCCTGTTCCTAATTCTTATAATCTTCTAGTGTTACGGTGGTTCAATCCACACTATATAAAATTATCTAGTCCCAACAAGGTAGAAAGAAAGTGAGTGTAAGATAAAGCGCTAGAATATAAGGTGTTTTAGCCAGAGAGCATTTTGCAGAACTGACCATTAAAATGTGTTCTTGTATTTTAAGGAATTTAGACACTATTGTAGTAAAAAGGTCGAGGAATACGATGAGACTTGTTTGATTTGGCAAACGTATGTATATCAAATAGTTGCATTTTAGAGACATGAAACAATGAGACAAAAATGAGCTAAATTGTGTAAAGGGTCTCTAATTAAACATTCTAAAAGCTCCGTAGGCTCAGGATATACATTTTTACTTTGACCTGCTGTCATGTTGGTCATCTACATTTCCTGCTCACAATTAGGAAACTGATGTTTGATCTAAACAACATTAGAATTAAAATACATATTTGTGCAATTGATCTGAAGCGTTCAAAAGTAGTTAATTAAAATATCAAACAAAAGTTCACATGGGATCGTGCAGCTGTCATGCATTATATTTGATGAATGCAGAGGAAGGCTGTAATAGGATTATTACTATTTCAGCTGTTGCTTTAATCTAAACAGTGTGTCCATTGCCAAGTGCGTTTTTAGCTCATTCTTGTCTTTGCATTTAGAAAATAAATAGAGCATCAGGAATAATATTTCTAGCTTTGTCTAGGTTGAGATTGCATGTTATAAGAGGAGTTCTCATGCAGAGTCCACGCTGGAAACTTTTCGTAATCCCTTCCCAGATGCTATTGGATCTGTATTTCCAGCATTGTCCAATCTTAATTCTATGAACCTGTTATGTCTGATGCCACATATTTCATCCAAAGCAATATGAAAATATTTAAACCAGAGTTTAAATGTGTATCTTGAATGAAATTCACATTTATGTGACAAGCAGAACTGCTTTAGAAATTTGACATTCTTGAATTGTGATATGTTCTGACTGACCAGAGAGAATGGAATCTTTTGCATTCATGTACATTAATATATGTCTGAGAAAGAACACAAAGGCGAGGACCATTGAGGCTGAACATAGAGCACATACAGAAAAACGTAAAGAAACGAAAGATCATCGTAAATGGTTTTTCAACAGAGTTGTTTCTTATAGGGAGTACAAAGCATTTAATGTTTCCGTGTTTAGCCTAGCTTTGACGTTACCAAGTTATGAGGATGGAAATCTCATTGATGGCGCAGTAATGTCATTGTTTCAGTATTCCAGAGACCCAGGCAAGTACTCTAGGGACATGAGTTCTTTTAAGTTCAAATCCCACCAAAGATATATAATAGAATTTACGTACAATTTATAAAATCTGGAATTCAGAGCTAGTCTCAGTACTGATCATTATGATGATATCATTAATTGTGATAAACCCATCTGGTTCACTTATATCTTTTCAGGAAAGTTATCTTCCTCCTGTTCTTACACAGTCTGGCATTGTTGCGGTTCTTCACCGACAGCACTGTGGTTGACCCGTAACTGCCTCCTAAAATGGGCCTAGTAAGCTATTCAGTTCAAGGACAATTAGGGGCAGATAAGAAATGCTGCCATTGTCAGTGATAGCCACATTCCATTTCCTTTTGAATTAAATGCTTGCTGACCCCCCACTATCAAACCTGCCATAACTATTACTCTTCTGGTTTTCTTTGTACCATTGTGTACAGCTGAACCAAATGTATTGTCATAGGACAATACCTTGCGTGACTGCAGCCTTTCAGTTGTTTCAGCGGCGGGAGTCTGGGAAAAAGCACGAGGGCAGCCTGGGAAGGTGAGCTTCACCCAATAAATTTGGGAGTTAACTAATACCCGAGACACTACACGCATAGTGTCTCCCACCCTTCCACCTCCTCTAACCTAATAATAATGACTAAGTGTGGTGAGCAGGTAAGCTATTTGCATTTTTTTTCCTCATCTCTTTGTTATCTTTCGGGGTGGTCACCTAGACGCCAAATCCTCTGGGAGCGGGTCAGAAGGCAAAGCCGGAGTCTATTTGAGTACATAACGGAGTAAACTTACTGGTGCAGAGAACACTGCGAAACTAAAAAAAAACTAATTAATTTTAAATAATTAACTAAGTAAAGATGGCAGGCCAGGTGATGTGTTGTAGCTGTATGATGTGGGAGCTAGCTGATCCCATTGAGAACGGCAGTAACCACATCTGCAGCGAGTGTTGGCTGCTTGAGGAGCTCCGGCTCAAAATTGATGAGCTGGAATCCGAACTCCAAACACTGCGGCACATCCGGGAGGGGGAGAAATACCTGGATGCTGTGTTCCAGGAGGCAGTTACACCTGGTAGATTAACTAATGTTAATTCGATCGGCGGGCAGGAACAGCAGTGTGTGACTGCGAGTGAGGCAGGTAGAGGGACCCTGCAGACAGGAACACAGGAGCCGCAGCCCTTGACATTGTCCCACAGGTATGAGGCACTTGCTCCCTGCGTGGATGAGGAACAGGGCTGCAGGAAAGATGAGTCAACTGACCATGGCACCATGGTCCAGGAGGCCATTCAAGAGGGGGTAGCAAAAAGACAGATTGTAGTTGTAGGGGATTCCATCATCAGGGGGATAGACAGTATCCTTTGCGAGCAGGATAGAGAATCCCGCATGGTGTGTTGCCTGCCCAGTGCCAGGGTGCGAGATATCTCAGACCGGCTTGACAGGATACTAGAGAGGGAGGGGGAGGATCCAGTTGTTGTGGTCCATGTAGTTACCAACAACATAGGCAGGACTAGGAAAAAAGACCTGTTTCGGGATTATAAAAAGCTAGGAACAAAATTTAAAAAACAGGTCTTCAAGGGTCATAATCTCTGGATTGCTGCCCGAGCCACGTGCAAATTGGCACACGGAGGTGAGGATCGGGGAAGTAAGCACGTGGCTAAAAGAGTGGTGTGGGAAAGAGGGTTTCATTTTCATGGGGCACTGGCATCAGTTCTGGGACAGGAGGGATCTATACCGCTGGGATGGACTCCACCAGAACAGGGCCGGGTCCAGTGTTCTGGCGAAAAGGGTAAATAGGGTGGTTAATAGGACTTTAAACTAGTAAGTAGGGGGGAAGGGAGAAGTGAGCATACAGGGAGAATAACAATTAATGTCAGGCAAAGCAGCAGTTTAGCAGGTGACAAGGAAGCTTCAACTCCATTGAAAATTAGGAAAAAAGTTAAAGGGATGGAGAACTCCAGAGCTATTAGTAATAGAGGTAATAGGACCCAAAAAGAAGGTGCAAAAACTGG
Source organism: Rhincodon typus (assembly GCF_021869965.1). NCBI lineage: Eukaryota > Metazoa > Chordata > Chondrichthyes > Orectolobiformes > Rhincodontidae > Rhincodon > Rhincodon typus. Next base: position 21,991,571 of record NC_063337.1, read on the forward strand.
CACAAGGGCACTTTATCTGAATGCAAATGGATATGATTTAGTGGCCATTACAGAGACATGGTTACACCATCAAGTCCACCTGTTTCCACTATTTCCTTAGCATCCATGATTTTCTCCTCAGTATTGAATGACGGGGCAGGCTTGAGGGTCCAAATGGCCTGCTCGTGCTCCTAGTTCTTATGTTCTTATAGACTTGCCTCGGGTGGACACCCCTATGAACCATCACTTCCCTCAGCATTCAGAACTGAATACTGGTTGGATAGTGAAATGCACTCAGGGGACTTCTGCACTCCCTGCCTGTTTCTTTTTGGCTGCCTGATTGTCACCCATTCCCTCTCTCTTGAAACTCTTAAGCAGTGGGATCAACACATCAATCAGCATGCTATCCATGAAGCTGTCAACCTCATTTAAGGTCCACAATGCTTAACCTCCAAAATCTGGAGCTTAATTGCTGCAACTGACACCACCTTCTGCATATAACAATACAATGAAGTACTTAATGAATAGCAGGGCACTGGGAAGCTCAGAGGAACAGAGAGAACATTGGGTGCTTGTTCACAGATCCCTGAAGGCAGCAGGACAGATTACTAGGGTAGTTATAGAGTCATAGAGTAATGCAGCATGGAAACAGGCCCTTTGGCCCAAACTGGTCCAAGCTTTCCATTGCGCCCACCCAGTAGTTCCAATTGCCTGCATTTGGCCCATAACCCTCTAAACCCTTCCTATCCAAATGATTTTTAAATGTTGCTATTGTACCTGCATCAACTACTTTCTCTGACAGCCCATTCTATATAGACACTACTCTGTGTGTATAAAAGTTGCCTCTCAGGTCCTTCTTAAATCTCTCCCCTCTCACCTTAAGCCTATGCCCTCTAGTTTTCAATTTCCCATCCCTGGGAAAAGGACTACATGCATTCATCCTATCTATACCTCTTATGATTTTATACACCTCAGTAAGGTCACCTCTCAGTCTCCTAAGTTTCAAGGAATAAAGTCCTATCCTGGCCAATCTCTCCCTATAACTCAGGCCTACTAGTCCTGGCAACATCCTCATAAATCTTCTTTGCACACTTTCCAGTTTAACTATGTCTTTCCTGTAACAGGGTGACCAAAACTGTATACAATTCTCCAAACGCGGCCCCACCAACGATTTATACAAACTGTGACATAACGTCCCAACTCCTATACTCAATGGCTTAACCAATGAAGGCCAGCATGCAAAATGCCTTCTTCACCACGCTGTCCACCTGTGATGCCGCTTTCAATGAACTATATGCTTGTAATCCTAGGTTCCGCTGTTCCACAACACTCCTCAGGACCTTACCATCTACTGTATAAGTCCCACCTTCGTTTGACTTTCCAAACCGCATCACCTCACACTTATCTGTGTTGAATTGCATTTGCTAAACCTCAGCCCACTTCCGCATCTGATCAAGATCCCTCTGTAATTTTTGATAACCTTCCTCCCTCTCAACGATATCTCCTAATTTTATATTATCCGCAAACTTCCTAATCATGCCTGTACATTTACATCCAGATCATTTGTGTAAATAACAAATAACAAAGGTCCCAGCACTGACCCCTGTAGCTTACCATTAGTCACAGGTCTCCAGTTCGAGAAAAAACCTTCAACCATCACCGTCTGCTTCCTACCATCGAATTTTGAATCCAATTAGCTAGCTCTCCCTGGATCCCATTCAACTTAATTTTCATAATTGGGCTGCCATGCAGGATCTTGTCAAAGGCCTTACTAAAGTCCATATAGACAACATCCACTGCCCTACCCTCATCTATCCTCATGGTTACCTCTTTGAAAAACTGTAAAAGAGTTGTCAGACATGACTCCCTGCGCAAAAATCCATGCTGACTATGCCTAATCTGACCTTGACTATCCAAATGTTGGTTGATCCTGTCCCTCTGTATCCTCTCCAATAACTTGCCAACCACTGATGTTAGGCTCACTGGCCTGTAGCTCCCTGGCTTGTCTTTGCTACATTTCTTAAACAAAGGAACAATATTAGCCACCATCAAGTCCACTTGTTTCCGTTATTTCCTTAGCATCCATGATTTTCTCCTCAGTAAACACTGAGGAGAAACATTCATTAAAAATCTCCCCCATTTCTTGTAGCTCCACACATAGACAGCCATGCTGATCGTTAAGGGGACCTATTCTCTCCCTAGCCACCCTTTTAGTCTTAATATAGCTATAGAACCTCTTGGGATTATCTTTAACCTTATCTGCCAGATCCATCTCATATCTTCTTTTTGCTCTTCTGATTTCCCTCTTAAGTGTGCTCTTACACTTTTTATAGTCATCTAGGGATTCACTTGAACCCGATAGCTTAAACGCAATGTATGTTTCCTTCTTTTTCCTGACCAGAGCCTCAATATCCCTTGTCAGCCAGGGATCCCTAAACCTACCAGCTATTCCCTTTACCCTAAAAGGGACATCCTGACCCTCAACTCTTGATATCACATTTTTAAAAGCTTCCTATTTGCCAGTCATTCCTTTTCCTTCAAACAGACTCACCCAATTAACCTCTGCTAGATCCTGCCTAATGGCCCCAAAATTGGCCCTGCTCCAGTTTAGCACCTTAACCTGTGGACCTGTCCTATCTTTTTCCAAAACTATGTTAAAACTGAGAGAGTTATGGTCACTGGACCCAATGTGCTCTCCGACTGACGCTTTAGTCACTTGCCTGACCTTGTTTCCTAAGAGGAGATCCAGTGTTGCATCCTTCCGTGCAGGGCCCTCTACATATTGATTTAGGAAACTTTCTTGGACACATTTGAAAAATTCCACACCATCCGGGCCTTTTGCACTCTGGGTGGCTCAGCCAATACAGGGGAAATTAAAATCTCCAACTAATACTACTCTATTATTCCTACAGATATCTGTAATCTCTCTACACATCTGGTCCTTTAGTACCCTCTGGCTATTTGGTGGTCTATAACACAGTCCCAACAGATTGACTATCCCCTTCTTGTTTCTAAGTTCTCAACATTTGGCCTCATTTGATGGCCCCTTAAGAATATCCTCTCTGAACACTGTTGTTATGTCCTCCTTTATTAAAAGGGCAACTCCCCCTCCTCACTTACTTGACTTCTGTCACACCTGGATCTTCTGTATCTCTTCACTGTAGCCCTTATCAATGATGTTCTCTGCACCCTGGATGATCCTGAGTGCATCCTTGACACCAGGTACTTTCTGACCTCCTGTACAGTCATGATGACTGTGGTGATGTCTCCCAGAATTCCACTGTGCTGACTCTCAGCCACATTCTGATTTGCTGCCCTTCTTTGCCATCTCACAGAGGATGTCCTGCGGAGCTCTTCTGTACAGTCGTGATGACTGTGGCGAAGTCTCCTAGAATTCCACTGAAATGACTCTCAGCCACCCTCTTATTCTAAGAAGGCATATGGGACATTCATCTTTAACAGTGCTGGTATTGATTTTAAGAATAAGGAAGTTATGTTGGAGCTGTACAGGATTTCGGCTATGCCACAGCTGGAGCAGTTCTGGTCATCATACTGCAGAAAGGATGTGATTACACTGGAGGGAGTCCAGAGGAGAATCATTAGAATGTTACCTGGGATGGAGTGCTTTGGCTATAAAGAGAGGATGCATTGCTTGTAATTTTCCAAAAATGCTTTGATTTTGGAGAAATGCCAGAGGATTGGAAAATGGCCAATGTGACACCCTTATTCAAAAAGTGAAAGAGGCAAAAAGCCAGTAACTATTGGCTGATTAAGCCTAACATCTGTTGTTGGCAAATTATTGGAATCAATTATTAAGGAAGCAATAGCAGAACATTTTCAGCAATAGCAAAAAAAATCACAATCTAAACAAAGTAAAGTCAGCATGCCTTCATGAAAGGGAAATCATGTCTGACTAATTTATGCGATTTTGTTTGAAAAAGTCTCAACCAAACTATATAAACGGGAACCAGTACTCCTGTTGTATTTGGGCTTTCAGAAGGCATTTGACAAAGTATCTCACAAAAGACTTAGTCATAAAATAAGAGCCTATGGTTTTATATGTGGCATAATGGCTTGGATAGAGAATGGGCTCATTGCCAGGAAACAGCGACTTGGAGTAATGAGTTCCTCTTCAGGCTGGCAACCAGTGGCCAGTGGAGTACTACAAGAATCAAAGCTGGAACCTCAGCTGTTCATGATATATATTAATGTCTTGGAGGAAAGAAGTGAATGTACTGTGGCCAAATTTATAAATGACACCAAAACAGATGGAAATGCAGGTTGTGAGAGGGATACAAACAGAGGGATATTGATAGGTTAAGTAAATGAGCAAAACAGTTGACAAATGGAGTATAATGTGGGAAAGTCTGAAGTTGTTCATTTTGGAAGGGAGGACAAATTAACAGAGTTTATGTAAATGAAAAAATACTGCAGAAAGCTGCAACACAAAGTAACTTGAGGGTACTTGTGCATAAAACACAGAAAGGTAGCACACTGGTGCAGTAGATGACCAGGAAAGCTAATGAAGAGTTGGCCCCGTATTTCACGGTGTTGGAGTATAAGAGTAGGGTAGTCTACTGTAATTGTACAAGTTGAGATCACATCTGGAGGACTGTGAGCAGTTTTGGCACCCTTATTTAAGGAAAGATATTATTTCATTGGAGGTGTTCAGAACAAGTTCACTAGGATGATCCCTGGTATGGAAGGATTGTCTTATGAGCAATGATTAAACAGGTTGGGATTTTACTCATTTGAATTTAGATGAATGAGAGATGATCTCATTGAAACATAAAGGATTCTTAATGGGCTTGATGAGGTTAGTGATCAGAGGATGTTTCCCCTCACGGGATAATTTAGGACCAGAGAGCATTGTCTCAGAATTAAGGAGTGCCAATTTAAGACTGCGATGACAATGAATTTCTTCCCTCAGAGGGTTGAGAATCTTTCTAACACCTTACCACAGAAAGCTGTTGGGACAGATTTCTTGTGTATTTAAGGAATATCTGTGTACATTTAAGGCTGAGACAGGTGGATAGATTCTTGATCAGTAGGGGAATCAAGGGTTACAGGGAAAACACATGAAAAGTGGACGTGAGGAGTTTTGGATCAGCCTTATTCCTATTGAATCGTGGAGTGAGCTTGAGGGGCCAAATGGCCTACTCCTGTTGCTATTTTATGAGGGGCATGGACAGATTGGACTGGAAGTAACTGTTTGTCCTAGTTGAAGGGCCAGTAACAAGAGGGCATAATTAGAAGGTGAATTGCAGGAGGTTTAAAGGGGATTGAGGAAGACAGTTCTCACCAAGAGAGTAGTGGGGATCTGGAATGTACTGCCTGGGAGCATAGCTGAGGTGGGAAACCTCATGACCTTTAAAAACTACATGGATTAGCATTTGAAATGTCATAATATTCAAGGCAATGGACCAAGTGCTGGAAAGTAGAACTGATGTAAATTTAGACTAGTTTATGTCAGTGCAGACTTGACATTTTGAAGGGCTCCTTCTGTAATGTATGCTTCAATGATTCTATATATGGTTATCTAGGTAGCATCCTGATATTCTCACATCACAAAAAATGACTGCCCTGCCATTATCTGTCACTTTCAGATGACACTTGCCCTTGTCACTACTTAAAATAAAGAAAGACCTTCCAGCTACTCACTACCCTTTTCTTGGTATCCCTTGAAAATAGGAATGGAATTCTTCACTTAACTCTTACTATAAAAAATAAATTTCTTAGCTGCTTAAACTAACTCCTAATTTTGCAAACAAGGTAACACAGCAACAATGCTCACCAGCCAATCAGCTCCCAACCTTCCTATCAGTTTGATTCTTGTAGCTGTTTGGAGATAAATTAGTATTGCTGAATTTTTTTGTTTACCTCCATTTTGATGAGAGTTTCATTTAGAATAGACTATATCAAAAGTGACAAATGTATCAGAGTTTGGAGCATCCACTTGCCACACATTGGGAAGTTTACTTCGGTCGGTAAATGTTTGCTAGAATTTGCTACCATTCAATGCTTGTCAGAAAGGTTGCAAAGTCAGGAAACATTTTTGCGCTTACTGTCAGCTGTCTGTACCTTTTACATATACTTTATTTGTTCTTTAAAATCCATGACTTGTGTCTGATGCCATTATTATCGTTGATTTGAGGGGGAGCCTATGTTTAGTCTTCCGTGAAATGAAAACTTCAGCCAGACTTTTTGAGGTCTGCACTGCACTGTATAGTTTGCAAAATGTTACATGGATTATACTTGCGATTTTTTGTGTGAATGTCTTTTGTCATTATGACTCTGAGACGTGTCTTTTCAAAGATGTTAATATTCTTTATTTGAACAGGGATTACTTTAAACAGTCTGTCATTGCAAAAGTTGGCTTTGAAGTGTACCTCCGCCTTCAACTTAAAATTGGCCTCATTATCTTCTTGCATGCTTTGCTGTTTCTAGATATTCTTCCTGCTAACGTATTTATACTTTATGAACTCAGAATCAGTGCAGATAAGCTATTATTTTAGTCATTTTAGTTACATTTTAGTTACTCCACTAAATCCAAATATACCATGCCACAGAGACAGAATGGTGATGGCGATTGTTATGCACTGCACCTGCTTTCAAGATCAAAAATGGCACATTTCATGGGCCTGAAAGCATACCAACTTCATATACATTTTGCACAGATATTGGTCCCATTAATAGATTTACCAACATGTTCATTAGAGTTTTAGCACCTTCTGAAGTCTTCTTTATAAAAATAAACCTGTGGAACCAGAGGAGAATGAGTATTCCCTGCTACTTCTCACGGCCCATGGTCACCTCCCCCGCCAACCTTCAGATGCAATGAATCCTCACAGGCAGCATTCTTTATAATTCATTAAAATGGTGTATCTGCTTTTAGGCAGGAGAATAGATTAATGCTGTTCTGCGATGCAAATAGAGAAGTTGCACTTTATTGCCAGAATAACCATTACTTGCATGAAAAATAATAGCTCACAGCAGAGAAGAGAAAATGATAAATGTATTTTTGAGAAAACTATCTAAGGCATTAGCATTACCAGCTTGGAAACATAGCCAGCAAAGAACATAGAACATAGAACAGTACAGCACAGGAACAGCCCCTTTGGCCCACCATGACTATGCTGACCATGATTTCATTCTAAACTAATCCCACTTGCCTGCACAAGGTCAGTCTCCCTCTATTCCCTGCCTGTTCATGCGTCTGTCTAAATACCACTTAAACATTGCTATTGTATGTGCTTTTACCACCTCCCCTGGCAGTGCATTCCAGGCATCTACCACCCTTTGTGAAAAAAACGTGTCTAGCACATCTCCTTTAAACTTCCCCCTCCCACTTTAAACCTATGCCCCTAGTATTTGACATTTCTACCCTAGAAAAAAGACTCTGACTATCCACCCTAGCCATGCCTCTCTCATAATCTTATATACTTCTATCAGGTCACCCCTCAGCCTCCAACACTCTAGCAAAAACACTTTTTTTCCCCTTTTATTCATTCACGGGATGAGGGTGTCACTGGCTAGGCAGCATTTGTTGCCCATCCCTAATTTCCCAGAGGGCAGTTAAGAGTCAACGACATTGCTATGGGTCTGGAGCTACATGTAGGCCAGACCAGATTTCCTTCCCTAAAGGACATAAGTGAACCAGATGGGTTTTTCCTGATGATCAGCAATGGTTTCATGGTCATCATTAGACTCTTAATTCCAGATTATTATTGAATTCAAATTCTATCATCTGCCGCGGTGGGATTCGATCCTGGGTCACCAGAACGTCTGGGGTCTGGGTCTCTGGATTAACAGTCCATCAATAATAGCACTAGGCCATTGCCTTCCCTATCAAGCTTGTCCAACCTCCAATACACTCCAATCAAGGTAACATCCTGGTAAATCTCTTTTGCACCCTCTCCAAAGTGTTCACATCCTTTCAATAGTGTGGTGACCAGAAATGCACACAATACTCCAAATGTGGCCTAACTAAAGTTTTATACAGCTGCAAAATGACTTGCCAACTTTTATACTTAGTGTCCCAATGGATGTTACCATCTTAACCACTTGTGTTGCCACTTTCAGGGAGCTATAGACTTGCACTCCAAGATCCCTCTGTATATCAATGCTCCTAACGGTCCTGCCACTACTGTATACTTTCCTTTTATATTTGACCTCCCAAAATGCATCACCTCACATTTGTCTGGATTAAACTCCATCTATCATTTCTCTGCCCAACTGTCCAACTGATCCATATCATGCTGTATTCTTTGAGAACCTTCTTCACTATCCACGGTTCCACCAATTTCGTGTTATCTGAAAACTTTCCTACTTGAACCACCTACATTTTCTTCCAAATCATTTATATATATTACAAATAACAGAAGTCCCAGCACTGATCCTTGTGGAACTCCACTGGTTACAGACCTCCAGTCAGAGAAGCAGCCTTCTACAACTACCTTCTGTCTTCTATGACCAAGCCCATTTTGTCTCCAACTTATCAACTCACCACGGATGCCATGCAAATTAATATTTTGTACCAGCCAACTTGTCAAATGTGAAGTCCATGTAAACAACATCCACTGCCCTACCCTCATCAATCATCTTCATCACTTCCTCAAAAACCTCAATCAAATTTAAGAGATAAGAACTCCCCCATGCAAAACCATGCTGACTATCCCTAATAAGTTCATTCTTTTCCAAATAGGAGTATGCAAGAAAACTAATCATTAATTTTGGCATAAACAGTGCATTTTCTTACAATATATTGATACAAAGAAAATTACAATAATGCTCAAAGAAACCACAATTCACGTCTCAAATTAATAAAGCAAATTTCATAAGAATGGCATTGGTTATCAGTTCAATATGCAGACTGTGTTATTATTCAACATACATCCTTAACAAGAGCTCAGGTCTGATACCACTGTAGCTGCATTTCCGTCAAGTTTCTGATTTATTGAGATCGGCTGTGTAGTGTCCAGACAAAGTTGAGGAAGGATTTAATAAACAATCAAAATAGCATGAAAGCTCTCAATGGGCAGTTGTTTAATCATAGCCCTGGAAGAAGTTCAAAAACCTAAGAATTGGTAGAATGACAATGAAAAGTTTTCATGGTGTCTCTTAATTTATACATTAATGACAGGGCATGAGCTGTTTGCACATATTGGAAAAACATGGAGTGAAAATAATGCACACATACTGCATATACTTACAGGGTATGACCAAACAGAGTTTGTGTTCAGGGTGAGAGGAATCCCAGCCTATCCATATGGATCTAGTTGTGCCAGTTGCACAGCAAGGTACATAGAGTCCAGAGGGACAGGTGGCTTACTGTGTCATTGTATCACTGGCTTGTGCTGCAAAGGAAAGTGCACAGGGAAACCACAATAGATTTTTATAGAATAGAGTAACTTAAAATCAGATGATTATACTCCCAAACAAACAAGGTTTGGAATTAAATCTTGACTTGAACTATTTGATAAGACCTAATGTCCTCACAAATGGTTTGAAGCACAGTGTGATCAAGGCATCAAATGAAATTTATTACCCATTGAATTTTTCACAGCCCTTTCAGGACATTTCAAAACTCTGCTTTTATTTATTCTTGGTTCTTTTTTGGGGGTGGCGGAAATTATAGGGAAACAAAAACAGACTTGATCTGGCTAACTGTAATGGGGTCTCCATCTTTATGTGGCAATGGTAGAGGAGAGCACATCAATTCATTTGAACCTGTTCTTGCAGGGAGCACGTTTCTTGGCAAGTTTATGGAGAGAGAGAGAGAATGTGGGCAAAGCATGGAAAAAAGCAAGGAGGAGATAGCCAACACTTTCTGGCTGGGGAGCCAGAAAGCAGAATTGGACCAGGCAACCAGTTGCTGGATACCTTGCCAGATCATGTGGCAGCACCCCTGACCCAGAGTTCCTGCACTGAGTCAGCATTGAAGACACATGACCAGGAACAGAGCAGACCAAATTTACCAATGGTGGCTAGAAAACTAGTAGGTAGTAAGAGAATAGGCTGCAAGACACCTGGGTGAAGCATCTGGGCAAAATCCTTGAGTTCTGGAGGCCGCAATGGGAAAGTGATTTTCTATGGACCTGGTAGACAAGCTCGTTGGTGTTATGTGGCCATGAGAATTTAGCTGTAGGAGCATCTCCATCTGAACTCATTATCTGGCTGATTAAGGATCAGGAGTTAAGTTCTACAACAATACCCTGATGGATCAGCAGCATCTGATGAATATCCATTATCAATAGCTCATTCTTCTAAGTTATGCTTTCCAACTAATGCTTGTAAACATTGCCAACTGAAAAAAAAATCTGTTTTATAATCTTTGAGCAGTGCAGATGGTAAGTCGCCTGTTACACAATGATAATACAGATGTGAGCAAAAAAATCTCAATAGTTAGTGCAATAAGGGAAATACTGTGGTTTGGATTGTGCTGCAATACTCAGTGTAAGGTAGCATTAATAATAAGCTTTGCTATCCTCTGAATATTCTCTATTTCAGAATGCAGAGTTCAGAGTCCACAAGGCATAGATCTTTAAGAAGATAGAAAAAATTTCTATCCTGAAATATCCTGAAATGTATAGCCACTGTTGATCTCCCTGCTTCTGTACTCAGTCATTTTGGATGACCTGCAGGCAAATTGTTCCACATGTTTGACAAAAGGATGGCTCGTCTCCTCATCCAGTTTGCACCAGGTGTCATTAGTATTAATGAAAAGTGAGTTAACCAACATGTAGAAATATCCTTGATAAAAGCACATACTTATTATTGTATTGACTGGTTAAAGTTTCTTGCAGAGCAATGTATTACCACTAGGACAACATTCAAAACAGGACATATAGCATAGCATCATGCCATTGATGACAATCAGGTTTGCTTTAACAGTCAACATAAAATCTGAGACCAAAGCAAAAGCTTGAAGCTTTCAATCAAATGAAAAATACTATACCGCATAAATTTCAATGTAACACAAAATCAAAAGAAATTTTTCAATAACGACGACTTGTATTTGTACCTATAACTTCATAAAATGTCTCATGCATTTCATAAAAACTTTATAAGGCAGAATTTGACACTGAGCAGCACAAGGGTAAATCTTGAGGTAAATGATAAAGTGGAAGGTTTTAAAGGACAACTTATGGAAGAAAAAGAAAATGAAGGAGAAAGATTGAGAGAAGGACTTCCAGAGTCTTTGGGTGTTGGCACAGACAAGCAAGAGATCAGAATTTGATGAGTGAAGATCTCCCTGAAGGTTGTGGGGTTGAAGGATTTTACCAGGGACCTGGAGTGGTAAGGGATTTGAAAACAAGGATGAGAATTTTAAAACTGCTGCATTGTTTCACCACATGCTTCAAAAGGAACCATTATAGGACAGTGATGGGTGAATGCAGCTAAGGACACAAGCAATCAAATTTTAGAATTGCGTCAAATTTCTACAGAGTAGGATATGGGAGGCTAGCCAAAAGTGCATTGATTTGCCCAAATCTAAAGGTAATAAAGGGGTGGGTGAGTGTTTCAGCAGCAGCTGAGATGAGTCAGGGACAGCATTGGTTGATATTAGGAAGGTGAAAATAAGCAGATTTACTGATACCACAAATATGGTTGAGAGCTCATTTCAGAACTAAGTATGTGACAGGTGTTGTTCAGCTTTGGACAGTTACTTGAGTGGTGTAGACATGGCTAGGGAACAGTGTTTGTGATGAGACAGAAGCGGCTTCAGTGCTTCAAATAGTTAATAAAAGACTTCTGCAGATCTAGTCGTGGACAGTCACATAAGCAATCTGGTAATTTAGCGATAGTAAATAAAGTGAGAAGGATGCTGATGCGGTAAAACTGGGTATAATCGGCATGTGAAAACTAACACAAAGGGAAGAATTTTCCCAGGCAAGCAGATTCAGTTTGGCTTGCTCACAGGTAGTTAAATCTCCCTGAAACTGATGTTGGGTCAGGATTCTGAACAAATCCGAGTCTCTTCTGGGTTTTTGTGGGGTAGGATTAAGGGTGAGTAGGGAACTTCTTAGATCTATTAGCTAAGTTATTAAGCTAATTAAGCAGCCAATTTAAGTCTTAACTCTCAATTCAGGATTTTTCAGCCTGTTAGCAACTCACCAGAGTTACCAAGGTGAGTGTAAGGTGGGGAGTGCTTCTTCAAACCAAGAATGCTTTGATCGGTTACACAGAAGGGAAAGCTAATAGAAAGTTGTGTTTATTGTGAGGGGAATTGAACATCAGAGTAGGGAGGTTATGCTTAAGTTATACAGGGCATTGGTGAGACTGCACCTGGAGTGCTATGTCCAGAACTGGTCACCATACTTACGAAAGGATGTTAATGTGTTGGAAGCTGTTTGAACAAAGTTTCTCAACTAATACCTGAAATGCATGGATTGCCTTATGAGGAAAGGCTCGATAAGCTAGGTCTGTATCCTTTGGAGTCTACAAGAGTCAGAGGTGTTAATTGAAACATATAAGATCCTGAGGGGATTTGACCAGTCGGATACGGAAAGAATGATTCCTCTGTGGGAACGTCAAGAACTAGGAGTAATAGTTTAAAATGAGTAGTCACCCCCATTTAATGCTGAGATGAGGGGACCTCTTTTGTGTCAGAAAGTTGTGTCTTTGGACTATCCTTCTTCAAAAGGCAGTGGATGCAGAATCTTTAAATTATTTTTAAGGCAGGAGTAGATAGATTCTTGAGTACCGAGGGCATGAATGATTATCAGGGGAATGCAGGAATGTTAGAGTTGAGGTTAAAATCAGATCAGCCATAATCTTATTGAATGGTGGAAAATGCTTGAAGGGCCGAGTCACCTGCTCTTGATCCTTGTTCATATGAAGAGCTGCAGCCATGGCCAGGTAATACATTGCTGTTCAAAGCTCTTCTTTCTGTGAGTTCCCTGCTCCAATGATCATAACCAAATTTTTTAGAAGCTTACCTACTGGTCTAGAAATTCACTCAGCTGCACTTCACGACGGTAAAACTTATTGCGGCATCGGAGCAGCTTATGCAGTTCTTCCTTGTATTTCTAATAAGGGACAAGAGCAGAAACCAGACCATTACCAACACCTTGAAAGACAGCACTACTATTACCATCTTCACCTCAACCATAGGCATCTCTGGACGCTGATTTAGCTAGAAGGAGATGAGGTCCATGATAGAGAAGTACCTCACTTGATGAATCTGAGCACCAGCATCCCTATAGGCTCTGACTCTCACAGTGGGTCATTGGTGACATCTGCAAGCTCCTAGAACAAGATTCCTTCCCAACTGAGCAGGTGGTCTCTCCTTATCAGTAGCTTTAGCTTTTACCAGCTATGTACTCTGTTCCACAAGGAGAGAAAGCAGAAAGGTGTGAACATCCGTCATGATTTATACGGAGAGGAGTTGGGAGAATGGGAGAAGTGCAAATTCTGTGAAGTGCAACATTGCAGCATGGGTGTAAGAGGGCAGTCTACTGAGGTTGAAGGGCTGTGCTGTCAGGTGAGGTGCTTACAGAGAGAGGAATGAGTAAAGTAGTTTGGTTATTAACCTGACGAGAATAGTGCAAGGGAACAATGGGCGAGACATGTGTGGAGTTTGGAGATTTTTACCTGAATGGATTATGCCACTCACCAGACATGCCCTCCTCAGAGACTCCTTCCGCCTCCCCTATTTCTGAAGAAGGGTCCTGATGCGAAACATCAACTTTCCTACTCCTCTGATACTGCCTGGCCTGCTGTGTTCTTCCAGCTCCACACTGGTGTTATCTCTGACTCCAGCATCGGCAGTTATTATTATCTCTGAGTGAGTTATATGCCCTCCTCAGATCCTGGATTTCTATCCCAAAGGGTAATGAATCTGAGGCATTCATGTAGAAAATGAAGTTGCTCAACGGTAACGCTCAGCCGGTGGGCATAGATTTTCCATTTTCGGGCTTGTTTGAGCATGGGGGGCAAAACACGCTCAAACAAGAATAGTATAGTTCTGAGGAAGGGTCACCGGACCCGAAACATTAACTCTGTTTTTTCCTTCACAGATGCTGCCAGACCTGCTGAGCTTTTCCAGCAACTTTGTTTTTGTTCCTGATTTACAGCATCTGCAGTTCTTTTGGTTTTTATTAAGAATAGTCAATGTCTAGTATCCTATCCCTTGGAGAGTTGTGAAGGCTAGATCACTGAAAGTATTTAAAGAGGAGGTAGATAGATTTTCGAAATGTCGAGGAGTTGAGGGCTATGAGAAGTTAAGGCCGGGCAGATTAGTTATGATCTTGTGGCATGGCAGTGTAAGCTTGAAGAGCTAAGCGGCCTACACCTGCTCCTATTTTTTATGTACTTATGAATGCTCTTGATGTACTTTTCAGTTGAGAAGGAACGCATCTGCTCCTGACTTCTTCAACTACGCTCATCCACAGTTGGGGATAATCCAAGCCTCCATCTCCTCAAAACCCCCCCAGCACCCTGCACTGCTGCCCATCCACCGCCCAGCCTTGAGAGAGCAGCAAGTTCTCCAAGCAAGAGTCAGGCATTCTGGGAGCCGCCTGCCTTGGTCTCTCTCCACTCCTGTGGTCACTGCAGCCACAGAAATACAAGGTCAATCAACCTTGTAACCCATCCAGTGGGAATTTTCATTAGACAGACTTCCTTGGACAGATTGGATGTGCCAGCCATCCCTGATTGGTTTGGGAAGCTGGAGGCAGGATCCTAAAGTTGTGATTAGGCTAAAGATCCACAACAGCAAGCCCATCAATTAGGAACTGGGTCTCCTGACCTGAAAATAGTCCTTCTGTTTGGGTGATGATCCATCTAATCCAGTGTCTCAAGAAACAAAGCTTCACTATCAAGGTTGTGAACCTTTGGGCATGGTGGATGCTCCATCATTGAGTATATTTAAGACTGAGACAGACAAAATTGAGGAATCAAGGAAAATGGGGAAGAAGCTGGACGTAAAGTTAATTCCCAGCCATGATTATACTGAATAGTGGAGCAAACCTGATGAACTGGATAGTCTTCTCCCTCCAATGGACCAAAGTCGGGTATGTGGAGTTAGGCCACAGATCAGCCATAATCTCATTGAATGGTGCAACAGGCTCGAGGGACTAAATGACCTATTCCTGTTCCTATGTTCATATGCTCCTTTTTCTTCTGTTTTTATGTTCTTAATGCCCCTGATCCTCCTCAAAATAGCATCATAGGTATCATCATGTCCATCTGCAAGAGATGGGGCCTTTGTTTCGTGGCACTTCTGAGAGTACAGCAGTCCCTCAGTATTGCACTAAAATGTCAGTCTAGATTATGTTGTGAAGTTGAGTAGAGTACTTGTGGATTTGGAGGCAGGAAGTTAGAATTTGGTGTTTTTAAAATACTAGGGGGAACAGTGCATGGTCCCTTTAAAAGTTGTTCGTTTGCCCGTGGGGATAAAGTCTTGGTGCTGTTACCAGTGGTAGGAGATCCCTTCAAAGCAAGGTTTAGTGGTCCCTATCAGGTTGAGAAGAAGTTATGTCAGGTGAATTATCTGGTAAAGATGCCAGATAGGAGAAAAATGTGTTGGGTATGTTATATGAATATGCTGAAACTTTACTGTGACAGGGAAAGGGAATCGGGGAAACTGGTATTAGTTATTGCCACTCAGAGTGAGGAATCAAATCCAGATGATTTAGATTTTGATGAGCCTCAGAATAATGAGGCAGTCCTTAAAGAATTAGATGGGATAGTGAGCAATCTGTCCCAGGAACAGAGAACTGAATTGAAAGACTTGTTACAGTGCTATGAGGACGTATGTAGAAATGGAATGGGTGAATTAACACCGTAGTACATAAAGTTGACATAGGGAATGCTGTTCTGATTAAAAAAAACTCTTCAGGCTCAATCCTGTCAAAGCAGCACAGGTTCAGAAGGATGTAGAAGCGATGTTTCAAGAAGACATCATAGAGCCGAGTCAAAGCGAGTGGAGTTTGGCGTAGATTATTGGAAGGTGACTAAAGCTGACTCATACCCAATTCCAAGGCTGGAGTACTGTGTGCAAAATGTAGGATAAGCCACTTGCATCACAAAGTTGGACTGACTTCACGGTTACTAGCAAGTATCTTTGTCAGAGACAGCGAAAGATGTTTCTGCTTTTGTAACCCGAAATGAGCTATATCAATCTAAAGTCATGCCCTTTGGAATGAAAAATGCACCAGCCACTTTTGAAAAGCTTATGAAAAGAGTTGTTGCAGGATTGACTAATTGTGCTGTCTTCATAAATGACTTAGTGATTTTTAGTAATTCACGGGAACATCACAAGGAGCATTTGGCAGAGTCTTTCAGAGACTAAAGAAGGCAAAGTTGGTCATAAACTTGGCAAAAACAAAATTCGTGAAGGCAGAAGTGACATTTTTAGGACACAACATCAGACACAGATGGGTGACACCAAGGAACATGAAGACGAAGCCCATCGAAGAATTTCCAAGATCATCCTCAAAGAAGAAAGTGCTATGAATCTTAGGATTGAGTGAGTTCTACAGGAAATTTGAACCATACTTTAGTAACGTGGTGGCATCACTGACGAATTTGTTAAAAAAACATGAAATTTCGGTGGACAGAACAATGCCAGGAGGCATTTGAGAATTTAAAAACAGTGTTAACCACTGCACTAGCTTTAGCCATGCCAAATTTCTTGAAACCTTTTAAAGTCGCCATCGGCACAAGCGATGTAGGTGTTGGAGCTGTGCTGTTACAGGAGGATGATTGTGCAATTGAAAGGCCAATCGGTTATTTTTCAAAAAAATTCAGGATGCACCAGAAAAGATACTTAACCACTGAAAAAGAGTTATTGAGGTTGGTACTGGCCTTACAACATTTTAATGTTTACTTTGCAAACAATACATTAGAGATGGTTGTGTATACCAATCACAGTCCTTTGACATTTCTGGAAAGATTTAAGGACAAAAACACCAGATATTTTATTGGAATCTTATGTTAAAAACATTTAATTTACAGATTGTACATGTTGCAGGTCGTGAAAATATTATCACGGATGCTTTATCATGGTTTTAAAAGAAAAATGTTTATATAAGATAGAAACAGTAGGGTTCGATGATATACATACATAGAATTAGTATGAAATGTGTAACTCTAAATTAATCAGGTATGGATCTGGTAATATAACGAGTTAAGGTTTTAAAAGAAAACAAATGAAGCCATCTTTTCATAATGATGGTTCTTTTTTTCTTAAGGGGGAAGGTGTTACGAAGTTGGGTAGAGTACTTATGGATTAAGAGGCAGGACATTGATGTTTGTGAAATGCTACGGAGGAGGCAGTGCGTGGTGCCTTTAAAAGATAATGTGCTTTTTCCATGCTTAGAGATTCAAAAAGGATGTCAGCGGGCAGTATCTTGTGGGTTTGCAGGTCCACAGAGCACCTGAATTGAAACATTTGTATCAAAAGGCTGTATAGTTAGCAGGCCAAGCAGCAGTTTTGATTTGTTATCGAGCCAACAAGTTTTGAATTTAGCCAATTAATTTGAACCAGGCACTTAGATACCAAAAACCAATTAAATTTAAATATGATGGTTTTGACAACATATGGCCGAACCTATTGTGAGAAATATTAATATATCATCAAGGGTATGAAAGAAGGGGCAATTGGGTAAAGGCAGGAGAACTCACTGCCATCTGATAGAGACAACAGCTCTCAGCTCCTCGAGAAAGCGCCATCTATTTACAACGGTACAATGGCACTCTTAGCTAAGATTCTTGACAGAAGAATTCACAAAGAAAGCATTCCTAACAGAAGAATTTACAGAGAAAGCATTACTGACAGAAGATTTGGTGGAGAAGGCACAGAATATTTCAGAAGACATGTAATCTGGCTGTAATTTCAAGAGACTAATTCTATTTTTTTTATTTTACATCAGTGGAACTTGAATTTATTGGAACAGTTTGCCATTATAATCTTGTTTTATTCAGGCATAGTTAGTAGTTAGAAGGGGTTTATTAGGTTTGTTAATAATTTAGTTAATTTGTTCATTGTTAGAATTAGATAAATAAATTGTTACCTGTTGACTGTAAAGTGAGTGTCAGAAGTTTATTTTACCTAACCACCAGATGTTGCTGAGATACAGGTTACACCACTTTTCACATTCCTTTTACAGATTATAGGACAATGGGCTCCTCTTCAGGTGTTTCAGTTTTAGTTCTCAGAGAGGGTCAAACTCCATTTTATAACCTGTATGTATTCATCTCTCTTGAACACACAACCTTCTAATGTCAGAACATTATCACTGAGCCATTGGTAATACCCTCAGTATGATAAGGAGTACCATATTGCTACATGGTAAAGGTATAAATGGCTGTACAATGAAGATCAAGAAATACAAGCACTCAATAAAATATGGAAGTGAGCAAAGTCACTTGAGCATAATTTACTGTTTTTTCAACAGAGGAGAAAAACAGTTGTCTCTGATTAGAGGTAACTGTTGTATAATGAAAACATGGCAGCACCACGGTGAGAATAAAAGAAGCTCACAAAGATTTGGTCAGAAGGTTATTTTGAGATAAATTTTGCAATGGTACCTGAAAAGGACCCTTATTTGTCTGAGAAATATACCAATGCCATGTGCAGGAAAGAGCCCTGGACAACTCTAGGCGTACGTTACACATCTGGCATGGAATGAGCACAGGTACACTACTCATCACCCAGACTCCTGTAGTTTCTGATTCTCACATTGTAAAAGGGTACTGCATATTTGACTTTCAAGACACCAGATTGCTCATCGCACAGCATAACGGGACCATGATCAGCTGGGCCAGTGGGAAGATGGAGTTTAATTTAGGTAAATGTGAGGTGTTGCATTTTGGTAAGGCAAACTAGGGCACGACCTACACATTTAATGTTGCCGAACAAACTTGAAAGCAGAATACAGGGTTAACAGAAAGATTCTTGGCAGTGTGGAGGAGTAGAGGGATCTTGGAGTTCATGTTCACAGTTCCCTAAAAGCTGCCACCCTGGTTGATAGAGTTGTTAAGAAGGCGTATGGTGTGTTAGCTTTCATTACTAGAGGGATTGAGTTCAAGAGCCGTGAAGTTATGTTCCAGCTGTCTGAAAGCCTGGTTCGGCCACATCTGGAGTATTGTGTCCAGTTCTGGTTGCCTCATTACAGGAAAGATGTGGAAGCGTTGGAAAAGGTGCAGAGGAGATTTACCAGGATATTGCCTGGAATGGAGGGAAGGTCTTACGAGGAACGGTTGAGAGAGCTAGGGCTTTTCTCTTTAGAATGACGAAGGATGAGAGGTGACTTGATAGAGGTGTACAAAATGATCAGAGTTATAGATAGAGTGGACAGCCAGAGACTTTTTCCTAGGGTGGAGGTAGCTATTACGAGGGGGCATAGTTTTAAAGTGAGTGGAGGTAGATATAGGGGAGACGTCAGAGGTAGGTTCTTTACTCAGAGAGTGGTCGGGGCGTGGAATGCATTGCCGGAGAGGGTAGTGGAGTCGACCTCTTTAGGGGCATTTAAGCAGCTATTAAATAGGCATATGGATGATAGTATAAGGTTAGATAGAACCTAGGATTAGGGTAAAAGTTTGGCACGACAGAGTGGGCCGAAGGGCCTATACTGTGCTATACTATTCTATGTTCTATGTTCTATGAACAAAAGGACCTAGAGGTGTAGATTCATAGTGCCTTGAAAGTGGAGCCACAGGTGGACAGGGTAGTGAAGAAGGTGTTTGGTATGCTTGTCTTTAGTGGTCACTGCATTGAGTTTAGCAGTTGGGATGTCATGTTCCGGCTGTACGGGACATTAGTTAGGCCATTTTTGGAATATTGTATTCAATTCTGGTCTCCCTGCTATAGGAAAGATGTTGTTAAACTTGAGAGGGTTCAGAAAAGATTTACAAGGACATTGTCAGGGTTGGAGTGTTTGAACTATAGGGAGAGGCTGAATACACTGGGGCTATATTCCCTGGAGCGTCAAAGGCTGAGGGGTGATGTTATAGAGGTTTATAAAATCATTAGAAGCATGGATAGGGTGAGTAGCCAAAGTCTTTTTCCGAGTGGAGGGAAGTCCAAATGTAGAGGGCATAGGTTTAAGGTGAGAGGGGAAAGATTTAAACGGGACCTAAGGGCTAACTTTCTCATGCAGAGGCTAGTGCATGTGTGCAATTAGCTGCCAGAGGAAGTGGTGGATGCTGGTACAATTACAACATTTAAAAGGCATCTAGATGGGTACATGAATAGGAAGGGTTTAGAGGGATATGGGCCAAAAGCTGGAAAATATGTCCAGTTTAATTTGGAACATCTGGTCAGCATGGACAAGTTGGACCGAAAGGTCTGTTTCCACGCTGTACATCTCTATGACTCTATGTGACTCAATGCGATCACTCAATGCATTCAGAAACCAGAACAAACATTGTGCTGTTTATAGCCTGAGATACTGAGGCTAATTGCTGCATTACAGGGTTTATTTGTTTTCATTCAAGGAATGTGAGCTTTTCTGGCTGGACCAACATTTGTTGCTCATCTCTAGTTGTACTTGAGAAGGTGCTGGTGAGCTGTCTTCTTTAACTGCTGCAGTTCATGTGTGATAGGTAAGCCTACAATGTCTTAAGGTGACAGTTTCAGGATTTCTGACTCAGTGAGATTGAAAAAATGGTGAAATATTTCCAAGTTAAGGTGGTGAGTGGCTTGGAAGGGAACTTGTGACTGATGGCAATCTGCGACCCTCGTCCTCCTAGTCAGAAATGGTTGTGGGTTTGGAAGGTTCTGTATAAGGAGGCTTGCTAAATTTCTGCAGCACATCTTGTAGATAGTACATACTGCTACTACTGAGTGTCAGTGGAAGAGGGAGAATATGTTTGTCAATCTGTTGCCAATCAAGCAGGCTGCTTTGTCCTCGAGGATGTCGAACTTCTCGAGTGTTATTAGAGCTGCACTCATCCAGGGGTGTTGCCCACGTTCTGTTTGGACAAGGTTACAAACCACATGTATGTTTTGTAATTTAAATCCATTTAATAATGATAATTGAAATTTGTGCTGGGGTGAATAACCATTTGATACTGAAGGTATCTCAATCCTCTTGAGCTTTACAGTAAGAGAGAGAATTATAATACCTTTGAACAGAAATTAGCTAAGCACTGTTGACGTTTTTCCTACCTTAAATGCATGGTAAAGTTACTTATAGTGCAGAGTATGAAGTTAACAGGACACAGACAAATTGCAAGGTTTCTTGCCAAAAAAGCTCTAAAAGGAATTAACATTTGTGAATAGTTCTAAATCATTGACTACCACATCCCAGCTGGATGGTTTAGTGAATATAATCTTTCATTATAAAATAGGCTCTCCCATTATTTCACTAAATGTCTCCCAGAAAACAGTATACAGAAGAGATGTAATTTCCAAAATAGATATTTGCATTATCAGTTTGCACCTCAAAAGACAGATGTACAGAGAGAGAAAAAATGATTTCTTGCTCCTGCCTTTGCATAGCTGACCGCTGAACTGTCGTTGTATTCCTTGGATTTTAACACCTATCAGCTCACATGAGAATGGTCAAAATATTATTTGTTGTTGGCACTTAAAAAGCCAATATTACAAATATTTTTAGAACATAATGAAAATCCACCTTGATTTTGACTAACTCTATATTACAATAGAAAATATTGAGCGAAGTTTTTTTAACTTGCATTTGTTTACTTTTAAAATTTGTACAAGAGTGTTTTTAAATTGATGATTGACATAAATAGAATACACTCAGAGTCATAGAGTGTAGAGTAGGGAAACAGACCTTATGGTTAAACTCGTCCATGCTGACCAGATATCCTAAATTAATCTAGTCCCATTTGCTAATATTTGGCCTAAATCCCTCTAAACTCTTCCCATTCATATACCCATCCAGGTGCCTTTTAAAAGTTGTAATTGTACCGGCCTCCACCACTTCCTCTGGCAGCTCATTCCAAACACCCTCTGCGAAGTTTGTTTGTACACTATATAATGAGTAATAAACGGGATAATAAAGGAGATCTTGAGGTTCACTGACAGTGTTCCTCTCTCTGAGCTAAAAGGTCCAAGTTCAAATTCCAAAACCAGAATATGATGGTCATGGAAGGTACATTTATAATGTAGTCAAACTGATTGATTTCTGGAATGCAATTCCTTCTGACACAGCAATGACAGATGATGGGAGTGGGACAGTTTCCTGGTTGGTTATGCTGTAGTTCCCAGCCCTAGATAAATCAGAAGGTCAATGGCAGGAAGGACTTCCAACTGTAAAACCAGCTGCCAAATCCAAATAATTGTGGCTGACACCAGGGTGATTAACCAAAATTTTATTGACTCCATGTAACATGGGTAAAGTTGAAAGAAAGATAAAAAATGACCTAACTTTTATTTTTAAAAAATAATTTCTACTTTCATTCATATTTTGACAAATACTGTAATAAATATCTTGACTCACGGGGTTTAAAGTTCATCAAATTATTTCTTTAGGGCACTGTAACTGTGATTTGCTGAAAACATCTTAAACTGGAAAAAGAAAGGAGACAAATTCTGGGAGTGATCCACACAAGGTTTTGATGGGTTTTAAAGCACTGATAATAGCTGTCAATAAACCTGCCACTGTATTAATGTTAACTCTTGTGAGCCTATGTTTATTCTGACTGTTGGGAAAGTACAACTTGGAAACAGCAGTAGTTCAAGAAGAAAGATCACTTGTTCGTGAGAACATAGATATTGCCGATAAGACCAGCATTTGTGTCTCATCCCTGAGTGCTTTCGAGACGTAGTGATGAGCTGCCTTTCCTGAACTCAAAGGTACAACTTGTTAGACTTGCTACACTTTCTGAGTGAAATATTGGCCAGAGGGGCAAGGACAGCAGAGTTCCTGGGATATTAGTCAACTAAAGGGATTTTAGGAACAGAGTAGGTACCAAATTCCAGATATTTATGAAAAAGCTGATTGAATTTGAGTACCCCAAATGTTACAATGGGAGGTGAACTGCTACCTGGAATTCCCATGATCACTTTGCTGCTAAGGTATTTAGTTTGCTAAACCAGTGTGTCAGTACTTCTTTCAGTTTTATTGCCTCACTTTTTTTTGTAGTTTTATTCTCACATTTGGCATACATTGATGTTTCATTCCAGAATCTTAGTGTTTTAAATTTCGACTGGAACATTTGCACATTTGTGTGGTTTATTCTTAAAAGCATATTTGATCTAAGAGAGCTAAATAATATGCAGGCCCACTGTGGGGAAAAATAATTTCTTTGGTGAGATGGTTCCTCTTTATGTTGTGCACATTGATTAATTTAATTATTTTGGAACAATGCTATTTAAAGGGAAATTTCTCCCTTACCTGTTCATCACGAAACTGTATGCATTGACTTGACAGGATCTGGGCAAGCATCTTGAACCGCTCCCATAGACTTCCTTTAAATGTGAAAAACAGGTTTTCATTACGATATTGGAGTTCAATTCCTTTCTTAACCAGAGGTTTGAAGGAGGAATCTAGTAGAAAATAGTGTCACTCCCAGAACAGATAAATGTTTTAGCTTTGTCATTGTATCTTTGGTGGGTCTAGAGCCAGCAACAGGAATGCTCCTTCAAATTTCACAAGAGTTGTCCATTTTTCGATTCTGGAATCTACCCCACTTATGGTCTGGGAGACTCATCTTGAAATTACCTCACCATGATTGACCTGAATGCCAGAGGATCCTCTATTTGCCTCCACTGATTGGCAAACTCCATTGAGGTCAAAGCATTTTGATGCTCCACAGTGCCCCCAGGTATCCCCTTTTCATTATCAGTTAAAAGTGGTATTCACCAGCCAACTGAGCATGGGCACATGCACAATAGAATATCCCAAACTTGCATACAAAGACATTCCAAAACACAGTCTCAGAGGTAATAAATTGCACCATACTACATAGAAAAAAAAACAACCTTGGACAGATCCAAATTAAGAAAACTTCATGATCAAGCTGTCTCCCCATTTAAGGAGAACTGACCCAGGTTCAAATTGGACAAATGAGCACACTAGAAAGCCAATGCTTTCACCAAACCCTCCAATAGTGATTTTGACTGTAATATTTTCAATCAGAGTTGCAAATCACATTTGCTTTTAGCCTTTACATCACATATGAGACAACATCAACCTGGATGCTGAGCAATCAGTCCCCTTACACACATCCATTGAACTGACAGAATTGCCTATGAGAATATAGAAAGGATGGAATAGGTAAAGAAAATTGAATATATCCCCTAAAATTCCCACCACTCAATAGTGAAGTGCAGCTCATTTGGAGAAGAAGACAAATTATGGGCAGAACATAGATCTGTCAGTTTTTCATCCCATTAATTTGGTGGCAATGGGAAAGCCTGCCGACCCTTGCTCTGGGCACATAGGTACAAAATAACCAGATAATGGTGTTACAATTGCTGCTGCCCTGAAGTGCTGTCCTTTCTATGCTACCCTGAGTCATTGCCAAAAAGAAAGCTAAAGCTGAAGCAGAACCTCGAAATGTCCCTGAAAACTGCAAAAAGACTCATTATTGCCAGTTGTATGGCACACAATTCTGCCCAGCAAAGCAACCAGTGCATTAAAATCAGAAGAAACAGCAGAGGATGCGTAAAAGCTGAGAAACATGTTATTGAAAGAGATCCAGTTCACTACATGCTGATAAGCAACAGAAACGTGTTGGAGATGTGTTGCATTTAGTCATTTTCCTCTAGAGTAGGCTATTTTTTTACCTCTGTATTCTCAATAAATCCATGAAACAAAAGGATAGACTTTAGGATAGATCCACCGACTCTTCCACCTTAAGTTCCAATATGAGAACGTAATCTATAAAATCTACCTTGAAATGTGACCGAGCTTTTTTGCTACATGCAAAAGGAAACAGGCTGTAAAATAAGGGGAAGAAGGAAACAGCTGAACAAAATCATACACTCAAATTTTGCAATTACTCACCATTCCAAACCATGTGACAAATGAAGATGTCCTCTCAAACTTATACCACTGATCCCTCAGTCACTGAGTCAGAAATAGTGCACTCCTTATTGGGTTTGAGAGTGGACGAGGATGGATATACCATTTTGCCATGACTGAACGCTATATTTCTGAAACACCTTAGATATCAATGGCTCAGAAAATACATGATAAATTCATTGATCCCATGTGGGGAGTTCTGTTTGAAAGAAGCACAAGTCAGAAACTCACATCTACAATGTTGTCATCCTTTTCCTTTTCCTTAAGTGCTCCTTTCAGGTGTAATCTCTTCTTCTGAGCCCATAAAGATGATTGGGGTACACTGGACAGGAGGTGAAGAAGAAATTGTGGCTAAATCTGTGCTTGAGAAGCTGTGTCTTTAGATGGTTGAAGGATTAGATGAGCTGTATGGTATGAGGACAGGAGATTCAGCACGCGGGAATGGAGCAGTTGAAATCTCCACCACTAACTTGAGTGGAAGCAATCACATTGTTGACCACAGTTGCAGATATACAGAATATGTACTGTATCAAGATGGAAATTGGAAATAATGAAGACTGGCGGAAGCAGGAGTTGTTGTATGGCTTAGAAAGGGGATGAATATAAATGCCAGATTTGTCAATTATTTTGAAATTTGTGTAGCGTGAAACTTAACAGGTTGGCAAGGTGAATGCTGAGGGAATTAAAGTTAGGCAAAACTGCAATGGCAGTTTTAGCCATGCTGGAGAAACTATAGACTACATTATGGAGTGAAAGCAAACAACCTTGGTGACATTGAATGTCTATTTTGTAGATCAGTTCAGAGGAAGAGGGTAATCAGTGATAGAGGAGACAGAATCGGATTCTCATGATAAAGGAGAGTTGTACAGAGGTAGAAAGACAGCAAAATAGAAGGGGAAAGAGCTAAAAGTTCAATTATTTCTCTTTTAATAGAAATAAAGACTTGAATGAAGGATTAATTATACTGTCAACAGCTTGTATTTAAGTACCATCCAAATATATTAAAAGGATCCAAAAGGCTTCACTGCATGGCAATCAGACAAGAATTCACAAAAATCAAATGTGTTCATATAACTTACCGATCAAGCTTAATTGATTTTCATGTTATTTGAACTTTTCGTTATACATTGCCTTTAACCTCACTTATGCCCATTTATTATATGCCCATCCAGTTTAGCTTCAAAATAGACAACATGGTCAAGTATTTTAACATTTAATTACAATATGCAGCTAAGAATAGCTGTAAGCGCTAAACACAATGGATGCATGTAGGAATCAGGTTCAGGCTGAAAATCTACACACATTTTAAAATTATGCACACTTATATGGTGTAGGCTTAAGTGAATTCTACTGTACAACATGATGAAAGTGGCATATTGTGCTCCAGGATACTAGTTCAACTTAAAAGTGAAATGGAGAGTGACACTAAGCTCAGTTTGGCATTAACATTCTGACTTTGCATTTTCAAGTAGTCTGTTTCATTTACTTGATCTATCCTAGGAGAGATACTGTGCCCATTATAATGAGTCCATCATTGACATTTGTTTGCAAATTGTCTCTGATAGGCTTGGCTAATGCTAAGGCAGTGCATTGTCATCTCTTAGGAGACAAAGTGGAGATTTAGAAGATCTGATAACAACAGTGAAATATAGGCACTTTGCTTTTAAAAAAGAGTGCCGGATTTTTCAATGGTAGCCAGATAAGAAAAGACAATAGCAATGTCTGTAGGTATGTACTACTTACTGCAATAGGGATGTTTTCGTGATAGCAGACAACTTGAATGTCAGGTTTGGTAAGAGGATCAGAACCAGAACTGGACAATTTGCACTTGACATGTAGGGTGAGTAATTTTTCAACTTCTTAAAATAAATGTGTAATTTTCTTAGCAGAATTAACATCAGTTTGATCATGCCTTCATTTTCAAATCTTTACTAAAATTTATTATTAGTTAACGCTTCAGTGAATATATGGAAATCCTTTTAATCAACAATATATAAGTCATACTGAGGTGATGATTGAAACTCTTCTTATGTTTACAATTTATTTGGCTTTTAGCTTTGAAATAGAGAAGCAAAAGAGAAATATTATTAGTCAAGCATGTGAACAGAAACAGAAACTAAATTGAAGCAGCAAGCTGGGAGCAGACTTTTTTATTAAGAAAGCACTGTAAGTAAAACACACAGAATCTGCTTTCATCTCTGCATAGCTCCAAGGCATAAAACTCAACATTTGTCAGTGAGATATGACAATGGCCAACATTATCACTGGAGACTGAGGGACAGTCACTGATGGTTGTGACCTGTGGACTGAAATGACAAGCTCAGCAAAGTTGAGAGAAGAGTCAGAGAAACAGAAGCCATGGAATCCTACACTGTCTCAAGCCATTTTTCTCTCTCTGCAGCCAATACAGCATAGACTGTCTTGCCAGAATAACGCTCCTGAGCCATACCAGGTGATGTTTAACAGAGAATTGACCACCACGATGCAAATCAGCATCTTACTAGATGGAAGGCTGCCAGTGAATGACCTGGAAGCTCTGAGGAGGCGCAGATAAATTCCACCTGCATTCTGTTCTCCAAACATTGCAACAGAATTGGCTTAAATACAATGGTTCATGTTCAAAATGAAATCTGCCTTATATCAAATCTGATGTGTTTGCTTTTCTGATGTAAGAGCTGCTGTCATGAATTTTAATGTCAGCCAGTGAGAATTGTCACTAGCTCCAATGTATTGTATGCACATCCTCAGGCTTCAAATTCAATAAAATGTCATGGGCTGAATTCTATGGCCGCCCTGCTGGTGTATTTGAAGGACGGTCGAAGTCTGGTAAAATAAAACAGAAGGCACGTCTACTGCCTTCCAGCCCAATCTGACCTTTCCCTGACATTTTGGAGGGAAGGAAAGATGTCTTGAGGCCTGCCTGCTCTTGGGCCTATTGAGGCCCTTCAGTGGCCAAGAATCACTTACAGGCCTCATTCTATTTCTGTTGCTTTAGTCTGTGTAAGAGAGGAAAACAGAAGCAAAGTGGTCACGCCAGTTGCTCTCATTGCATGGGCCATTGTCAGGCATGATGTGGTCTCCTATGCTTGTCGGAGGCCCTCCCACTCCTCAAACTTCAAGCTCTAAAACACAGCACCTATCTTCTACCCTCACTGGGGCCAGCCAGGCAGGGCCATCCAAAGTTCCTGTATGTTCTTACCCACAGCCCCACACCCATCGGCCTTTTTCAGGACCTGCTTGTAGTCCCAGCAGCAGCAAACCTCTTGATCCTTTGGAGTTCGGCATTGCTGGCAAATCAGACTGGCCAGCAGCTCTCTACAGCAGCATTTCCTACCAGATGGGGTAATCTATTTCAATTAAAACTTCTCTTCAGTGTAACATAGCTGTGGAGCAGTTGGGTTTCAGGTGGGCTGCTTGTTCACAAAATTTTCACGTAGGGTGTTTAAAATGCGTCACCACATTAAAATCTGCCTGCATGTTGCAAAGTGAAGAAGATACTAGATTTTGCAATTCTTTTCACGTTAATAAGATCTATGTAACACTCCCCAACAGGGACAGATTAAATGTAGCAATCAATTATTTGAAAAATCAATAGAAGGTGTTGTAAAACTACCAAAATCATAAGAAGATTATCCTTAAATTTAACATTACCCTCCTAGCTTTAAGTGCACTTTATAATCTTTCATTGAAGTTTACATATCGTGAGTGACAAGGTACAAGTAAAGATGAAGAGGGTTCTCAATATAATCTACCTTTAATATACTGGTTTTCTGCAAAAGAGGTTCAGACTAAATCCAGAGATAATGGTCTTATCCAAAGCATCTAACAAATAAGAAGTTGCTTTGAAAAAAAACTGATAATGAGCTGTCTGTTTTACTACTTAAAGCTACCAAGAATTTCAGTCACAGTAATTATAGTGGGATCACTATATTAACGTTGTATTCATGCATTATATCAGCAATTCCTTCATGGAATTGATGACTCTGATTTAACTGTAAGCTGTTTATAATTTGCTCCCTACAGCACCACAGAGAATGCTTACGTTTAGGAATATTCAATGATACATTCAGCATAGGGTTGTGTATACAAACAGAGAAACAAAATACTGACTTATTTGCCAGCTTACATTGCTCTGTTTTACAAAACCTCAGAACCCGCATCAACAGAACCTATAGGCTCATACGTCAATTATTATGTCAACACTAATGATTTTTCGAGGAGAAAATTGATAAATTCTGTTTCATTATTTCACGGGCAGTCCAAGTTGCTGACATAGGACTCACAGAAATGACAAATTTGCTGATAGTGGCTTTAACCTATTGATACAACAGAACCCAACTGCAATTACCTCAATACTTTAAGTCAATCAGGTGCAGGGCTGGATGAACACAGCAGGCCAAGCAGCATCATAGGAGCAGAAAGGCTGACATTTCGGGCCTAGACCCTTCATCAGAAAAGGGGGAGGGGAAGGGGGTTCTGAAATAAATAGGGAGAGAGTGGGAGGCGGATAGAAGATGGATAGAGGAGAGGATAGGTGGAGAGGAAACAAACAGGTCGAAGAGGCGGGGATGGGGCCAGTAAAGGTGAGTGTAGGTGGGGAGTTAGGGAGGGGATAGGTCAGTCCA
>NC_063337.1:22026121-22028782 GCF_021869965.1 Rhincodon typus
TTCCTGCTCCTCTGATGCTGCTTGGCCTGCTGTGTTCATCCAGCTCTACACCTTGTTATCTCAGATTCTCCAGCATCGGCATTTCCTACTATCTCTGCCACTTCAAGATACTAATAGCTGAGGTAGAGGCCACATGACTACGTCAAGCCAACCAGTAGAAAAGCACAATTGCATTTCACCAAACAGAGATAACTGATAGGACTCATTATGGACCAGGAGCAGCATAGTTGTTATTCCTTAAAGAAATCTTACTTACCCCTCACCTCAATGTCTAGCCTCTGTCCTGCCACGTTCCAGCTCACTGACCTCTACCCAGCCTTCCCAATCACCAACTGAACCCTTCAACTGTTTCAATGGTCTGCCATTTGAGTGAGGCAAGGTGCTACTGAAGTGCGTGGCCTTTTACTGTACAATCCCTGTAATAAAGCCTGGGCTTAGTTTGCCTGAAGTTCAATACTAAAACCAGCAGGTGGCACTTGGAGCATTTTGTTCTTTTAAAGTTTGACTGGCTACCATATTGGGTAATGATGATGAGCTCTTTATCTATTTAAGAGCCAAAATACCTTAATAATACAGGATCTTTTCAACTGTTAATGTCATATTTGTGGATACCTATTTTTAGCTTCTCCCAGATGTTAGTCATTGAAAATTTATACCGGGTCACTTAACTTACCTGGTCTTTTATATCTCATAATATGAGGTATCTAAATATCTGAGATAGTAGGAACTGCAGATGCTGGAGAATCCGAGACAACAAGGTGCAGGGCTGGATGAACACAGCAGGCCAAGCAGCATCACAGGAGCAGGAAGGCTGACGTTTCGGGCCTAGACCCTTCGTCAGAAAAGGGGGAGGGGAAGGGGGTTCTGAAATAAATAGGGAGAGAGGGGGAGGCGGATAGAAGATGGATAGAGGAGAGGATAGGTGGAGAGGAAACAAACAGGTTGAAGAGGCGGGGATGGAGCCAGTAAAGGTGAGTGTAGGTGGGGAGGTAGGGAGGAGATAGGTCAGTCCAGGGAGGACGGACAGGTCAAGGGGGCGGGATGAGGTTAGTAGGTAGGAAATGGGGGTGCGGCTGGAGGTGGGAGGAGGGGATAGGTGGGAGGAAGAACAGGTTAGGGAGGCGGGGACGAGCTGGGCTGGTTTTGGGATGCGGTAGGGGGAGGGTTGATTTTGAAGCTTGTGAAATCCACTTTGATACCATTGGGCTGCAGGGTTCCCAAGCGGAATATGAGTTGCTGTTCCTGCAACCTTCAGGTGGCATCATTGTGGCACTGCAGGAGGACCAGGATGGACATGTCGTCTGAGGAATGGGAGGGGGAGTTGAAATGGTTCACGACTGGGAGGTGCAGTTGTTTATTGCGAACCGAGCGTAGGTGTTCCGCAAAGTGGTCCCCGAGCCTCCGCGTGGTTTCCCCGATGTAGAGGAGGCCACAACGGGTACAGCGGATGCAGTATACCACATTGGCAGATGTGCAGGTGAACATCTGCTTGATGTGGAAAGTCTTCTTGGGGCCTGGGATGGGGGTGAGGGAGGAGGTATGGGGGCAGGTGTAGCACTTCCTGCGGTTGCAGGGAAAAGTGCCGGGTGTGGTGGGGCTGGAGGGGAGTCATGGAGAGAGTGGTCTCTCCGGAAAGCAGATAAGGGTGGGGAGGGAAAAATGTCTTTGGTGGTGGGGTCGGATTGCAGATGGCGGAAGTGTCGAAGGATGATGCGTTGGATCCGGAGGTTGGTGGGGTGGTATTTGAGGACGAAGGGGATTCTTTTTTGGTTGTTATTGCGGGGACAGGGTGTGAGGGATGAGTTCAGGAAATGTGGGAGACATGGTTGAGGGCGTTCTCGACCACTGAGGCGGGGAAGTTGCGGTCCTTGAAAAACGAGGACATCTGAGATGTACGGGAGTGGAATGCCTCATCTTGGGAGCAGATGCGGTGGAGGCGAAGGAATTGGGACCTAGAAACCGATATCCATTTCTAGCCCACCGACTCCCACAGCTACCTAGAATACACCTCCTCCCACCCACCTTCCTGCAAAAATGCCATCCCCTATTCCCAATTCCTTCGCCTCCGCCACATCTGCTCCCAGGATGAGGCATTCCACTCCCGTACATCTCAGATGTCCTCGTTTTTCAAGGACCGCAACTTCCCCCCCTCAGTGGTCGAGAACACCCTCCACCGTGTCTCCCACATTTCCCGCAACTCATCCCTCACACCCCGTCCCCGCAGTAACAACCAAAAAAGAATCCCCCTCGTCCTCACGTACCACCCCACCAACCTCCGGATCCAACACATCATTCCCCGACACTTCCGCCATCTGCAATCCGACCCCACCACCAAAGACATTTTTCCCTCCCCACCCTTATCTGCTTTCTGGAGGGACCACTCTCTCCGTGACTCCCTTATCCGCTCCACACTCCCCTCCAGCTCCACCACACCCGGCACTTTTCCCTGCAACTGCAGGAAGTGCTACACCTGCCCCCATACCTCCTCCCTCACCCCCATCCCAGGCCCCAAGGGACTTTCCACATCAAGCAGATGTTCACCTGCACATCTGCCAATGTGGTATACTGCATCCACTGTACCAGTTGTGGCCTCCTCTACATCAGGGAAACCAAACGGAGGCTCGGGGACCGCTTTGCAGAACACCTACGCTCGGTTCGCAA
>NC_063337.1:22028882-22059579 GCF_021869965.1 Rhincodon typus
TACTGGCTCCATCCCCGCCTCTTCGACCTGTCTGTTTCCTCTCCACCTATCTTCTCCTCTTTCCATCTTCTATCCACCTCCCCCTCTCTCCCTATTTATTTCAGAACCCTCTTCTCCTCCCCCATTTCTGATGAAGGGTCTCGGCCCAAAACGTCAGCCTTCCTGCTCCTGTGATTCTGCTTGGCCTGCTGTGTTCATCCAGCTCTGCACCTTATTGTATCTAAATATCTGCCTGCTTTTCATCTTGATCACTTGACACTCATAATAAGCAGTTTTTCTGATTGATCTTCCCAGATTTTGACTCAGTGATGCTCTAATGGAATTCTTATCTGATTGAAGGAATATTTGTTGTTTTCAAAGAAACCCCACCAATCCCAACATCTCAACTCTTCCATTGTCCTTTTTCCCTCATACCAAATTTCTTTCTCCTCTTTATGAAAAGCAACAGAGCAGCTTGGTGCTCCATGGTGCAGGTGGGCTGCTTTGGGCCACCATCCTGCTTCAGTTCATGCCCCTGACTGAACCTTAATGCCTTGACACCTTCCCCACACCACCCCGCCCCCCCACCCAAGTTCTTCAGTGCTGATTGACCCACATCTGTCTCTTGGTGGGCAGATGAATACACTTCCTTCATTGTTTCACACTCCTGGCTCCATATTCTCTTCATTGTGATTCATTCTGATGTTCGGCATCTGTCTGTTAGCCCCCAGGATTGTTACGTTTGTTTTTTTTTGATTCACTGACATGTATTATCTGACGGTATGTAGCTTGAAGCCATAGAAAAACATTCTGTTAAAAAGAAACCGTGATATTTTGCAGGACAGAAACATTGGAAGACACAGAATAAATAAATCATCTACTGCTTTAAATTGCCCATAATATGATAACACCCATAATTCTAAAACAATTGTGCACTGTCATAAAATATGAGCTACTATTTTGAAATCATCCTGATTATAAAACAAAATTCTCATAAAATATCACCTACTTTTTTGAACTTTTCATCTTTAAAGTTTTAGCAAAGATTTGTAGCTCGGGTTGTGGGTGAGGTTGTTGACTTGCTTGCTAGCTGGCTTGTTTTCTTTCAGACATTTCGTCACCATGTTAGGTAACATCATCAGTGAGGCCTCCGATGAAGTGGATGAACTTTTCATCTATTTTGAATTAATATTATTGAATTTCTGTTTCCCTCCTTCCCTATCACTTTCTCCCCAACCTTTCCTTTCCTGACCTCCTTTCTCGGTCAACCTCATTCCTTTCATGTCTCTTTACCTTGGTGTCTCCCCTTACCTTCCTCAGTGCTCATTCTGATGCTCTGTGCACTCCAAACCGGGGAGGAGCTAACAGGAAAAGGAACTCTAAAAGATGCAGACTGCCTTAAAATAAAAATGAACACAGGATGATAAATATTTGGAATGGTCATTTCCTTCATTTATTTTCTTGTGAAGACATAAACAAGGTGCTTTCTGTAAACAGAGAAAAAAAATGATGATTTTGACAAATTGAGGTCTTGTACAAGACAAATGTGCACAGGTGTATAACTCCTTTCTTCAGAGTGCTGTGGGTCAAAGGAGTTTTGTGAGGCTCTGTGCATCCTTATGAGGGAATGGGTGGGCACTAGGGAGACAGCAGTGGATTTGAAACAAGCTAATGAGATAACTGTATGTAAAAATCATGGTAAAGTCAACACTGGGAGCTATAAAATGGATAGTTTACTCCAATTCCATACATAATAAAAATTATCCAGGAAGAAATTTGAGGATTATCTGCACAAAATAAAGTTGTAAACAACAGTCCAGTTTCCTTCAGTCAGGACATCTTACCTCACCAGTCTCTCTACTGTTTGAGGAAATTGATTCCCGAAAGACTGGTTGACTGATACAACCTAGTTTGTTGCATGATTTGAGTTGCATGTGTAGATAGTTTAATTAGGCCAATAAGAAATTTTGGTGAACATCTATTAGTCCATTTCATTTTTGTTTCTGTAGCCCTTACACATGCTCAGGAATCTTTGGGACAACTACTCAGCTCCATTAATGCCATCAATCGGTTAGCCAATAGGAATCTATTTATACATGATAAGTGATTGACCCTGTTAACGTTGGTGTTAGATGAATCATCAGAAGCACCTCAATCACTTTTCTGTCACGTTTTTAAGTGGCAATGAGAAAGGTCATGAAAGGCTGATAACTAACTAATATGAATTGCATTTATCAAAAGGTCAACCTCCACATAGGCACGACTAACTTGCAATGTCTATGAGGAAACACAACCATACGTTTTGGGTCAGCAGTGAGCTGTGCCACGAGCTACGAGGACAACTGTGCTCAGCATGCAATTATAGAAATGAACATACCTATGACATCACTTATTTTTTAGTGTGTATGTGTGAACCGTAGAGCTTTTAAATGAGAAGTGGTGCTTGCTCATCAGCAGGCAAAGCAACTTGCCTTTAACATACTAACATGCCCCAATGTACTTCCTAGAACTGTTAACAGGCAAAATTTAACATGGCTTCATATAAGGTGACCTAAAATTGTGACTAAAGAAATAGCCTTAAGGAGCATCTTTAAGGAGCACCTTTATGGACAGTGGTATTGCACTTGACATAATTGGGTTAGTGGTGTTGTTGTTATGATGAACAGAGAAATATCATATGAATGGAATGAGCTTTCATACCCTAATAATGGAAATAACTATGTTCAGGCATATATTCTTTGATCATTACGATCTTTGTAGCTGTAATGTCTGCGCCATTGGCAATAAACACGTACTTTCACAGCACTTTGTGACATAATCCCACGATATTTATTCTTATTCCCATAGCAACAAAAACTATCCAAATATAATAGATAAATATGCAGTAATGAAATACATAACATAATTCATCAGAAACCAACTGCTGAAAGTCAGCAGGGAGAAAGCTGTAAAGTAAGACTGAAGGATTTGATATCCAAAAAGTAAGGCTTAAGAAACTCAAGCTGGATTTTTAATACTTATAATATGGGAGTATGATGATAAATAGTCTCATAGTTTGAACATAGAAGATGAATGAGATTCACAGTCTGTTTCTCTGGGACTTAACAATAAACATGTATTTGAAACAAGGTGGATTATAGGATGTTGATTATTGTGAAGTTACAAAATTTGTGCAGAAGTCGTTTTATAGAACAGTTACAAATGCTGGCCGAGAACTTGTGTGGGGCTTTCCTGATCTCCCTCATAACCTTCTGCGGACGATTGATGGATACTCTGGCAGAAACAGAAAAAAATAACCATTTTTTTGGCTGCCTATGCCAGTTCACTGGGGCTCCCTTCATTCATTTAGCAAAGAACCCCTGCAGAAATTCCAAGCCAGCACATTTTTCCTTACAATAGTGACAGCATTTCAAAGGTACTTAATTGGTTATGAAGTGCTTTGGGACATCAGAACAATATTATAAGGTGTTATTTAAAATAAAAATCTCTTCCTTTCTAAACATATTCAGCTGCAAAGTTCATAGAATCTTGCTGGAAATAAAACATCTCTAGCACATAAAAGTGAAATACCATGGATGCTGGAAATCTGAAATAAAAACTGAAGTTCTGGAAAGCTTAGCTCACAACCAAGTCAAGAATTCCTACCCTTCAAACCCTTAAGCCTCTTCCTGCCTTAAACTAGGTCATGGTTTATCTGTATCTTAACTCTACTCACCTTCCTTGGTTCTATATTCTTTAATACACCTACCAAATAAAAATCTTTCAATCTCAGTTTTTGAGACTCTCAGCCTCAGCAGTTTCATTCAAGTAAAGGGCTCCAGGTTTCTATTACTCTCTGTGTGTAGAAATGTTTCCTAATGTCACTTAATCTAATATTAAGGTTATGCGTCCTTGTTCAGAACTTCCACTAATTAGAATCACCACAGTCATTTTTAAATTAATCAGCCTTTCCCTTTAGTGACTCACTATAGTAACTTGCAATCCAAGACAGATTTTGAAATTCTTCTGCATTTATCATTCCGTTACTTTTCTTCCCCTACCATTCCTCTGTTGCAAGCAGTGACTCAAGTTTTGTTAAGGACATCTTAACTACATTTTTCTTTTATCACCTCTGAAATGCTAGCATCTTCAGCCAATATAGATCAACCATGTGGTGCTCAGGAATTAGAACCCTAACACTTTACCATTATGGACTGCTGAGGCTCAAATCTTGAGACTTTTGAGGACTTGTGAGCCAATTCATTGAGCTGTTTATTCCTGCCAATGTCTTGATTTAAAAGTCTACTCTTCTGACTGTTTTTGTGGTCTAGCTTTGATTTCCTTTGCTGTATCATGGCCAGCCATTCCAGTAAAGTGTTACTAAGGTGCATCAACTTTGCTTGAATTTTTTTGCTGATTCAACATTCACAGTAGTATTATTCAGCCAAGCAAGCAATATAAGAATGTACCATCTAAAAATCAGGAGAGTCCTCATCTGACCCAAATCTAATTACCTGCATGAATGAACATCTTAACTTATTTTCTTTTGTGGCATACGTATGCATATACACACACCCTGAGATAGTTGACATTTGTGCAGGACTGCACAGTTCACTTCTAGAGAACAATTAAGAAATAGATTATGTTGTATCCAGCTCCAGTTGCAAAGAACTGCGAGTTAGTCACTTTGTTGCTTAATCAGTATGCAAGAAAAAGAGTGTGAAACCATGCTGAACATGAGAGGTACTGATGCTACCCTTCAGTAATCTGCCTCATTGCCGGGGAGGGGATGGAAATGGGTTTATTGTTAATTACAAATTTGCTACACCCATCCAGGTTTCAGTAACGCCGAAAGACTGGTGCTTATGCATATAATCATATGTAGAAATGCTTCCTTAACACACCGTTCAGACATCTTCAGTATCATTTTATGCAGTATATTTCAGATGTATTTTTTAGCTCTGAGTAGTTTTATAAGTTGTTTAATCCATCCTGGTTTTGCTTATATTTATAGGCCAAAAGCATTTTTTCTCTATAAACATATCTGTCTTTTTATGGCCAATGAGGTGGCTGCTTTACTTATTGAGACGAATTGGCTCTTCAGAGTTCTCTGTTCTCAGGACATTTGAAGCCTTACTAAATGGCACTGTCTAAATAGCAAATGACTCTTAAGACCTTCATGCGGGTAAGCGAGTTTAAAACGTTAATGATACCATTTGTCATCGTTTGTATTACAAATGGGGATGAAGATAAAATGCAGGAGGCAACATTTATTAACATTCCCAGAATGAAGAGAGTAACATTAACTTTTCATACTCTGTGAGCTGTACTGTAATCCTACAGCATGGAGCTAACAAGGTCAGAATGTGTAACTCTCCTGGGGATGTGGGAAACACTCATTGCTGTAAAAGCCTCGCCAAACCTCCTGCTGTCACAATGTTTCCCACTGGGGTATATTTTTGTTTCTCTGCAGGGAATCATTTGTTATCCTAAACTGCAAGAAAATCAGTAGGCATGTGTTTTTGCAGTCTAATTTAATATTTCATTTTTAAGAATGGAAAATGGTGGAGAAGCATGTATGGAGGGTTTTACCCTGAAAACAGACATGAGCCATGGGAAACCATAGATACAGGAGTGGGAGACTGGGACAACCAGGGTTGAGGTGGAGGATACTAAGAAAAGACTAGGAAGGGGGTCACACAAATGCCAGTCCTGTACAACAGGCATAATGTACTCCTTTTTTCCCTCTATCCCTCTCAATATCCTCCCATTTATTGTGCTTTCTCTTCCTTTCCCACACCCCCTTGCAAATGCGTAATCTCACACTTCTCCAAATTGAATTCTATTTGCCACTTTTCCTCCCACTCAAACAAACCATCAATATTATCATGCTGCTGTCAATGGCTATCCTCTTCATTGTCAGCTACATGACCAAGTTTTGTGTAATCTGTAAATTTCTCAATCATGCTTCCCAAATTTAACTCTACACCATTAATAAATACCACAAATAGCAAGAGATTCAACTCTGAGCTCTTTGGAATACCACTGGAAAACACTTCAATTTGCAAAAACAACGATCGATCATTAATTTTTGTTTTCTGTCTCTGAACCATTTTTGGATCCAACTCGTCATGTTACCATGAATCCCATGGGCTTTCATTTTTCGCTCCCATTCGCCATATGAGATCTTGTCAAAATTGGTGGTGACCTGATATGATCTGGGACGCAGCCAAATATTGTCAAAGGATTTTGATCCGTACAAAAAGAGGGCCATTAAAGTCAAGTTAGCCAACTAGCTAAGACTGAAGGGCTCTTGGGACAACCTACAGAAGGTTGGTATTCAGATACAGCAAGTAATCCAGAAAGCTAATAGAATGTTATTTTTTATTTACATCCTGGTAAGATGCTCCAGCCAGAGCTCGTCCACTCCGGCCCTTTTGCTTTTTTGTCTTCTTCTTTTCCTCCTTTCTGTGGTTTTCTTCTCCTATTCCATCTTCTTGGGCTCTTGGCCTCAGACACCCTGCCCCAGCCTCCCACTCTCAGCTTCCAAAGTGGGGTCAGTGGTCGGTGGCCCAAAGTGGGGATGCCAGCAACCAGCGGGCCCAGAGCAGGGATAGCAGCGAGTGGCTGAGTGCAAACGTTGGCAATGGCCCTGTACAGAGCATGACAGAAGCAGACCAGCACGGACTGTGGCAGCAGTGGCCCAGTGCAGAGTGTGGAGGCCCCCTGCATTCGTCTGCTGCAGAGACCCCTTGGAGAGAGACTGTGATGTTTGTCTTTTGAAATTGCTTCTTCTTTTTCCGATCTATGGTTCCACTGTGTATAGCTGTAATGCAACCTTTTTTTCTTCATTTCTCTATTCTGTAACTAAGGATTGTACCTACGCAATCTGTAGCTAAAATGGCACAGTGTGTCAGTGACATTGTTACACTGTAACTAATCTGTAACTGAAGAAACTGTACCTAGTTATCTTTGTATCAAAGAGGCCACTGTAAGTGGCGACTTATAACCTTTACACGTGACAATAAAGCTAATTCAATTCATTATTGCGAGGGGAATTGAATGGAAAAGATTATGCTTAGGTTAGACAGTGCATTGTTGAGATCGTACCGTGAGCACTGTGTACAGCACTGGTCAACGTACTTACGGAAGGATGTTAATGCATTGGAAGCAGGTCAGAGATAGTTTATGAGACTAATACGTGGCCTGAGCAGATTGCCTTATGAGGCTAGACAAGCTCGGCCAGTATCCTCTGGAATTTAGAAAAGTCAGAGGTAACCTAATTGAAATATAAAACATCCTGAAGTGACTTAGCCAGGTAGATGTTGAAAGGATGTTCCTCTTGTAGAAGAATCTAGGACTAGTGGTTATTATTTAAAAATAGGGGGCACCCATTTAAGAGAGAGATGGGGAAGCATTTTTTTTTTCTCTCAGAACGTTGTGAGTCTTTGGAATTCCCTTCCAGAAAAGGCAGTGGATGCAGAATATTTAAATGTTTTCAAGGGAGAGGGGCCAAGGGGATGAAAAAATATCAGGGATATACAGGAGTGTAGATTGAATTTAAAACCAGATCAGCCGTAATCTTATTGAATCTTATTTAATGAACTCTTGTCCATTGTTCATATGTTCATACCCATTTCACAGGGAAAATAATGGACAAAACATGTCAATTACTCAGAATAAAGCAGAAATTTCACATCCTGCACCAACCTCAGAGTTCAGGCATGGTACAACAAATGAACCAAATATTAGGTGCATGTTAGCATTGTGTGATTAGTTAAAAGTGTTGAGGTAAGGGAGCAGTAAGTGAAGAAGAGTCCAGACCCGAAACGTCAGCTTTCCTGCTCCTCTGATGCTGCCTGGCCTGCTGTGTTCATCCAGCTCCGCACCTTGTTATCTCAGATTCCAGCATCGGCAGTTCCTACTATCTCTGAGCAAGTGATAGCAGATCAGGAAAGGAGCGAGTGAAGCAAGGAATCATAGGATCTACTGAAGGTAGGAGAGATGAAGCCCCTTGAAAGGCCCAGTTTTGCCCTCAGTAGCACAAGCCTTGTGAGGTGATAGTGACACATGACATCTGTCCATATCTAGATATGGCAGGGAAAACAATAGTTGCAGGTGAAACCTTACAGCTCACAGATTGTTTCTGTCAACACGGAACTAACCAACTATTATTTTGTTTCCATTACTTTGCTTCTGAGCCATGACAGCCTGGAGGACAGCAGTGATCACTCTCCTGACAATTGCAGCAGCATCATGCGAGGTGGAAACCACATTTTGCTTTGCGTATAGTGAGTTCAACTACTGAAGGGAGAGATTAAAGAAGCCAAATGTACAGCTCCTCAACATGATCGCTACCAGAATCATTGTAGTATTCAGGTTTCCCATCTGGAAAGAGCAGAGGAAATGAGCTGATACGTGTAATAATACTCTGACCTAGTGTGAGGCACTGTTTTGCCCAAGCACGAGTGGAACCTCATCCGAGCAACATTGTAACATTGTGCCATATGCTCCTGCAATACGCTGAAACTCACTAGCAATGGTTCGTCAAAATAGCATCAGTTGGTCCTCTTGGGAAAGCTTTTAAGGCAGTTCAAACTTCCTCTGTACATGGCGCATTTTGATGGATATGATGAGGTTCCTTTATGGAGGATTGGAATACGACAACAATCATGTCTGTGGGGGACTTCAATTTTGGAGACAAGGCCCTCAACCATAATGGCATGGTTCATGAAGTATTGATAATATCCTAAGAAGAAAGGTATCAAGAGAATGGGCTCTACTCAACATGAAGAGGTTTATCAAACAAAGCAGTTATGCAATCACAAGTTGCAGGTCAGCCTATCACCAAGACAGAGGTTATAGTGCTGGAGAACTAAAACAGTAATCCAGTCAGGACAGCAAAAACGTAGTATAACAGAATAGGACATGGGGAACACACAGTACCTATGGCAATACTGCTGGTTAGTAGCTACTGAAGTCTGATAATATCCCAGGTGGTGCAGACAGTGATGTTGGTCGATAAAGGATACACCCAGCATCAACAGTAACTGCCATTTCCACCACAACTCTCTCTAAGAATACAAAAATGGTAAAGCATAGAATCCCAACAGAGTGGAAACAGGCCATTTGGCCCATGGACGCCACGTCAACCCTCCAAAGAGCATCCCACCCAGATTTACCCCCCTACCCTATCCTTGTAACCCTGCATTTCCCACAGCCAATCCACTTAACCTACACATCTTAGGACTGTGGGAGGAAACCCGAGCATGCAGAGGAAACCCACACAAGACACAGGGGAATGTGAAAGTCCACACAGTCATCCAAGGGTAGAATTGAACACGGGTCCATGACACTGTAAGGCAGCAGTGCTAACCACTGATTCACCGTAAACATACATGAGGATTTTGCTATCTAATGAGACGGCAGTTCTGCACCTAGCCTGGGCCTTCAGGATTTTGGTGAAACTGTGAAATCCACCAAACTCCAGTAGGATCTCTGCAGGGATGTCAGGAATGTCTCACCTGAGTCTGTACTGGGCCAAATGGAGGGACGAAGATAGGGTTGACAGGGTTAATACTATAGGGTTTAAATTAAAGTGTTATAGTCTTAAAATAAGTGTTGTTGTTCAGTTCAACTTCTTCCATGCTGTCACCAAAGCAACCCGTCTAAAGATATTATTCAAGAGTGCACACTTTTCACCACAACAGAATAAACAGGGTTGTGGGACAGGAGCGTAAAAAGATGTTAAAAATAAATTGAAAGGAACTAACAATAAAAAAAGAGCTAAATTGTCTGTACCACAATGAACAGGGTGTAATGAATTTTAAGTGAGGGTAGGGATGCAGAGATAAAATCAGGCCGCTTGGTCAGCACGCTGCCAGCTTTGGGCCTTAAGTGGTCTTCACATGGCACTACCTCCTCCAACCAACTGTAAATCCTGCCTTTCAGGAGGTAGCTCCCCATCCCAAGCACCAGCTTTTATGCATAACTTGGGCACCAAGTGTGGACAGAGTGCTGCAGAAAACATCATAAGGCAGGAGGATGCTCTTGATTCTTCATTAATTGGCCTTACAATTGGGATGGGAAGGCAATGGTCATGGGATCACTACTCTGTTATCTACATTACCCTTTTCCACTTTCATTCTACCTCATGACCTGGGCACCATAAAATGCAGGCCAACGTGTATATTAAAACTGGGGAACTGAAGGGAATAACATGTTGTGAGGAAACAGTTATAGCCAAGACTGCCAAGACAATACAGAAAACTCAAGACTTGGAACTAATAGTTGTAGGTTATAAGAATTAGACATAGTAGGTGCATCATTAGAAAGGTCATTTCATTAAAATTTTGGGCAGAATTTTCCATGCCCACTCAGAGATTCTCAAAGGATGGGCAACGGAATCTTATTTGGACAGGAGACAAAAGGTCAGTTTCCCAATGTTGGACGAAAGTTTTATATTCAGTTTGGTTAGGAGCCTCTTTTGCATTAATTAGTACGCCATAAATATTCACTAACACCCAGCTCACTGGGGATTACATTCATGGCAACATCCTTGTGATACAAGAATGGGAAACCCGTGTGTTCACAAACCCAGTGTACAAATATACAAGGCATGAAATTGGCAGGGTGAACCTCTTCTGCCAAGCTCCAGTGAGTATAAACTTTTCAGGTGACTTAGCTCTTTCATAGTCAAGGTGTTTCTTTGTACAAATGCTTATAGGGTAAAGGGTGAAGCTTGTCTGAGTCAGGCAGTTCAGGAGCAGTGTCCATTAATTGTTGTCATGGTTGTTGTTGTTAAACAGATTAAGGACTGAAACCTGACCAAGCTGCAGTGCCTGGTATTAACAAACCTGACCGCAGTAGGGGAATGGGTTTCTAAAAGGGATAACCTCAAATTGTGACCATATGTGGTTTTGTCCTTGTCCCATACAAGTCTTCAGTGAAAACTAACTCACATTCATAGCAACATGAAGTATTGAGTAGAAGTGGTTCAAAACAGTAGTATAAACCAAATAAATGAGAATGTGGGGAATTTGCAGATGACACAAAGATTGTCTGGGTGGTTAACAGTGAGGAAGAAGGTTTTAGGTTACAGGAGGATATTAATGGATTTGGTCAGATAGGCAGATCAGTGGCAGATGGAATTTAACCTGGCAAAGTATGAGGCGATGCACTTTGGAAGAAGTTACAAGACACGGGAGTACTCAATCAATGATAGGTCACTAGGAACAGAGGATCTTGGGATGCTTGTCCATCAATGGCTGAAGGTGGAAGGACATATTAAAAAGATAGTTAAGAAGGCATATGGAACACTTCCTATTCCAATCAAGGCATAGATTATAAGAGCAGGGAGGTTATGTTAGGGCTGGACAGGACTTTGGTTAGGCCACAGCTGGAACATTGTGTACAATTCTGATCACTACACTCTTAGGAAGGATGTGATTACACTGGAAGAGGTGCAGAAAAGATTCACCAGGATGTTGCTCAGGATGGAGTGCTTTAGATATGTAGAGAGACTGGACTAGCATTTTTTGAGCAGAAAAGGCTTAAGGGGCACCTGACTGAGGTGTACAAGATTATGAGGGGCATGGGCAGGATGGATAGAAAGCAGCTGTTTCCCTTAGTTGAGGGTCAATAATGAAAGGGCATAATTTTAAGTTGGAAGGCACAAGATTTAGAGGGAATCTGAGGAAGGGTCACCGGACCTGAAACATTAACTCTGTTTTTTACCTTCACAGATGCTGCCAGACTTGCTGAGTTTTTCCAGCAACTTTGTTTATGTTCCAGATTTAGAGAGGAGTTGAGGAAAAATGTTTTCACCTGGAAGCTGGTGGGGTACCGGAATGTATTGTCTGGGAAGGTAGTAGAGGCAGGAAACCTCACAACTGTTAAAAGGTACTTGAAGTGTCATGATATC
Source organism: Rhincodon typus (assembly GCF_021869965.1). Classification (NCBI taxonomy): domain Eukaryota; kingdom Metazoa; phylum Chordata; class Chondrichthyes; order Orectolobiformes; family Rhincodontidae; genus Rhincodon; species Rhincodon typus. The sequence continues at coordinate 22,040,764 of NC_063337.1, forward strand.
CAAGGCTTTAAACCAAATGCTGGAAAGTGGGACAAGTGTAGATTTAGCATTGTTTTGTCATTGCAGACTCAAACGGACCCTTCTGTACTGTATGTTTCTATGATTCTATGCACAGCAGATCAGTCATCTTCTTAGGACTCTGAAGCTGGTTTCTCCAGAGTCACCCACAGGCATTTATTTCCATAGCTTCCTCTGTCCAGGCTGCCTTTATCAATCATGGTGGCCTCTTGTTGCTATCCATTGGCAAAAGATCTTTCCTCCGCTCCTGGACAACCTTAGAATAACCTTCAGGGAACCATCACTGATGAGTAATACTACTTTTCATCTGGTCTTTGACATCACCGGGGTAGCCGGGGGAGTGATGAGTAGAGGTTGCATGAATCTCCTGGGTTGAAGAGGGTGAAGTACTATGGATACATGAGATGTACTTTAATTCCAGAGGGCGACTGATAAGGTGCCAGATCAAAGTTTTTTTTTCTTATTTTATTCAATCTTGGAACTGTTCTGAGGAAGCGTCACCGGACCCGAAATTGTAACTATGAAATTTCTTCACAGACGCTGCCAGACCTGCTGAGCTTTTCCAGCAACTTCTCTTTTTTTATTCCTGATTTACAGCATCTGCAGTTCTTTTAGTTTTTATTAGGAATATGGGCATCTCTGGCTGGGTCTGTGTTTATTGTCCATCCCTGGCTCCCTTTGATAACGTGTGGTGAGCTTCCTTGTTGAACCACTGCAGACCATTTGCTGTAGATAGATCCACCAAACTGTAAGGGAGAGTTCCAAGTATTTGGCCCCGTGACATTGAAGGAACGATGATATATTTCCATGTCAGGATGGTGAGTGGCTCAGAGGAGAACTTGGAAGTGGTAGTGTTCCCATGTAACTGCTGCCCTTGTCCTTTCCTTATAGAAATGACTTGAATGATTGTGGTTGATATTACAAAAATGGGCGGGAAAGTGAGTTGTGAAGAGGACATAAGGAAACTACAAAGGAATATAGTTAGGTTAAGTGAGAGGGAAAGAATTTGGACAATGGAGCACAATGTGCAAAAAATGTAAAATTGTCCGTTTTGGCAGGAAGAGGGAAAAGGAAACATATTACCTAAATGGTGAGTGATTGCAGAACCCAGAGATGCATAGGGTTCTGATTATCCTTGCGCATGTATCACAAAAGATTGGTATGCAGGTACAGCAATTAATTAGGAAAGCTAATAGAATGTTTTGGTTTAGTTAGCAGAATTGAATATAACGTAGGAAGGTTATGCTTAAGTAATACAGGACATTGGTGAGACTATATCTTCTGCTGTAATATGTGCAAAACTGGTCTCCTTATTTAAGGAAGCATGTAAATGTGTTGAAGGCAGTTTACTGGTTTACTAGCCTAAACCCTAAAAGGCTGAGATAACAAGGTGCAGAGCTGGATGAACACAGCAGGCCAAGCAGCATCAGAGGAGCAGGAAAGCTGACGTTTCGGGTCTAGACCCTTCTTCAGAAATAGGGGAGGGGAAGGGAATTCTGAAATAAATAGGGAGAGAGGGGGAGGCGGATAGAAGATGGATAAAGGAGAAGATAGGTGGAGAGGAGACAGACAGGTCAAAGAGGCGTGGGTGGAGCCAGTAAAGGTGATTATAGGTGGGGGATAGGTCAGTCCAGGGAGGACAGACAGGTCAAGGGGGCAGGATGAGGCTGGTAGGTAGGAGATGGGGGTGGGGCTTGAGGTGGGAGGAGGGGATAGGTGGTAGGAAGGACAGGTTAGGGAGGCAGGGACAAGCTGAGCTGGTGTTGAGATGTGGTCGGGTGATTTTGAAGCTTGTGAAGTCCACATTGATACCATTCGGCTGCAGGGTTCCCAAGCGAAATATGAGGTGCTGTTCCTGCAACCTTCGGATGGTATTGTTGTGGCACTGCTGGAGGCCCAGGATGGACCTGTCGTCTGAGGAGTGGGAGGGGGAGTTGAAATGGTTCGCGACAGGGAGGTGCAGTTGTTTATTGCGAACCGAGCATAGGTGTTCCACGAAGCGGTCCCCAAGCCTCCGCGTGGTTTCTCCGATGTAGAGTTGGCCACATCTGGAACAGCGGATACAGTATACCACATTAACAGATGTGCAGGTGAACATCTGTTTGATGTGGAAGGTCTTCTTGGGGCCTGGGATGGGGGTGAGGGGGGAGGTGTAGGGGCATGTGTAGCACTTCTTGCGGTTGCAGGGAAAAGTACCGGGAGTTGTCTTATGAGAAAGGGTTGGACAGGATAGGCTTGTATCCACTGAAGCTTAGGAGAAAAAGAGGAAATTTATTGAAACATATCAAATCCTGAGAGGTTTTGACAGAGTGAATGTACAAAGGATGTTTCCTCATGCTGATGAACCTACAGCTAGGCATCTCTGTTTAAAAATAAGGAGATTCCCCCAGTGAAGTCAGGAATAATGAGAACTTTTTTTTCAGATGGTTGGAAGTCTTCAAAGCTCATTCCATCAAAAGGCAGTGGAAGTGGTGTCCTTGAATTTTTTTATGTTAGAGACAGGTAGGTTCTAGATAAAGCTTGTCAGATGTAGAAAAATCTGATCTGATATGATCTTATTAAATGCTGGAGCCGGTTTGAGGAGCAGAATAACTTTTACCTGCTCTTAATTCAAACCCTCTTGTATAGGTGCTGTCTGGGTGCCTTTTAAATATGTTGCCCAGTTGTTGGAGTCCAAGTGTTTCAGAATTTACTGGTTATAAAATTTTACGTGGACCATCATAGTTTGGGAAGTTAGTTGGTGTGGACTAGTTGGACCGAAGAGTCTGTTTGCATACTCTATATGTGATAAGCTGAGAAGAATAAACATATAAGAAAACCTGGCCAATCTCTGAGCTGAAGTATTTCCCAGTTTTAGATCTGCTACCACCCTTGAACATAAAAAAATTCAATTTTGCTACCTGTCCTTCTGATTATCTTACAGCACTTTCTGGTTTTATTTCAGATTTCTGCCTTCTACAGTATTTTGCTTTAACGTTGTTGTAATATTGTTATAATATTCGTCAGTTGGATAGTTCTAGTTTATATGAAATCCTTGGTCTATCATTCAATTGAAAGTTTCATCTATTACTGAATATATCAATTAACTGATGGGTGAATGTGAATTGGTCACATATTTCCTATTAAATTACCTTCAGATTATTTGCTGCTGAACTTAAAATAATCCAAGCACAACTGTTACTCTCTGATCTAAATGCATAATGATATGATAGAATGTACCTAGGACAACAAAAGTCCCAAAATCAAATAGAAATTCCATGTGACGTTCCACTGATACCAGTTAAAAACATACCTAGCTTCAATCTCATGATGTATTACATCATCTGCATGCCTTAACTAAATGATTGTTATGTAATGATTGCCAGATATTCATTGTTCACTATCTAAACCACTGATCATCATGAAAGTAATCACTGCACATTGCCCCATGAACATTTTTGTCATCGATGTGGATTTTTGTATTCGCCCTTTCAGGATTTTGCCACACCTGGTATTGGTTCTACAAATTGTTTCATATGTATGACTCCAGCCTTATGAGGAACATTTATGGAGTCTCATTAAATTGTCATTTACGTCAGAGCAAAAGGGGACAGAATCACAGGGAATGGTAAATTCTTGGGTTAAGTGAGTAGAAAGAAATGAAACTTCAATGAAAAATACAAAGGGCCCTTTGTAACTAGTTCTATGAAGCTAAATCATTTCATGACATGTCCAAGATCATGGCATCTTTTCAAAAGTAATTTTGCAAAAATGGAGAAGTTGGTTGATCTAGAATTATATTACATTGCATGGGATTGCAAACAGTGCTCAAGCAGAGAGTTAAACAAGAAGGGGGAGTAGTGGTGTTGTCAAGAGTACCATTGAGTGAGTCAAATTACTTGCAAATGCTGCAGGGCTGGAGTAAGTTGTAAGGTCCAATGTCATAATTGGCAGGGATTTAATTTAAGGCAAACTTAGGAGAGAATTTCCAACCTCACTCTTTCACACAGGCTGACAATTGGTCAAGAATTGCTGTTCACTCGAGGATTCAGGAAAAAGCTTCATTTGTGCCTTTATATACTTCGTGTTTTCGTTCAAATCATTTCCACCTTCAAAATGTTTTTGCAAAGGAGAATTAAATCTTGGCTGCACTGTAGAGCATTAGTCACCAGTTTCCCTTGAACAAATTCAAAGCTGCTATCGATACTTATAAAGTGTATTTAATATACCAGAGTGAGAATCAAATTCCATCTTCTCCATCTAAGGACAAGTCACGCTGGAATGTTACTTAGAGTTGTGACACAAGCACTGAATGAAGTGCAATTTTGCTTTACATACCTCTCTAATTTGATACATCTATTGTACTAAACACGTGTTAATCAGTGAATGACGTTGTGTTAGCAATATAGTTTCGGGAATCATATGTCTCCACTGTCTGTAAATCTGCCAGAAGTGTAAAACTCTGCCCATAACTTTATAAATGGAGACATCTGTCCAATCAACCTTAAAGCTATCTCTTATTGATTTATTCTGTAAGACTAGGGGAAGGATTTTACCAAATTATGGTCCTGAACCTACACATACTGGCTGCCAGACTAACTCAGTTACCAGAGATCATTCTAATAAAAAAATCTGTGGGTGGCATGTAGGTGAAATTAGGCCAGCTCTAGAGCTTATGCATGTATGAACAAGGAACAAGAGTAAACTATCTGGAGAGGATGCTGAAGCAGTTCAGAAATCAAGAGGGCTCTTCAACATGGAGGTGGCCATGGAGAGGTAATTATGGATGGATCATCCATTGACTGCTATCTCTGTCCATGGCTCTCTCTTTGGGACATGAAAACTCCCACCCAGACTGTCATGAAGACTCCCATCTCAAATGGCCACGAGGCTGATCCGTCCAAGAAACTAGTGGCCTACTCTGTTCTGGTGTTGACAGATGCTGGCAAACTGAAAAATTCATCCTTGATCGACCTTTAATTATCTCAGTTGGCTGCCTGTCTCTGCTTGGTGGGGACAGGCCTATCGCTGGCCCCATTACTTGGAAAATTCCCTGGCAGCAGGACTGTGTTGGGAAGGGATTCTGATGTAGCTCCCTGTTGATTTCCCAACCTCACTGTTCCTTTTACCCAGCCCTTCACTCAGGAACCAAGAAAATCCTGTTGCTGTGTTGAATAGAATGCTTACATCATCAAAAACCTCTCTCTTGGTGAAATGCTGCTTCATTAATGGATGTTCTCTTCAGTGAGAAAGTACAGTGGAATGGTAAAGTAAAAGTCATTTTACTTTAAAGCTTCATTCTCAATGTTATTGGAATAAAATCTCACGTTGATACTTATGGGCAATAATCTCCAAATTAAAACATAGGACACATGGGCTCTTGTACAGTATGAAAATCTCTAAACTCTTTTGGGAATATCACAGGAAATCTGCTTTGTTTTGAAAAATCTATGTAAACCTATCACTAGGAAAAATAACATCACTGTGTGTTGTTACTTCAATTAATGACTCATTGCTCATCATTGTACGCCTTTGACAGGTGTTTTTCTTAATCATTCTTTCATAGAATGTTGCAGGGCCAGCATTTGTTATTCACCACTGATTGCCTTTGAGAAAATTGCCCCCTTCTTGAACCATGGTAATTTGTCTGGTGTAGGTAGAAGAGAGTAGCTTGCTAAGTCGTTTCAGAGGGTTGTTAAGAGTCTGCCACATTACTGTGAGTCTGGAGTCACACATAAGCCATACAGGTTTAGATTACATCCCCTGATGGGCAGACATGTAACAAAAGACCAATTTCAGGGCAGACTGACATGTGCTCCAAAGATGCCTGAAAATTATCTGACATTGTGTTGGACTCTGTCTCAGGCATTTGTGGCAGCTGACAACAAAGGGGTCGGGCCTCCTGCATATGCTAGTATGAGGCCAAGGACCCATTTAAGTACTTTTGTCAGAGACTAAGTTGCTCTTAGTGAAGCAGGCCTCAGACTTTCTTGATTGGCTATGCCCGAGTTAGTAGTTGTCGTTAAGTAAAGCAAAATTATTTTCTTTTTCAATTGCTGAAGTGAAGGAACAGATGTATTCCTCCTCCCACATCCACAGCGCTCCTCATGGCTTCTGATGACTGTGACTATTCAGTCAGAAAGTACAGTGGAATGGCAAAGTTAAAGTAAATATGCTTCATTTTCAATGTCATTGGAATAAAATCTCACATCAATACTTATGGGCAATAATCTTTGAAATAAAACAGAGGACACACAGGCTCTTGGACAGCATGAAAATCTCTAAACTCTGTTCTGTTCCTTCTGTCCTCTTTGTCTAATCTTTGCACATGAGCCATCCCATGCAGGTGGCCATAAATTGAAGTGTTCTATCAGTCAAGCAGCCTTTAGAAACATGGCAGATGCTGACACTCACCCAAAATAATTATCCGAGGCCACAGGAGCAACATATTGCATTCTCAATCCTCTTTGTGTGGCCTTTCATTTTCACTTTCAACATGGACCAAAGAAATTTCCAGACGGTTTTGCAATCTTGTTTTTCTGACAAGTATTGTCAGCAAAATTACACCTTAGCATGTGCAAGAACAACATTTGGAAGGTGTTAATAGAACATTTCACCTGATTTTAGGATTTGTTTGTCAATTTTCAATCAAATCCTTCATATTTCCTGACACAGTAGTAGAGGCTTGATTTGGGGATGATTCAGAAGATGATGAAAACTTTGGTGAGAGAGAGAGTGGCTACAGGGGTAGAGCATTTGAAGTGAGAAAAAGGAGGACAATGCATTAGTGCCTGGTCCTTCTCTGGCATGACCTCACCATCTGAAAGTTTTGCTGCTATTTTCACTGAGCCACGCTATTTGCTGGGGGGTATGAAAATTGAGTGTTGAGTCTGTTAAAACTCAGAAGTCACTTTCAACTTCATCCAGTGGTTGTGAAACACTATATAAATTCAAGCTGTTCTTTCTTTTCCCTTGTATCTCAGAACCTTTTTGATGGATTACATATTTTATCTTGCCTATCATTCTTATGTAAAAACAATCTATTTAGCATCTTTCGTGACCATGGTATGTTTCAAGGCATTTTATAGCCAATGAGGTATATACTATTGTATTATAGGAAGAACAACTTCCAATTAGAGAACGCTTTTGCTAGTATGACATTTATAAGTTTATTTTATCTTTAAATTTAGGGTAAATGCAGGCCTTGTTATAACTTGTTCTGAAGTCTGCCTGATGCTAAGCTTGTGCAACGAAACAGAAATTGCTGGAGAAACTCAACAGAGTTAATATTTGGGATCCAGTGACCCTTCATCCCAAAGGGACCCTAAATATTAACTCTGCTTTCTTTCTCCACTGGTGCTGCCAGACCTGTTGAGTTTGTCCAGCAATTTCTGTTTTTGTTTCTGATTTCCAGCATCTGCAGTTTTTTGGGCTTTTCTTTTGTTTAGTAAGCATGTGCAATTCGATTGTTAGAGATCAAACGAAAGCTCAGATTGTTTTACTGAGAAGAATGTGCAAAGCACATATACTTGTAGACAATGGCTGCTGTCTCTGAATTTACAATGAGTAAACTCTAACTTTCCAACAGTCCCAGAAAAGTGTTGTTGGAATCAGTTTGAAACTGATGTGCTACAAACTGCCTATTTGTTAGAAGATGAAGGAGAAGTGTCAAAAAAATGCTAACCAGGATGAGAAGTGTTTCATACTGCCATGGGAAGAGAAAACTGAGATAAGTGTACTAGTTTCTAATCAAATAAATTAATATTACATTCCATGCTGTCAGAAAAAGAACAAAAGCTACTTGGCTTCATGAGCTGCCACAACCAAATATGGAAAAGGGATGGAATCTGGTTGAAGATATAAACCCTTTAGCCACCTACGTATTCTGGGGGATTTATGGCCAAGAGGAAGAAGAACCATCAGAAAAAACCTTTATTGCTAGTGGTAGATTTAAGAAACACTCTGAAAACTGAGAAAAGACATCTGGTGTTGGTTATTTAAAGTCAGTACTCAGTCAAAATGGAATATAGAAATCTTTGGAAGCTGGGAACAATTGTGGACCATTTGCTAAAAAGACTGCAGTTCTTTTCAGCGAATGATGGGCAATAAATATAAAAGAGGCATATTCCTTTCTGTAATTTGTCGAATAAATTGCCTAAAAAAGAAAATGATGTGGAATCAGTAATGTTTTTCATCAGTCCTTACAGTGAAAGTTTAAAATGTGAAATCTTTTCTTGATAGTACATAACTTAAATGTTGCTAAAAAGAAACAAGAATTTGATGGTTTTCCTCTTGTATTCATTCAAGCCAGGATATACGAAACAGATTTGAAATAAGATACACCAGTGTGAGGGGTTTGAGTGACTGGAGATGCAGCAAGAACAATTAACTGGCAATTTTAATTCTCTGACCGAAATCTGTTACATCCACGTGAGAGAACAGTTTGGGCCTTAGTTTAACATCTTATCCAAAGGATATACATTACCTCAAACTTACCTGGAGGAAGTTTCATCTGCCAATTTTCTGTCTTCTCCAGGCTTGGTATCGTCTGTACATTTCAACAATTTGCCGCCAAGGAGGTAACCTGAATCCAAGGTGTGTAATTTAACATTCGGAACAGATAGGTTTGACTTGGCTGAAGAGTGAACCGTACAAATCTGAAACGCAAATTTATCCAAGGCCTCGGGAATTTTGGTAGATCAAAGAAGGTGAGCACTGTCTTATGGGCCAGTAGGAGATGAAGCGATTCCGCCAGCCCATGGAGCAAACCTACTCATCCCCAGAGTAATCAGCTGCATCCCCAGGAGCCTCATGATGTTCGGCCTGATGAGTTAATCTTCTCCCTTCCTCGTCTCTTCTGACCCTTCCATCATCTTGTCCCCTCTTCCCCTAATCTCTTTGGCCATCCACAACCTCTTCCACAGCTAACGGCAACCCCGCCAATTTCTCCATCAGTCTATGCTTTTCCCTCATGACACCCTACTTTTTCCTGGCTGCTCCTGTGATCCTTCTCCTTCCTCATGTCCTTAATCTCTGTGGACCTCTCCAGTGATGTGAAAAACCCTCGTCCCCTCAGATCTCCAGTCTCTTCAAGACGCTTCATCAACAGCTTTCCCAGACTTTCAAAGTTTTATATCACCTTCAGTGTCTTCTCCTAGCCCCCTGTCTCTCTCATCTTTCTGTCTCTCTCTGCCCTGCCATACCTGATTCGTTTTGGTTAGCCAGGTCACTTGGTTGGATAAGTATAATGATGAGGATAATACTCATAAAACTCAGTATCATCCAGGACAAGGCAGCCATCTATGTTGGCAATCCATCAATCACTTTAAATATTCACTTCCTGTGCCAGCAATGCACAATAGCAGCCATGTGCACCATCATGAGCTACACTGCAGTAGCTTGCCAAGGGTTCCAATACCATCCAAACCTGTGATCTCTACCACCTTGAAGGGCTTGGAAATAAATTGCCATTCCTTCATTGTTGCTAAATCAAAATTCTGGTACACCCTTCCTAAGAGCATGGTGGAAGTCCTTCAGTACATGGGCTGCAATGGTTCAAGAAGGCAGCTCACCAGCACCTTCCTCATTGGAATGGGTATATTTCATGAATGGATAGGAAAACATAAATGCACATAATATATTTGAAATGTCATTTTCTCAAAGACATTAAGAAAGATCTTTTCCATTTGAAGTTACTGAGTCAAATCCTGGAATTGCCTCCCTAATAGTGCAGTAGGTCTAACTGGAACAAATGGACAGCAACAGTTCATCACCACCTTCTCAAGGGCGACTAGGTTCAGGCAAAAAATGATGGCCAAGCCAATAATATCCATATCCCATCAGTGAGTTAAAAAAAGTTAGTTTAACTGCTATTTAGAGGATTTACATTGCACAGGTAATCCTCAGTTTTTCTTCTGATAATCAATATTATTGATTTACATGGAATTAAAGTATTAAAGTAATGTGTCTGTTGGTGCCCATATCAGTTTTATCACCCTTTTTGAATACACCTAACACATTACCCTGTTTCCACTCTACTTATACATCCCTACTGTCCATTTATTGCTTCTGCAGGAGTAACAAATAAATTAGTCCACTCAAACAAAGAGGAAAGACTGACCTCTAAAAATCTTGAGAAAATGCTCACTGCGCAATGACACTTTCAATGATTTTCAGTATTTCACAAATCTCCTCTCTAATTTCTCTCAGCTCCCTGATAAAGACTACCTATTTTGGGAGATTTATTTCTTTAAAGCACAGTTAGCCTGTCCCAGACCTAAATTTTTAATTTAAAGCAAAATTCTTCATTTTGCCTTGATACTTCTTTGTGAATTCATCAAGAAAGTGATTATTCACAATATTTACTGGCTTCTTGTCATCCTCAACTTTAAGCCTATTGTATTTTTCAGTGTTCCTTCTCTAGCAGCTTGAAATGGTAGTATAATTGGCTACATCACTATATAAGTAATTCAGAGATTGGGTTAATAAATCAGATCAGAAGTTCAAATCCCATCATAGCAGTTTGAAAAACCATTTTTAAAGAAAAATAAAGTATATTTTTCCTGAAAATGGTTCCTGTGATGTACCTTGTCATGTTTTACTTGCCTAGTTTAAAATGATATTTTACTTTTCGCTCAAAATTCCTTGCAAGCTCCTTTGTCTTACTTGCTGAACAGGAAATTACTATGAGAATTTTCCGAGTCATTGCTTTAACATTGTTCCTTTGACACCAGTTTGCAAGCTGTTCATTTACATCTATAACTTCATTAAAGAATTCCTTCCCTTTCCCAAGTATACCTGAGAAATTCGCTTTTCATCAATTTCTTTAGAATTTTGAAGCAATCCTCATCCATGTGTCTTTCAACACCCTTACTTGATTTTTTCATTTCACTTTTACCTTTGTATGAATGACTATTATTGGATTTGGCTCTGACCTTCAGTATCACCCCTACTTTTCCAACCTAAAGCTCATTTCAATAATCTCTTTTATCACACACACGCACCATCCCCTGCCTAAACTTAAATCATCCAATATGGAAAATGGAGCATCTCGTGACTCGGAGCTTGTGCCTGTAGAACTTGTGAGTTAACCTGGCTGACACCAGTTAATATTCTATTGTCCATAATCCACTGCTTCCTGTGAGCACATTCTACAGAACAGCCTGTTTCCACATTGCCAAGCTTGCGTAATCCAAACCAGCAACTAACTTGGCTATCTGTGAACCTTCCTTCCTTTTTTGGCATGCTTGTCATTATTCTTGACACCCCTCCACCTCTGACTATGAGTACAGTATAGCTGTCTGATATAGCTGTCCTCATGCTTGTAAAAGTCCTCAAATCCTCAGAGAAACATTAAAGCATTAATCTTTCCATTTGAAAGACCTGTCTTCCCATCATACGTCTTTTATTTTAGTTATTACACATTCAGAATGCAAAACACATTGCAGTAATAAATCAAACTGCTACTAGTGCCATGTCTAATTAATGTCCGTAGGTAGAGTCGGAGGGGAATTTCCACCTGCAAAATGTTAAAGCTGCCCAACAACAGAAGGTATCAATGGAGGCTTTTAACTACTACAGTCAAAATTATTAAGCTTCTAAAATTAGTTGAATATTAATGACTGATTCGTGACAATAATTAATAGTCATTTGCATTTATATTATCTAAGTTCAATTTTACCTCTGTTATAAAAGCACTCATTTTTATATTTTAAACCTTCACATTCCACTCATTGTACATTTTCAATTCCACTAAGTCCTAATAGTCAATATTATGAAGTAAAGTCAGAGGAAGAGAGAGGAATTTTAAACTGGATGATTGGGTTAGGTTACAAGCAAAGGAAATGTTAAATGGAGATGAAATAGAAGCCAGTTCCACTGAGGAGAGACAATAGGTATCCACGAAGTTTACTCCCAGGATGACAGGTTTGCATTTTAATTACTTTGGTGAGTTTGGATTTAAACCTTTACAGGTTTAGCCTAGGATAAAAGGTGTAGAGCTGGTTATCTCAGATTGTTATCTCAGGTTCTCCAGCATCTGCAGTTCCTGCTATATCTACTATCCCAGGTTTAGCCTGCTAGGTTTCCTGAACAGTGGGGTAAAAAAAAACAACAATGTAGGTGAACACAAGCTCCTTATGGGATAGTAGGTGAGGGGGTGCTTCTTGCTTGCTCCCCCCCACCAAGCTGCCCTGCAATTTAAGACACCGCAAACAAATACCCTCTTCCCTCCTAGTCAGAATCAGATACCTGTTCACTACTGGACTCCCAAAGTAATTGGCCTCCATCTCTTGGGATTACGCCAACATTCCTCCATTCTGGGGTCAGGATTAGATCAAACTGGACCTGTGGCCTCTGGAGTATTGCCCAATTAATGGGAAGACAACCTTGGCATTCTGGCCAACTACAAAGTGAGGAACCTGCCAATGATAAGTCACTTGCTGTGGAGTTAAAACCATGTAGCATGTGAAGAAAACCTGACTTTGGAGTTTCCCAACTCCCCCAACTACCCCTTTCATGGTGCTGAACATTGGAACTCCTGCTGTCCCCAGTAGAGTCACATATGGCCAGCCTGTGGGCCCAGACTGAAAGAATCTGGTAAACTGAGGAAGGGTCACTGGACTCAAAACATTCACTCTGATTTCTCTCCGTATGTGCTGCCAGACCTACTGAGCTCTTCCAGCAATTTCTGCTTTTGTTTCTGATTTTCAGCATCCACAGTTCTATTCCAGATCTCACTGGATTGTACAGTCTCGGTTCAGGAGAGGGGTCTACATCATTAATTTGAATCTGGTAAATCCCGTCCTGCTACAAACTTCCGGCCTCCTAAGCATGGTGGAGAATTGTTGTCCTCAGTGAAAAGATATACGTATTGATTCACATCAGGCAGTCGGATTATGTGTTCCAAACGTCACCTTTTTGAAACATTTGGAGATTAAAGTACACCTGTACCAGCAGTGATCTGGAGTTTGCCATTCCACTCCTCAAAATATTACTCGTGGTTCCTTTGGGAACAGCTGATTGAATGCCTGGGTCCTGTTCCCAAGACTTGAGCCTGTAATCGATGCCAACACCTCAATATGGTACAGAGTGCTGTGTTGTTAGATTTCTGTCTTTTGATTTAGTTATTAAACTGAGACCTGATCTGTTCTCACTCATGGATGCCATTCGTTCATCTAGAACTCCACTTCCCTATCCCACCCCACACCATTTCTGCATTTAATTGTTTCAAAAATGATTCAAATGTTTCTTCTCTCCATCACTGTGACCAGAAGTTCATTTCAAATGTTTCTTACCCTTTGTGTAAAGAAGACACAGGTTTTAGTCCTGGAGTCATATTTCAAAGCTTTGAACTTGTTTAGCCTCATTTTAAAAAGGGAGGGGCCACTTTTCTGTTAGCATATGGCAGTGTGCAAAGAAATTACATTCAACTGAGGCATTTGAAAGTAGGAAACCCAATGACACAAGCTCTCAGTGGAAAATCGTAGGGAAATCCTCACTCCATAGTCAAGGTGAGAAAAGTCTGAAAGCTGCAAGAAGCCACCTCCCCAACCACTTCCTGTTATTCATAAACCTTTGACAAGAGACCTAACAATACTGACAGTGCCAGGGAAAAGGAGGGGAGGAACAGCCTATGAAACCATGTCAGGCAATTCAGAGGGCAATGCATATGAAAACCAATGACACGGTGATGAAATTGCAAGACTGTAAGGCTGCCTCACAGGCGATAATGGAGGGCAAAAAGATTGCATTGTCACAGTCATGCAAAGCTATGTAAAGATAAAATATGCAAATATTTTTATGCATAGTGGCATCAGGAAGGGGTACACTAGTGATAGGTCACAGAGGATGCTCCTTTTAGTGTATAACTGACTATAGGTCAGGCTGTCACCCAACTTGTAAACAGTCGGATAAGGGCCCAAAGGTTACATTGACTATGTCAGCATCTCAGATCGCAGGCTGATGTTTCTGTCACATACTAATGTTTCTCTATAGGTCAGTATTTCCATGCTACATGTTTGATCTACCCAACTCAGTAGTTATCCTATCTTTACTGAGAATGAGGAAAAGAGGAGGAGAAAGGATAAGCAATAACAACAGACAACAGGTTCAGGGGATCTCAGCACAGTCTGAAGAGGGGATGAGGTCTCCAGTTTGTTGACTGGTCCACTGAGAAAAGAACTGTACCAAACGTGCTCTAGCCACCTGCAGATGAGTGAGGGGCAGTGCCAGAGGCTGTCACCTACATCAGCCAGCTCCTCAGGCAGATCTCAGCTGCTCAACTTGGGAGGCAGTGCTTTGTCTATGGCACTGAACATCACAGCTGCACTGAACCATATAGCCACTGGTTCCTTTCACAGCACAACAGTACATAAGTCTGGCAGCTCCCAATCGCCTGCCCAGGAGTGCATTCAAGAATTCACTTTACAGGAAAGCAATGCAGTTTGTCCAGTTCACCACGGAATCAGAGAGCCAAGATTTCTGAGCCATCAGATTTGCAGCCATCGCTGGGTTCATTCAGGTACATAGGGCTGTTGATTGCATATATGTAGCACTTAGAGTTCCATGACATCATCCAGCCAGATTCCTGAACCGGAGGGGGTTTCACTCCCTCGATACCCAGCTGATTTGTCACCACAGGCAACAATTCCTGCAGGTATGCTCCTGCTGTCCAGGGAGCTGTCACAAAGCTCACATTCTGTACAGGTCCCAGGTTTCGCAAATGCTTTCCCAAATTGCATCATCGCTAGGGTTACAACATGGCTAATGACCCCAATGTGAAAACCTCAGACTGATTCCAAATAGCATTACAGTAGAACGCTTTTTTTTTTCTCAAATCATTCAGGGCCTATGGGCTTTATATTTATTGTATATCCCCAGTTGCCCTTGAGGGGTTCGTGATGGGCTGCCTTCTTGAATTGCTGCACTCTATTCAGCGTTAGAAAGGGAGTTCCAGGATTTTGACCCAGTGACATTGAAGGAACAGCAATATATTTCCAAGTCAGGGTAATGAGTGGCTTGGAGGGAAACATGCAAGTGTTAGTTACAATTGTCTCTACCACCCTCATCCTTCTTGATGGTAATGATCATGTGTTTGGAAGGTGCCTTGGTAAATTTCTGCAGTGTATCTTGTTGATGGTACACGCTGATGCTACTCTGCATTTGTGATGAAGAGAGTGAATGTTTGTGGACATGGTGCCAATTTAGCAGGCTGCTTTGTCCTGCATTGTGTCAAGCTTCTTAAGTACTGTTGGAGCTCCACTCATCCAGACAACTGGGGTGTGTTCCATTGTAGTCTGATGTGTTCCTTGCAGATGTTGGACAGGATTTGGGAATAAGGAGGTGAGTTACTCACTGCAGATTTCCTAGCTTCAGTGGCTTAAATTTAGTAAACTAAACTATTTAGTTTATGGTCAAAGTAATGCATCCTCTAAGGCAATTCTTGAACAGAGAATTGGTCTTCTAAAAATACAGCACTCAGGGGAAACACTTCTGTACTCATCAGATGGGATCTCTAGAATAACCGTTGTTACCATGCCTTAGTTCAATAGGAATAAAAATGGGAGATGAATCAGCCACTTTCACATCAGATGAGGAACAATGGGAATCTGATGTAAATGCTGACGGTCCCAACACTGATCATCCGATGGTGAGAAAGCCAGGGAAGTACTGAAATGAGTAAATAGCCCCAAGAGAACCTGCTAGTGCTTAAGTCTGAGATTCAGGGATTTTATACAAACATGCGTACAACCCACAAGTAATAGCGAATTGTGAAACTGATGTATTTGGACACACAGAGGAATATTTGTTTTATAACTATGACTTTTAAGATACTCTTGTTTGTCATGGATTGTAAATGATTGTATTCCCATACACTAGATCACTGTCCAGGCTCTGTATAGTGTTAGCTATGGTGCAGTAGTAATAGTCTTGAGTAACAATGTTGTAAGTTCAAGTTTCACTCCAGAGTCTTGATCTCAGAGTGACACTCCAGTGAATATGGAGCATTTACCTTGCCAGACATCTTACGTTTCATTTTAGTTGCTCAATCAAGCCTGTAGTGATTGTAACAAGATCACCCAGCTGGACTTCATACAATATGAGTTCCCTGATTGGGGGTGTTAATCTGGTCTAACCAGGGAGCTCTGGCTGGTAGATAAAAAGTGGAGTGATGAGGCTGTGCCAGATTCAAGGACTTTCCACGTGTAAATAAAGGGTGGCTTGGCGATGAGATACTAGCCTCTGTTGAGTTATTTCAATGGCAATGACAGTAAAGCACACTCCTGAAGAAATGTGCTCATAACAGTAGCCTTTGAGTTAGAATCATAGAATTCCTACCTTGTGAAAACAGGCCCTTCGGCCCAACAAGCCCACACTGACCCTCAGAGCATCCCATCCAGACCCATCCCCCTATAACCCACCTAATCTACAATCCCTGAACACTACGGGCAATTTAACATGGCCAATCCACCTAGCCTGCATATCTTTGGACTGGGTAAACATTTTTTGCAACATGCCATTAGTTGCGAAGCTTGACTCTTTCCACCCTGCCATCGAAGGCTAAGCCCAGTATGTGGAAAGAATATGTTACTTTTTCCTGGAAAATCACATTGGGACAGATGAAAAACAATGAGTAATTCTCCTGACAGCTTGTGAACCCACACCTTTTTTGGTTGTTATGTGTTTAGCTTTCCCTGAGGCACCAGATACTAAAACCTTTCAAGAGTTGACAGATTTATTTAAGGAATATCACGATCCCAGGCCTCCTCTAATTCTGAGGCACTATCACTTTTACACAGCAGAAGAATCCATGTCGGGATTTTTGATGAGGTTGAGACAACAGGCAGAGGCATGTGACTTTGGTTTATCCATTACGAGATGCTTAGAGACCAGTTGGAATGTAGGATTAATTAGCAATATCCAAATCGGAACCAAACAAAAGAAAAGTCTGGTTAAGCGGTCACCCAGGTCTAATGGAGGTTGATGCTGGCGCGGCCGTTTCAGTGATTGGAGAACCAATTTTTAACAAAATTCGCTCTGTACTCCAACCCTTAAGTTTGCGCACAACATCGGCTAGGCTGAGAACCTATAGTGGAGAACCTTTACAGATTAAGGGTACAACTTTGGTTCTGGTCTCTTATGAAGAGCAGCTGGTTCAGTTTCCAGCGATTGTTGTAAAAGGCTCAGGCCCAAGCTGGATGGGGCGAAATTGGTTGAGCGAGATTCACCTAGATTGCCTCAACATTTTTCAAGTAGAAAATGGTTGCCTGAGTAAAGTCCCAGTTAAATACCCAGAAGTCTTCCCCAGGAAGGTCTGGCGACTATCGGAGGAGCCAATGCCACCTTACATATTGACCAGGAAGCAATTTCATAATTCTGTAAGGCCTGCCCAATGCCATTTGCCTTACAGCCAAAAATCAGAAGGCTGGAAAGCAAAGGAATCATGAAAGCAGTCCACCTTGTGGAATGGACAGCACTGGTCATGCCGATTCATAGAATCCCTACAGTGTGGAAACAGGCCCTTCGGCCCAACAAGTCTGCACTGACCCTCAGAGCATCCCACCCAGACCCATACCCCCACCCCCCCACCTAATCCACTCATACTTGAACACTATGGGCAATTTAGCATGGCCAATCCACCTAACCTGAACATCTTTGGACTGTGGGAGAAACTGGAGCACCCAGAGGAAACCCACGCAGACACGGGGAGAATGTGCAAACTCCACAAAGACAGTTGCCCGTGTGTGGAATCGAGCCCAGTACCCTGGTGCTGTGAAGTAGCAGTGCTAATCACTGAGCCATCGTGCGGCCCTATGGTGCCCTATTGTGAAGCCCAATGGGTTGGTTTGCCTTTCTGAGGATATTAAACAAACAGCAAGCCACTTTTCGCAGCTGGATAAGAACCCAATCCCTCAGACAGAGGATTTATACGCAAAGTGGGCAGGGGGTTGTCCTTCACAAAACCAGACATGAGTCATGTGCACTTGCAGTTAGAGTTAAACAAGGATTTCCAGAAGAATGCTACAATTGATATCCATAAAGCGTATTGTCAGCCTGTTCAATTTTTCAGTAGATGATGGAGAACATTTTGCAAGGTCTACCTCATTTATTTAGATGATGTGTTAATAACGTGGAAGACTAATAAGGAACACTTGGAGAATTTGGCCACACTTGTTTGAGGTTTTTCCAAGGCGGCATGCATCTAAGAAGGGAAAAATGTGTGTTCCAAGCACCCCAAGTGACCCACTTGGGCAACAGAATCAACAAGACTGGGTAATATCCATTGAAAAATAAAGTGAGGGCGATCAAAGGTTCCCTGATTCCCAGATCTGTCCAGAAGCTTAGGTCATTTCTTGGGCTGGTAAATTATTACAGAAAGTTCATACATAACCTAATCTCCATCCTGGCATCTTTACATGAGCTCCTAAAAAAGGGTCAGCCTTGCAAATGGTCATGTAGTGGCCCAGTTTCTCCTTAGCAGCCCCCACCCAGTCCAGCACTGCAATGCTGGAGCCACCACATCAGACAGAACTTGGGGAGATTCCTCTGCCCTTTGCTTGAGTCTGTGCACGATCACTGCTTTCCCTGGATTTCCATCAACTCATTAATGTCCATGTCCAGAGGCTGATCTTCAGCATTGGGGTCAGCAGGAGCTGAGTCTACAGCAGCCACCTGAGTGTCAGTGATCTCAGCTGTTTGATCCATGGAATCATCTACCAGTGCTGTCCCCAGAATGTGACCCAGTCTGACTGTAGACAGATAACCCACAGTGGTGAGTATATCTGAGTTGGTACAGGGTGGGGAGGAAAGTCTGGACGG
>NC_063337.1:22059589-22094575 GCF_021869965.1 Rhincodon typus
GTGAGTATATCTGAGTTGGTACAGGGTGGGGAGGAAAGTCTGGACGGTTCATCCTCTGAGGCACCTGGCTGTTCCTCCACAAATGTGCACCATGTGGGATTGGAGACAATTGGATGTTTTATGGATCTCTGTTTATTTGGCCCTAGCTTCTGTCTGGGATCCAGAAGCCACAGAAACAAAGAAAGATTAGCTAATATCAAAACAGTTCTGAAGAAGAGTCATAGCAAACTTGAAACATTAACTCTTCTTCCTTTTTCCACACGTGCTGCCAGACCTGCTGAGGTTCTCTAGCACTTTCTGTTTTTATTTCATACTTCCAGCGTCTACAGTATTTTGTTCTTATATAAATACTTTCCAGCTGCTATCCCTCCTTCCTTAAGATTTTATTAAGATACTGCTCATGCTGTGCAGCTGGGAGCAGAAAATCGGAGGCTTTCTCACTGGATGGGTACTGATGTCCAACCTCCCTTTCAGCGCAGGCATGTTCCCTTTGCTCTATTACAAACTCTGCAGTCTTTTGCTCAAAAATGGTAAGGACCCTTATGTTAGGCATCCCTACGGTCTGCTCATCCTCACACTGGTTATTCATGTTTCACTCTTGCACAAGGAGAGGAGCATTAAAAGACGTGAGCATGGGTACATGAGCACTTTGCCTGCATTTATAGATACTGACAAAGATGTCAATCCACAGAACTGTGATTGTCTGTGTATGATACACTGAAAAAGTATGTGGGGGAAGTTAGAGGCTAAAGAGTTCAGAATAAAAGTTTCTGAGGAAGGGTCACTGGGCCTGAAACATTAACTCTGCTTTCTCTTCACAGATGCTGCCAGACCTGTTGAGTTTCAATTTCAGATTTTGTTTCAGAATGAAAGGTAGTTCTGTGAAATTAAAGAGTTAGAGATTATGGAAATCTGAAAAGCTATACATGATGAGTTTGACTTGTATTTTGCCTTGTAAGTTAGAAGATCCGAAGCCACACTTGTGACTGTCTCTTTGTCCCATGAAAGCTTTTGGTGAGAGGCAATCAGATGTTTGTGGTCTCCAAGTTGTGTTTAAAGGTCAGTGAGCTGAAGCTGTGTGACCTACTGGGTGTTGTAGCTTATTTCATGTTTTTTTTAAGTGAGATATGCGGTTGATATATTAGAGGCAGAAGCACTGTCATGCAAATAATGTTGCAATGAAGTAACTGACATTGATTGCACATGATGCCTGGCACCCAACTTCCTCTATGACAATATTAAAATATTAACGCACAGTCATAAGAAGAAGCATTAAGTAGACAATGGCACTTGCTCTGGCAGTGAGCATTCATCCTCTTGAGTGGCTCCTGCAGTTTTTATATCTGTAACTATCTCAGTCCAGACTGCCTAGGTGATTTGAATGACTTCCTGTTTCCATCCCCAGGAAAGAGCAGGTCCCTTCTCACAAATGCTCTGCTAGAGCCCTTGTAGGAAGGTGTCCTTAAAGCATGGGGTTGACCTCTGGCAGGCCTCTGATATCTGCAGGGCTGGGTGGGGTAATGAGCAGAAGTTGTAAAACTCCTAAATGGCAGAGAGTAATATACTGCCAAGTGCTTTGCAAATGTGGCCCCCGCAAAGGCCCTGGGAAGGGTTAGAATCTCCACCTGCCCACCTGCAATTAAAATTTGGTATTTTAGCCAACCTGCTTCTGAATTCACCTTCAAACTTAATCTCAGTAATGTAAATCCACCGACTAAGTTAAAGAGTATCACTTACAATGTTCTCCAAAAAGAGTTTATTTAATTTAGCAAGGAAAATGCTTATCATGCTTTGATGCCATATTAATTGTTCCTCATGGAATATAAGTAAAAAGTCAAAGTTACCATTCAGGATAGTTTGCTATCCAGAACTTTCCACTAGCAAATTGAATTTCACCATTCTGTCAGATAAATAAGTCCTGTTGCATAAAGCCTGAGATATTTATACCTTATGAATTGAGTCATTAAGTTATTATGGCGAAAGGTTAGTGTAGAATACAGGCTTAAAAATCAGATGGCAATTTACAAGAAAGCTGCCCACAGAAACAGAAATTGCTTAATCAAATGCATGGTCACTCAATGGTTTCCTTTTCCATTTCAAAGGAGCTCGCTATATGAGCAGCTGCATCCTGTGTCCATGGAGAACCATATAAATTGATATATTCCCTTCACTAATGGAACTATTGCTTGAATGATATAGTTGTGCATTCTGAACTTACTGTTGTCAGCATAATCATTGGAAGATGTCAGCAGTGTGGGAGGTGAGAACTTGTCACCTTCACCGTTCCTGAGCAAATATAAATTACCATTCGAAATGCTGCTGCAATTTACAGCAGGTATAAGTATGATGATTTTTGTCTGCTGACTGAAACCCTTCCCACATTTTTCCATTGTACAAAACAGCAGCGCGTCACTGAGCCATAAACTATAATTGATAAATGAGCTTGGAATTTAATGACACAGCCAGGAACAGAAGTTGTGCAGTGGCTTTGGAGTCACAAAAAGATGAGTTACATTTAAATTAGGCAAACAGAAGTGAAACTGTGAGCTACTTGACTTTGCTGCAACTCTATAATGACATACTTTAGTGCCATACCTCACAATGTTACATTTTATCCTTTGTTGAGCCCAGTGAAGACATGTCCTAGCTGTCACTTTAAACTTGAACAATATTCACTTGGACCCTTCAAGAACTGCTGTTGTATTCTTTTAACGTGCACTAATGAGGTGGCAGAAATGGCTACCAAGGGTCATGTGACTCATCACGGACCACCTCAAACTTCCAGACAGTTTTAATTTGAATCATGCTGGGTGGGTACTTCTCCCAGAATGAACATGCCCACCCAGCATCTCTCTGTCAAATTAGTACATGCTATTGTTTGTAGTTGACTCCGAGTCAGACTTCCAGATTCCACGTCTTCAAGTTTGCAATTTAATAAAAGCAAAAAAGCTAGTCAATGACAATTGATTATGTAGCAATGAAAAACTTTCATGAAAGGCTTTAAAACATTCTGGGTGGGTACTAATATGTTATCACATGATTGAAACTGTCTTCTGATACCAAAATCCTTTATTACCTGAATACCCAGAAAGACCTAGGCAATTTGCAAAGCGCACCATGGTGGAATATCAACTGCAGATCAAAGCAATAACACCAAAGACTTCTTGTACCCAACGCTGCTCAATCTTATAAATTCTCCTCGCCTGATTCAACAATCCAAGTTCACCTATAGAGAAATTTGACCTCTGGTATAAAGAACACAAGTGCCTAACAAAATAATCTGCTGAACATTCATCACTTGAAGGAATGTTTGCAATAATTCTGATATCAGACTGTAACTGTTTGAACCCTACTAAACTAAAATTCAATGTTGAAAAATACTCCTTTCTTTCTTATTCCAGAAACAACTGTGAACTTCCAAGATGAGCCAAGTTGTAACAAGTATCACATTCTTCTTTTGCTTTCCTTCCCTATCAAAATATCTTTTGAGCATATTCACATGACATACTCTATGAGTTTTCCTTCTATCTGATGTTCTTATCAAATAATTCACCTCACTCAATTTCCTTTTGATTTGATAAGGCACACTAAACCTTGCTTTTAAATGTTCACCTTCCACTGGTAGTAACACTAACATTTTGTCTTTCTAGTGAAGCTACAAAATTTTGGTTTCTTGTCTGTTTCCCATTTCATCACGTACTGTGCTAATTTCAAATGCTAGCCAACTCACCCACTCTATTTAACCTTTCCCTAAAATTTGACACATAATCCAAATGTATGGTCTCTGAACTCTGACTTATAAACTTTTCCTTAATTGATTTCAGTGGCCCTCTTACCTCATGCCTGAAAACTAATTCAAATGGACTGAATTTAGTTGATTTGTTAGGTATATCCCTAAATGCATAGAGTGCAAATGGGATTATTTTATCCATCTCCTTGGATAGTTATGACTATAAGCCCTCAACATGGTCTTTAAAGTTTGATTCTACCATTACAATGCCCCTTACAATTCTGGATGGTATGCAGTTGATTGACATTGTTTTATTCCTAAATTATCCATAAGTTCCAAGAATAATTCTGTTGTAAAATTTGATCCTTGATCCGATTGTATCTCTGTGAGCAGTATGTATCTGGTAAATAAAATCCTTTTAGCCGTGATACTGCGTAGTGGAATGGTCTCTGGAAGTCTAGTAGACACATCCGTTATGGCCAACAAATGTTGTTTCCCACTTTTTGTTTTAGGGAGAAGTCCTCCATAATTAAATAAGTCTCTTGTAAAAGGTTCTGCAAATGTTGGATTAGGTATTAACGGTGCTGGTTTTCCTATTACTTGATATATATGGCAAAATTCAACTACATCTTTATGCAGTCCAGGCCATTAAAAATGTTTTTGTATTTTGGTTTGACTTTTTCTTACTTCCAAATGACCTCCTATTGGTAACTCATGTGCTAATTGCAACACCTACTTCCTATACCCTACCAGTAATACAACATGATGAATGTCTGCCCATTTTTCATCTGCTTAAATATGTAATGGTCTTCATTTCCTCGTCAAGACTTCATTTTTAAGATAGTAACATTCAGATACACTCAGATTCTTCTGGGTATGCTTTTTGACACAACTGCTTTATTTTTTCATCTGTTTTGTTGTAATTCAACTAACTTCTCTGAACTAAAGTATCCACTTTATCCTTCACCTGTTCTTGTTTCATAGATCATAGATCATAAAATTCTACAGTTTGGAAACAGGCCATTTGCCCCAACAATACCACATAGCCCCTTCGAAGAGCATCCCACCCCAACTCATTCCATTACTGCTGCATTTCCCCATGTCTAACCCAAACATCCCTGGACACTATGGGCAATTTAGCATGGCCAATCCACCTACCCTGCACATCTTTGGACTATGGGAAGAAACTGGAGCACCCAGCGGAAACCCACGCAGACACAGGAAGAACGTGTAAACTCCACACAGACAGTCACCCGAGGGTGGAATTGAACTCGGGTTCCTGGTGCTGTGAGGCAGCAGTGCTAACCACTGAGCCACCATGCCTTCTTCTCAACCATTTGATCAAACGTAGTCTCTGATAATTGACCTTCAACTTCCTTATCTTTATTCTTTTATTTCTCCTCCTTTTTCAACCTGTGGCTTGGTGTCAGAAGCCAAACTTTGACTGGTGAACTATCTGCTATTTCTGTGGCTAATATTGCAATTTTAACTCTCTGCTCTTCAATGTGAGTTCTCACTACTTCAGGAAGTGAATTTTTGAACTGCTCCAAAATAGCAGTCTCTCTAAGAGCATCTTATGTCTGATCTATTTTCAGTGCCGTTAGCCACCTATTAAAATAATTTTATTTGATCCTCTCAAACGCAATGTACGTTTGACCAGGTTCCCTCCTTAAATTCCTAAAACGTTGACAGGAGGTGCCTGGCAATAATTCATACGCACTTGAGATGGCATTTTTCACCTCATCATACTCCCCAGTTACCTCTGAGAATGATGCAAATACCTCACTAGCTCTTCCTACCAATTTTGTTTGAATCAACAATGCCCACACAGTCAGGAAATATCCCAGGATATACATCCTATAACATCTCAATCATCTGATTTTGCACGGGCTTTTCAACCATAGTAAGCAGCACTCCCACCTGTGATCCAGCTATATCATTCCCGAGGATACACCGTATCTCCAGAACAGAGAATGTCTCTATTTTTCCTGTCACCACTTCCCCACTTTTTACCAGACGCATCCTATACAATGGAAGAGTATCTTCTCAACATGAAGTCCACACATTACCACCTTTTCTGGCAATACTCCTTCCAAGGTACATGCCTCCTTATCCCTCACGATCAAAAACTGATCGTTATGAACTATATCGCTTAATATTTTAATTTCTTTGCCTATTACTCCTGGTATACATGAGCAAACCACACCCATAGAGGTAAATTCTTTAAAGAGTTCTGGTAATTTCTCATTAACCAATCCCTGACCAGGCTTTACATTCTTTTGCAGCTTTTTAGCACCACTGGGATCTCCTTTACCACTTTAATAAGCTCCACCAGTCTATCCTGTTTTCCCACTCTGTTTTCTCAGTGCTTTTTCCAAACCATGCATACTGCAACATTTCATGTCCTACTTTATTGCAGTCATAACAACTGAGGGTTTTTACTTCTCTTTCCCCTTCATGGGTTGCTTTTCTAAACTGTGGTAAACTATCTTTACTATCTTCAATGAGCTCTCCTTTTCCTTTACTACTTGAGGATTTCTCTTTTCCCCAATTTCGATTCCACACAGATTGAAATTGGTGTCAGAAGCCAAACTTTGACTGGTGAACTATCTGCTATTTCTGTTGCTAATATTGCAATTTTAACTCTTTGCTCTTCCATGTAAGTTCTCACTACTTCAGGAAGTGAATTTTTGAACTGCTCCAAAATAGCAGTCTCTCTAAGAGCATCTTATGTCTGATCTATTTTCAGTGCCATTAGCCACCTATTAAAATAATTTTGTTTGATCCTCTCAAACGCAATGTACATTTGACCAGGCTCCCTCCTTAAATTCCTAAAATGTTGTCAGGAGGTGCCTGGCAATAATTCATACACACTTGAGATGGTTTTTTTTCACCTCATCATACTCCCCAGTTACCTCTGAAAATGATGCAAATACTTCACTAGCTCTTCCTACAAATTTTGTTTGAATCAACAATGCCCACATGGTCACCAGCCATTTCATTTGTTTAACCACTTTTTCAAATGAAATGAAAAAGTTTTCTACATCCTTCTCATCAAACTTTGGCAATGCTTCGACGTATTTATACAGGTATAACCCCACCAGGCTTTTTTCTACCACGGGTTTGTTCTCCATCACTACTCCTACTTTCTACCTTCTTCATTTCAAGTCAACTTTCCTCTTTCATTTTCAACTTCTGAAATTCAAAACCTCTGCCTTTCTCCCTTTCTTCTGCTTTTAACTCATAACTCAAACCATTTAACTTCCTTCGCATCTTCAAGCAGTTTTAATTTTTTCGCCTTTGTTCCACTGCAACTTTTGCTTTTGCCTCTCTTTTTCTTTTTGTCCTGCCAGGGCTATGATTTCTTTTTCTTTCTCTTTGCCATTTCTTCTAATTCAAGCTGGTTCATTTGCAGTTGAGTCATAGCCATTTCCAATTATTCTAATTGCATTTCTGGCAATTGTAAAAGCAGGACTATTGCTGCAATTATTTCCCTTTTCCTCACAGAAACAGGCAACTCTAGGCAACTGTGCTCTGAGGAGGGGTCACCAGATCTGAAACGTTAACTCTGTTTTTTTCCTTCACAGATGTTGCCAGAGCTGCTGATCTTTTCCAGCAACTTTGTTTTTGTTCCTGATTTACAGCATCCACAGTTCTTTCGGCTTTTATCAACTTCAACTTCACCTTGTTTGCCAATTCCAAAAGCTTTGCCTTGCTTACTTTCTGTAAAACATCTGCTTGGGAGTTCTTCCACAAATGGGAAACTTTTAGTGACTGAAAGAGCCATTATTACACCAGACACACCCTATTTTAACATGCAACATCTGGAATAAAAAAAAGCCAATACTCACCATTCACTGTCTTTGAGTTCAATAATCCTAAACGCAATTAGAAATAGAAGTTTGAATCACAACAAAAAGCCCAGTTTATTCTGGAGTGGACCAAACCCCCTTCAAATATATCAAGGAGATAGCTTTACCTGAACTTTTTATCTTATTTAAAGGCAAATGTAAATGCTATGTTCCAGATGTAATTCGATTGGCCATACTACTCGGCTTTAAGCAAAACAAAGTTTATTCTTACCTTATAGTTAAAATACAAATGAAAGAAAGAGGAATTGGTATAATTTTAACTCTATTGGAAAACTTAACACAATAATAGATTATTTAACTACTAAACAGCAATTGTTCCAAATAGGAACATCCCATAAGCAGACCCTTGGCAAAGGCAAATTCAGTAAAATGGATTGTCTCACATGCAATGTTTTTCTAGTCCAGAAGGAAAGAACATCAAGAGAAAATTTCGGCAGAGAGAGAGAACTCAAGTGTTTTGCTGTAGAAGGGAGAGACGTATGGCAGCTTCTAAACCCCAACAACTACTGAAAGCTAAACTAAAACCCTGGTAATGTGGGAGCCTGACTCCACCCATTCATGCTAATTCTACTGTTCCAACTTAAAAAGAGACTAAGGCCTCACAAGCCATTTATTTTATTGGTTTGGAGGAGATAGCTCAGGGCCTATGGCTTAAGACTTCTTTTCAAAAGAAATCAGGACAAAATACACCTCTTAAAGCCATAGTATCATCACAGCATACATTTTTATTCATTGAAAAATAAATAAGATCTAAAATAGTTAAACACTTGTTGTTTTAAACAGACAATTATGTATTTATTTCTTTGTTTTCACAAAGAAACCCAACAAAAGTTGCCTATAGATCTTCATGATCTGCAATGTGTTCCTTTGGAGCATTCAAGTGTTGGTGCTCTTCACAGTGGTCAACTAGCATTTAAAAGTGAATGCAATATGATTCGGTGCACAAAGTTTTTGGGTTGGCACCGTGGCTTAGGGGTTAGCACTTCTACAGTGCCAGGGACCTGGATTTGATTTCAGCCTCAGGCAACTGTTTGTGTGGAGTATTCACATTCTCTCCATGCCTGTGTGGGTTTTCTCAGGGTGCTCCAATTTCCTCCCACAGTCCAAAGATGCGTAGGTTAGGTGGATTGACCATGCTAAATTGCCCATAGTCTCCACTGTTGTGCAGGCTAGATGGATTAGCCATGGGATATGCGGGGTTACAGATATAAAGTAGGGGGTGTGTCAGGGTGGGATGCTCTTTGGAGGGTCAGTGTGGACTTGATGGGCCAAAGGCCTGCTTCCACACTGTACAGATTCTATAGTTCTTTTTTCAGAATCCAAGATAGGTTTTGAATGTTTAAAATCCGTTTGCATGAAACTAATTGAAGAAGTACAGATGGAAGTCTCTCAAGTGCACCCTGACCAATTAAAGTGGGCTTTTAATGATTTACTGGGTCAATTAACATCTTTAATAAATCCAACTTAAGTTGTAATTGTGTCAAAATCAGGAGCAGATGCTGCAACAAGATAGCAGCAGAACATTTTGCTCCAAACGTTGCTGCCATCATTTCAGCAGAAAGCTGAGCTGAGTGGAACAGGAGGTTTTTGTACACAAGCAGAACTCCCAAGAGGTAGTCATACTTAAGGAAATGGGCCTGCATTTGATATAATTTCATTTTATCCAAACATATTTAGGTTCTTCTAGAAAGCAAAAGCAATGATTTATCAAATGGTTGCAGATACTTTGGGATGCTTTGCCTATGTCTTGAGTGGCTCTGTCTATGGCTGTGGCATCACAGTTATTGTAAATGTTATCACGAATGGCTGATTGCACTCAGCTGATAATAATCCAAAATGCTGTTAAGCTTTTTGGGGTGGGGAAGGGTATGGAGTTGAGTTAAGCATTGCTGGTCACTAAAGGGTTCTTGTGATACACTTGCAGTGTAAGCAAGGGGGTCCAGTTTCAGATCTCACTTCCTGAAGTTTGTTATTATATCTCTAAATAGGTTGATTAAATATATCTTGCCAGTTGCTAATAAGTCATAATTTAAATAGTAGCATGAGTCAAATAGGGTCATATTGTCGTACAGTACTACAGCATAGAAAAAGGTACTTCAGCCTATGTTATTTCATTTATCATCGAACAGCTATCTGCTTTAATCCTATTTCCCAGCACTTGACCTTGTATGCCATGGTGCTTCATGTTTTCATCTAAATAGTTCTTAAGCAGAGAGTTTCAGATTCCCATCTCCTAATGAGTGAAAACAACTCCTTAAATCCCTTCAAACCCTCCTGGCCTTTCCCTTAAACCTATTCCTCAAACAAAAGCAAAATTCTGCAGGTGCTGGAAATCTGAAAAAGAACAGAAAATACTAGAGAAACTCAACAGATCTGGCAGAATCTATCTAGAGAGAAACAGAATTAATATTTCAAGTCCAATGTGAATCTTCCCTTTAAGTTCTGAAAAAGTGGTTTTGAAGTGGATTCAAACTGGATTTGAAACTTTAACTCTGTTTCTCTTGTCATGGATGCTGCCAGACCTGCTGGATTCCTCCAGCACTTCTGTTTTTACTTTAAATCTATGCACCATGGTAACTGACCCCTCCATTAAGGGGAAAAGTTTATTTATTTTATTATGCTTTATTTATGTCCTTTATTTATGAAGATATCATTTGGATGCTTTTATCTTCTGATTAAAACACGGACCATATAAAGAGGATATAAAAAGGATCTACACAGTGTTCAATTAAGACAATCGTATCTTCAACAGCTAGTTTCTTATTGCATTGAATGAACAAGATTTCATGTTGAACACTCCTTAATTCAATAGGCTTTTAAAGACACAACTGACAGTATTAATATAATTTGCTTTTCCAGCTAGTCAATGTTAAGCTAGTTCAGACATCCCTAAGGTACTGGTAACTTTGTGCTACTGCCTGCTGAACCTCATAGCCTACTCTGTGTGTGTGTGTGCGTGCATGTGTGTGTGTGTGTGTATGAGAGTGAGACTATTTTGTTGAAAGGCAACAGTGTGCTCGCTGGTGCTTTGGCTCAAAAGTATCCCTCAATCAACATAATTAGAGAAAAAACAGAATATCTGCTCATTATCATATCACTGTTTAATGGAGCTCTCTGTATGCAAATTGACTGCTATGTTGTTACAATTTACAGTTTAAAAGTCCTGTATTGGCTGTGAAGCACTTTGGAGCATCTTAGGATTGAGAAAGGTGTTATATCACTCTTTCTTCGGCAACTCTTAGATTCAAATATTAGGCATACACGTGGTCTTAGGAAAATATTGGAGACAATAACACAGTAAAAATTACAAGAATTTATTTATGACCATGGGAATAAGTGAGGTAAATGATGAAGATTGTTCTGCACTTTGGACTGCACAATACTTCAAAGGTTTGGTGGCAAATCAAACAATTTAAATGCCTGACACAAATTAATTGTCTGTGTCATTAAATGTCAGTAGTATTAGGGTGTAGCTAAAATAAATGTGGAGAGAATAGATGGTCCAAACAACAAAGACTGAGAAAAATACCAGAACCATTGCACATTATTGATACATAGCATGCAATTACCTACAGCTTCTTGAAACCTGTAACTAAAGATTTACTACAGAGATTAAATAGATTTATGCTAAGAAAGAATGGAATTAATTAAAATATTGACATGAGCTACAGATGATACTTCTATCCACAGACCATAGAGTTGAGACTCAACATATAGTACATTCAAAAGACTTTAATGAACAAGCTGCAGAACAGTTGCAGCATAATGTAGTGTGAATGATGTAAAAAGGATACTGCTAATTCCTTGACATTTCTGGCAAATTGTGTGCATTGGAGTAAATTACAGTTGAGTCCTACAGAAGGAATCACAGTGATATAAGCAGCTAGATAACAAAAGGATAGCTCTTACAGAGTCATAGATTCTGTAATAGATTGTGCCAAAATCTTAAATTGTAAATCTTCTCTAGATTTGCACTACCTTAAGGAATTGCCATAATTTGACTTTGTCAAGACATATAGCTGTGGCTTTTTAGAATTACAAATAGTGGAAAATCTATTCATTTTGGCACATTTGAGGAACCTGTCACCATTGGACCTATCATGCTATCTTCTAAATAACAAGCACAAAAATTGTGTAGTTTGACCAGAAACAGAGCAAAAATTAACTCAGCCTGTTTCTGCCTCAAGCACTTTGCTTTAATCTACAACAAATATGAAAGAAAGTCATGCCACAATACCAGACTAAGCAGAACATGATTTCCAATTAAACATTTCAAGGCAGATGTTCTCTTATTTGCCTCATAATTGTCCATTAGAAGAAGCAGTTGAACAGTATAGTGCAGCAGTTTTAGCCCCAGAACAGTTTTGTGTGCATTAGTAGTCATGTCATGGACAAGGATTTAAGTAATTTTGGGCATTTGTGTTAAGCAAAATGAGTTAAAATACACATGGTGCTCAAAAAACAAAGAACGCATAGGAAATATTTAAATTATAATGTCTACACACTGAACTGTGTAAATCTCAAGGGGATAAAAGTATATGATCTTTCTATGGCTTCTAAGCCTCAATAAACTGAGTGATTATGTTTTTCTAATAGCAGAACGGATACTGTGCATTTTAAGCGACATTTTTTTTTTAATCCTGCCATTTGATCCAAAAACTTTAAACACAACATACTAAATGGTTGGAAATTTAGAGAAATCCAAGTTGAGAATAAGAACTGCATAGTTTAGGAAGCATATTGCAGTTTTTGCATTAGAGTAACACTCAAATGCACATGTACATGATTAAAATAAAGTACACGTTCCTTGAAAGTGATGTATTCTGAAGTTGTCCAGTAGTACATGATCTGACAAATCTGTTGCTGACAGAATGTATGAATAACTAATGACTATTCATTTATAAGGGACATTTTTACTTTTGTTTATTCATTGATGGAATGAGGACATTACATTTATTGTCTGCGCCTAGTTGCCTTTGAGATGGTGAGCTGCCTTCTTGAACTGCTGCAATCCACATGCTGTAGATTGACCCACATTCCCCTTAGGAAGGGCATTCCGGCAATTTGACATGGAGAAAGTGAAGGACTAGTGATATATTTCCAAGTCAGGTTGGTGTGCAGCTTAAAAAAGAACTTTCAGGTGGTGGCATTCCCATGTATCTGCTGTCCTTATCCTTTTAGATGGTAGTGCTTGTGGGTTTGGAAGGTGCAGCTTTGAGTCATAGAGTCATGCAGCATGGATACAGACTCTTCGGTCCAACCCATCCATGCCAATGAGTATCCTAAACTGAAGCAGTCTCATTTGCCTGTGTTTGGTCCATATCCCTCTAAACTGTTCCTATTCATATACATGTCCAAATGTGTTATAAAGTCATAATTGTACACACCTCTACCACTTCCTCTGGCAGCTTATTCCATACATGCACCACCCTCTGTATGAAAATATTGCCACTCAGGTCCCTTTTAAATCTTGCCCCTCTCACCTTAAACCTATGTCCTCTAGTTTTGGACTCCCCTAACCACATCTATTCACCTTACCTATGCCTCTCAACATTTTGTAAACCTCAATTAGGTCACCCCTCAGCCTCTGAATCTCCTGGGAAAAAAAGGTCCCAGCTTATGTGCCTTTTGTTTTCTATTCATTTGTGGGATGTGGGCATCGCTGGCTGGCCAGAATTTCTTGCCCATCTCTAGTTGCCCTTGAGAAGGTGGTGGTGATCTGCCTTCTTGAACTGCTGCAGTCCACCTGCTGTATGTTGACCCACAATGCCACTAGGGAGAAAATTCCAAAATTTTGACCCAGCGACAATGAAGAAGTAACGATATATTTCCAGGTCAGGATAGTGAGTCGCTTAGATGTGGTGGTGTTCCCACATGTCTGCTGCCCTTGTCCTTCTAGATGGAAGTGTCGTGGATTTAGAAGGTGCTGCCTGAGGATCTTTGGTGAATTTCTTGCAGTGCATCAGACGCTACTGAGTGTCGGTGATGGAGGCAGTGGATGCTTGATGCCTCTCCTTAAAACTCAAACCCTCCAGTCTGGTGACATCCTTATAATTTTTTCTGTACCTTTTCTAGTTTAATACATCGTTCCTGTAGTATGACATCCGGAATTGTATGCAATATTCTAAAAGTGGCCTCACCAATGTCTTGTACAGCCATAACATGACATCCCAACTCCTATACTCAATGCTCTGACCAATGAAGGCAAGGATGCCAACACCTTCTTCACCATCCTGTCTACCTGCAATGCCACTTTCATTGAACTATGAACCTGCACCCCTAGGTCCCTCTGTTCAACAACATTCCTCAGGGCCGTATCATTAATAGTGTATGTCCTGCCCTGGTTTGCCTTACCAAAATGCAACAACTTGCATTTATCTGAATTAAACTCCATCTGCCAATTTGTGGTCCATTGGCTCATCTGATCAAAATCCCGCTTTACTCTTAGCCTTCTTCACAGTCCACTATACCGCCAATTTGGCTGTTATCCACAAACTTACCAACCATATTTTCTATATTCTCATCCAAATCGTTGATGTAAATGGCGAACAACTGTGGACCCAGAACCAATCTTTGTGGGACACCACTGATCACAGGCCCCCAGTCCAAATAATAATTCTCTACCACCATATTCTGTATACTACCATCAAGCCAATTTTGTGTCCAGTTGGCTCTCTCTCTCTGGAACCCATATGATCTAAGCTTACTAACCAGTCCACCATGCAGGACCTTGTCGAAGGCCTTGCAAAAGTCCATGTAGACCACATCTACCGCTCTGCCTTTATCTATCTTCTTGGTAACCTCTTCAAAAAGCTCAGTCAAATTTGTGAGATATGATTTCCCATGCACAAAGCCATGCTGACAATCCCAAATAAGTCTTTGTCTTTCCAATTGCATGGAAATCCTATCTCTCAGAATCCCATCCAACAACTTACCCACCACTGACATCAAGCTCACTGGTCCATAGTTCCCTGGCTTTTCCTTGTAGACTTTCTTAAACAATGGCACCACATTAGCCACCTTCCAGTCTCCTAGCACCTCAATCATGGCTATCATTGGTACAAATGTCTCTGCAAAGGGGCCCAGCAATCTCTTCCCTAGTTTCCCACATATTTTGAGATACATCTGATCAGGTTTCAGGGATTTATCTACATTTATGTGTAAGAAGACCACCAGCACCTCCTCTTCTTAATTTGGGCTTTTTTGGACATGGACTGCTTCAGTATCTGAGGAATCACAAATGGTGCTGAACATTGTACTATTGTCAGCAAACATCCCAATTTCTGACCTTATGATTGAAGGAATGTCATTGATGGAGCAGCTGAAGGTGTCTGGTTCTAGGACATTACCCTGAAGACATTCTGTGGAAATCTCCTGGAGCTGGGATGACTGACCCAAAACAACTAAAACCACCTTCCTTTGTGTCAGGTATGGGCACCAACCAGTGGTGTGTTTCCCCCCGATTCCCATTGATTACAGTTTTGCCACAGTTCCTTGATGGAACATACCTTCAAATGCAGCCTTGATGACAAAGGCACTTACTCTCACCTCACTGTGGAATTCAGCTTTCTTTTCCATGTTTGAACCAAGGCAGTCATGAGGTCAGGAGCTGAGTATCCCCGGTGGAATCCAAACTGGGTTCAGGTGAGCAGGTTATTGTTAAGCAATTGGTCCTTGATAACACTGTTTATGACAACTTGCACTACTGATGACGAAGAGTAGACTGATGGAGTGGTAATTGGCCGGGTTGAATTTGCTTTTCATGCACAGGACATAGTTGGGCTATCTTCCACATTGTTGGGTAAATGCTGTATTATTAACATGTTGAATGTAAGTGAACAGAAAACTTGACTAAACTAAAATAAATTTAAAAGAAATTAGAGAAATTCAGAATTGTAATTGGGGTAAGCATTGACCTTTAACCTTTGATGATGGATTTAAATTTAGCTCCAACACGAACAAGAAAACTTGCTTTTTTGATGATTGAGATTACATGGTTAACTACAACTCAGTGAGTTCATAGAACATAATTACTTCTATATAACTGGAAGAGCTGAGAAGAATTGTTGATAAATTAAATTTCTCCTTCAACAACATACTCCTACAAGCATGGGAAAAGCATGTTCTGCAAATTGCTCCCTAGTCACACAGTATATTGACTTGGAAAATGTTACCATTCCTCACTATCACAAGGTCAAAATCCTGGAGAACCTTTCCTAACAGCACCTTGCATTTGCTTAAATCACATGGTCTTCAGTGATTTAAGAAGACAACTCACCATCACCTTCCCAGGGACAATTTAGGATGGACAATAAATGCAAGCCTTACAAGAGCTGTCCATGTCCATGAACACCATAAGAAAACAGACTGATGGCGTAGAAAGTGTACACTTTTTTGTTGGGTTTAAGCTATAATGTTATGCATCTAATTACTGGATCTGTTTACAATGATAGTGACAAGAAGTGGAAAAGCATTTTCTTCTCTGGCTGTAGAATGAAAAACCCTAAAGAGTACAACAATGCCAATAAAACAATATTTCATTACTTATCAAGTGCCTTGTAATCTAATATTTTTGTTTCATCTCTATGTTGAGGGCATGGGCTCAATCCTGCACTAGTTGAAGGAATCAAAACAGAAATTGCTGGAAAAATCTCAGCAGGCTGGCAGTATCTGTAGAGAGAAGGCGAAATTAACTTTGTCAGAATTAATTGTAGCTAGGAAACATTGGTACATATGCTGAAGATGGAGTGGCAGGAGGAGTAAACAATAAGTGGAGTTAAAGCTCAGAGAGAGTAAACAGCAGTTGGACAGCAAAGGAATGGACAAAAGTCAGCCTGGGAGAACAAATAGCTGCTAATGGGGACCATTAGTAGCAGAAAATGGGAGGGTTGGGTGATCAGCCCATGTTAGAACAAGGCCGAGTGTGCAGGGGTTGGGGTAAAAACATGGGAGAATTATTGAACTTGATACTGAGACTTGAAGGCTGCAAAGATCCCAAGTGGAAAATGAGTTGCTGTTCATTTGGCATTTGCTAAGCTTTGCTGGAGCACTGCGGTAAGCCCAAGACAGAGATGTTGGCCACAGGACAAGGTGCTATATCGAAATGGCAGGCAACAGGAAGGTCAGGGTCATTTTTATGGACAGAATGTAGGTGTCCTGCAAAGTGTTCTTCCAGTCTGTGTTTCATCTCCCCAGTGTAGATGACAGACTAGATTGAGTGAAGTGTAGGTAAATTACTACTTCACCTGCTCCATTTTTGCAGCAGCAGCAGGAGCGGTGAGAGCGAGGACCAGGGGGCTGCCGGGAGGTAAGTTTCCCATTTAAATACTTACCTCGTGGAATCAGCAGCCTCCATTTTTGCAGCAGCAGCGGGAGCGGTGAGAGCGAGGACCAGGAGGCTGCTGGGAAGGTAAGTTCTTCATTTCGGCAGCGGAGCTGAGCGGGAGTGGTCGAATTGCACTCTGAGAAGGTGAGTGAACTGATATGTTTGGGCAGTGGCTAATGTGGGAGCTCAGGGACGCGGCTGATGTCCCTGACTCCTACACGTGCAGCAAGTGCGTCCAGCTGCAGCTCTTGTTAGACTGCATGCTGTCTCTGGAGCTGTGGATGGACTCACTTTGGAGCATCCGTGATGCTGAGGAAGTCGTGGATAGCACGTTTAGCAAATTGGTCACACCGCAGATTAGGATCGTTGAGGGAGAAAGGGAATGGGTGACCAAAAGGCAGAAAAAAAGCAGAAAGGCAGTGCAGGTGTCCCCTGCGGTCATCTCCCTCCAAAACAGGTATACCGTTTTGGATACTGTTGGGGGAGATGGCTCACCAGGGGAAGGCAGCAGTAGCCAGGGTCATGGCACCATGGCTGGCTCTGCTGTACAGAAGGGCGGGAAAAAGA
Organism: Rhincodon typus; assembly: GCF_021869965.1. Taxonomy (NCBI): domain Eukaryota; kingdom Metazoa; phylum Chordata; class Chondrichthyes; order Orectolobiformes; family Rhincodontidae; genus Rhincodon; species Rhincodon typus. Next base: position 22,077,084 of record NC_063337.1, read on the forward strand.
GTGGAAGGGCTATCGTCATAGGGGATTCGATTGTATGGGGAGTAGATAGGGGTTCTGTGGTCAAAAACGAGACTCCCGAATGGTATGTTTCCTCCCAGGTGCACGGGTCAGGGATGTCTCAGATCGATGCAGGACATTCTGAAGGGGGAGGGTGAACAGCCAGCTGCCGTGGTGCATATAGGCACCAATGATCTAAGTCATAAATGGGATGAGGTCCTACAAGCAGAATTTAGGGAGTTAGGAGCCAAGTTAAAAAGTAGGACCTCAGAGGTAGTAATCTCAGGATTGCTACCAGTGCCACGTGCTAGTCAGAGTAGAAATGAAAGAATAGGCAGGATAAATGAGTGGCTTGAGAGATGGTGCAGGAGGGAGGGGTTCAGATTTTTGGGACATTGGGACCATTTCTGGGGGAGGTGGGACTATTACAAATTGGACGGTCTACACCTGGGCAGGGCTGGAACCAAAGTCCGAGGGGGTGCTTTTGCTAATGCCGTTGGGGAGGGTTTAAACTAATGTGGCAGGGGAATAGGAACCAAATGAGGAGGTTAGTGGACAGTAAGGAGGTAATAACTAAAGCCTGTAAGGAACGACATAACAAAGTCAGTGTGACTAAGGGGAAGAGTAGGCAGAGAGCAGATGATGAACGCAAAGGGACAGGTGGCCTGAGGTGCATTTGTTTTAATGTGAGAAGTGTAGTAGGTAAGGCAGATGACCTTAGGGCTTGGATTGGTACCTGGGAGTATGATGTTATTGCTATTACTGAGACTTGGTTGAGGGAAGGGCAAGATTGGCAACTAAATATCCCAGGATACAGATGCTTCAGGCAGGAGGGAGGTAAAAGGGGTAGAGGAGTTGCATTACTAGCCAAAGAGGATATCACATCTGTGTTGAAGGAGGGCACTATGGAGAACTCGAAGAGTGACACAATATGGGCAGAGCTCAGAAATAGGAAGGGTGCGGTAACAATGTTGGGGCTGTACTACAGGCCTCCCAACAGCCAGCGTGAGACAGAGGTACAAATATGTAGACAGATTATGGAAATATGTAGGAACAACAAGGTGGTGGTGATGGGAGATTTTAGTTTTCCCAACATTGACTGGGATTCAGTTAGTGTTAGGGGTTTAGATGGAGCAGAATTTGTAAGGAGGGTTTTCTAGAGCAGTATGTAAATAATCCAACTCGGGAAGGGGCCATACTGGACCTGGTGTTGGGAATGAGCCTGGCCAGGTGGTTGAAGTTTCAGTAGGGGATTACTTTGGGAATAGTGATCACAATTCCGTAAGTTTTAGAATACTGATGGACAAAGACGAGAGTGGTCCTAAAGGAAGAGTGCTGAATTGGGGGAAGGCCAACTATAGCAAAATTTGGCAGGAGCTGGGGAATGTGGATTGGGAGCAGCTGTTTGAGGCTAAATCCACATTTGATATGTGGAAGACTTTTAAAGAGAGGTTGATTAGAGTGCAGGACAGACATGTCCCTGTGAAAATGAGGGATAGAAAGGGCAAGATTAGGGAACCATGGATGACAGGTGAAATTGTGAGACTAGCAAAGAGGAAAAAGGAAGCATACATAAGGTCTAGGCGACTGAAAACAGACGAAGCTTTGGAAGAATATCGGGAAAGTAGGATCAATCTGAAATGAGGTATTAAGAGGACTAAACAGGTCAGGAAATATCTTTAGTAAACAGGGTTAAGGAAAATCCCAAAGCCTTTTATTCATACATAAGGAGCAAAAGGGTAACTAGAGAAAGGGTTGGCCCACTCAAGGACAAAGGAGGGAAGTTATGTGAGGAGGCAGAGAAAATGAGTGAGATTCTTAATGAGTACTTTGCGCTGGTATTCACCGAGGAGAGGGACATGACGGATATTGCGGTTAGGGATAGATGTTTGATTACTCTAGGTCAAGTTGGCATAAAGAGGGGGGAAGTGTTGGGTATTCTAAAAGGCATTAGGGTGGACAAGTCCCCAGGTCCGGATGGGACCTATCCCAGTTTACTGAGGGAAGTGAGAGAGGAAATAGCTGGGGCCTTAACAGATATCTTTGCAGCATCGTTGAGCATGGGTGAGGTCCCGGAGGACTGGAGAATTGCTAATGTTGTCCCCTTGTTTAAGAAGGGTGGCAAGGATAATCCAGGTAATTATAGACCGGTGAGCCTGACGTCAGTGGTGGGGAAGCTGCTGGAGAAGATACTGAGGGAAAGGATCTATTTACATTTGGAAGAAAATGGGCTTATTAGTGATAGGCAGCATGGTTTTGTGCAGGGAAGGTCATGTCTTACCAACTTGATAGAATTCTTTGAGGAAGTGACAAAGTTGATAGATGAGGGAAGGGCTGTAGATGTCATATACATGGACATCAGTAAGGCGTCTGATAAGGTTCCCCATGGTAGGCTGATGGAGAAAGTGAAGTTGCAGGGGTCCAGGGTGTACTAGCTAGATGGATAGAGAACTGGCTGGGCAACAGGAGACAGAGAGTTGTCGTGGAAGGGAGTTTCTCAAAATGGAGAACTGTGACAAGTGGTGTTCCACAGGGATCCGTGTTGGGGCCACTGTTATTTACATAACATATACATAAATGATCTGGAGGAAGGTATAGATGGTCTGATTAGCAAGTTTGCAGATAACACTAAGATTGGTGGAGTAGCAGATAGTGAAGGGGACTGCTGGAGAATGCAGCAGAATATAGATAGATTGGAGAGTTGGGTGGAGAAATGGCAGATGGAGTTCAATCCAGGCAAATGCGAGGTGATGCATTTTGGAAGATCCAATTCAAGAGCGAACTATATGGTAAATGGAAAAGCCCTGGGGAAAATTGATGCACAGAGAGATCTGGGTGTTCAGGTCCATTGTACCCTGAAGGTGGCAACGCAGGTGGATAGAGTGGTCAAGAAGGCATATGGCATGCTTTCATTCATCGGATGGGGTGTTGAGTACGAGAGTTGGCAGGTCATGTTGCAGTTGTATAGGACTTTCTTTCGACCACATTTAGTATACTGCATACAGTTCTGGTTGCCACATTACCAAAAGGATGTGGATGCTTTGGAGACGGTGCAGAGGAGGTTCACCGGGAAGTTGCCTGGTATGGAGGGTGCTAGCTATGAAGAGAGGTTGAGTAGATTAGGATTATTTACATTAGAAAGACGGAGGTTGATGGGGGACCTGATTGAAGTCTACAAAATCATGAGAGGTATAGACAGGGTGGATAGCAAGAAGCTTTTTCCCAGAGTGCGGGACTCAATTACTAGGGGTCATGATTTCAAGGTGAGAGGGGAAAAGTTTAAGGGAGATATGCATGGAAAGTTTTTTACACAGAGGGTGGTGTGTGCCTGGAACGCGTTGCCAGCGGAGGTGGTAGAGGCGGGCACGATAGCGTCATTTAAGACAGACACATGAATGGGCAGGGAGCAGAGGGATACAGATCTTTGGAAAATAGTCAACAGGTTTAGATAGAGGATCTGGATCAGTGCAGGCTTGGAGGGCTGAAGGGCCTGTTCCTGTGCTGTAATTTTCTTTGTTCTTTGTTCTTTGGAAGGTGTGTCTAAGGCCTTGGATAGTTAAGAGAAGGTAGACAGGCAAGTGTTACACCTTCTGCCATTGCATGGGAAGGTAACATAGGGCTAAACAAACAAAGAACAATACAGCCCTCCAAGCCTGCGCCGACACATTTTGCATTTCCATACTAAAACTGTCTTAACTTAAAAGATCCATACCCCTCTATTCCCTTCCCATTCATGTATTTGTCCAGCTGTTTCTTGAATGCTGCTACTGGGTCTGCTTCCACCACCTCCTCTGGCAGCATGTTCCAAGCGCTCACCACACTTTGTGTGGAAATCTTATCTCGCTCATCTCTTTTAAACTTCCCCCACCGCACCTTGAACCTGTCTCCCCTAGCAATTGATTCCTCCATCCTGGGAAAAAGCCTTACTTTCCACTCTATCCATGCCATTTACAATCTTATAAACTTCTATCAGGTCATCCTTCAACCTCCTGCATTCCAGTGAAAACAAACCCAGTCTGTCCAATCTATCTTCATAGCTGAAATCCCCCATACCAGGCAACATTCTGGTAAACCTTTTCTGTACCCTCTCCAAAGCATCCACACCCTTCTGGTAGTGTGGTGACCAGAACTGTGGGACATGCTAGGAGTGAAGGAGGAACAGACCAGGGTGTCCCAGAGGGAACAGTTCCTGTGGAAGACTTACAAGAGAGGGGAGGGGAATATATGTCTGATGATAGCATCGTTTTGGAGGTGGCCAAAATGGCAGCTAATGAACCTTTAAATGTGGATGTTGATGGAGTGGTAAGCGAGGACAAGGGAAGGGGTGAGAGCCAAAGTGTGGGAGATAGGTCAGACACAGCTGAGGGCCCTGTCAACCATGGTGGTGGGGAATCCTTGGTTGAGAAATATAGTGGATATTATGGATGTCCTCTTGTAGAAGTTGGCATCAACAATAGAGGTGCGACGGAGACAGAGGAACTGTGAGAATGGAATAGAGTTTTTACAGGAAATGGAGAGTGAGAATGTATCTTCAAGGTAACTTTAGGAGTCGGTGGCGTTGTAGTGGATATTGGCGGCCAGCCAATCCCCAGAAATTGAAACAGAGATGTTGAGGAAGAGAAGGGGGGAGTCAGAGATCAGAGTCATTTGCCTTCCTTATTACTGCTGAATTTGGATACTAACCTTTTGTGATTCATGGATGAGGACTCCAAATCTCTTGGTTCCATAACTTTCTGCAGTCTTTCTTATTTCAAATAATATTCAGATCCTCTATTCTTCCTGTCAATGTGCTTAATCTGTTTATACCCCTCTGCAGAATCTTTGTGTCTTCCTCACTTCCCCACCTATTTTCTGAAAATGAATATCCCGGTTATGGAGCAAGTACAACAAAGGTTTACCAAAATAATTTCTAGAACAGTGGGATTGAAATATGAAGAGAAACTGGATCAGTTTGGATTATGTTCTCTGGCATTTAGAAGAATGAGGGGAGATAGCATAGTAACTATAAAATTCCAAAAGGATTGTACAGGGTGAATGCAGGAAGGATGTTCCTGATCACCAGGGAATCCAGGACGAGGGATCACTGTTTAAGGATGTGCGGTAGACCATTTAGAGCTGAGATAGAGGGAAATTTCTTCATCTAGAAAGTGGTAAGCCGGTGGAATTCTTTGCCCATAGAAAGCGGTTGAGACCAAAACATGTTTTCAAGAAGGAGTTAGATGTTGTTCTCAGAGCTAAAAGGATCAAAGGGTATGGGGAGAAAACAGGAAGAGGTTGCTGTGTTGGGCGATCAATCATGATCAAATTGAACAGCAGTGCTTGAGGGGCTGAATGGCTGACTCCTTCTCTTATTTTCCCTGCTTTTATGTTATTAAAAGCAGATTTTTTTTTTCTGCTAGCCATCCTGTCATAAAGTTCAATAAAATGAGCTTGTGTTCAATACTCTATAAATACTTACCCCAGAACTCATAAATTATAACCAGCAAACAACCATAAAACAGCAAAATGTTCAGGTTCAATTGCAGAACTTTTTGAAACACAGTCTCAGCCTCCAACACTCCAGGGAAAACATCCCCAGCCTATTCTGCTTCTCCCTATAACTGAAACCCTGCAGTCCTCACAACATCCTTGTAAATCTTTTCTGCACTCTCTCAACATTCATCAAAATCCTTCCTATAGAAGAACAACCGGAATTGTATGCAATATTCTAAAAGTGGCCTCACCAATTTGTTCACCAGTTTTCTTATATTCGCTGCCCTCACTTTCCTTCCATACCCCCCACCATCCTCACAGTCTTGACTTGCTTGTTTCTTGTCTACTCAGCTCTTAGTGAGGAAGACCTATTTTCTCCCTTTCACACCATAATTTTGCCTATTTTACATTTCTATTTCTTTTTCACCATAATTAACAACCTCTTTGTCTTTTACAATGGGCCTCCATACCATTTGTTCTCTTTGTCCTTTCTCTGCCTCTGTTCGAAAGTATAAATAAATCCATTTTCCCACTTCTTCCAGTTCTAAAGAAGAATGATACTGGATACAAAATGTGAACTCTGTTTTTCTCCAAAGACAGTGCCACACTTGCTGAGCTTCTCCATTATTTTCTGAATTGCTTCCAAAAGAAAATTCAATTTACTTAACCCTCTACAGATTCTTTTAAAAAAGATCAGAATCTGGATCCACATCTTCAACAAAAACTAATCAGTTATTCCTTGGACCATAAACTATCAGTGCAGTTTTGTTGAAATCTATCCATTAGTTTTTGAAGCATATTTTTTATGGACAAATGACAAACGATGGACTGGAACATCCTTTTCTGATGAAGAATCACCAGACTCAAAATTTTAACTCAGTTTCTCTCCCCATAGATGCTGCCAGACCCGTTGAATTTCGCCAGCAATTTCTGTCCTTGTTCCTCTTTGTCTGTGTTGGTTGTGTTAGTATTACAGACTAACATGTGTATTCCACTAGCACTTCTTTTACTATGAATGGGATTAGCGATATGATAATGACCAGGTAATTCTTTTTCTGAAGAACGGTCCAGACCCGAAACGTCAGCTTTCCTGCTCCTCTGATGCTGCCTGGCCTGCTGTGTTCATCCAGCTCTACATCTTGTTATCTAATTCTTTTTATGTGTTTTCCTAATCTCCATCCTAACAGTGAGGCTTTTATTTTTAAAATATAACCTCTGGTTCTAGTCTTTCCCTCACAGGGTAACATTTTCCCAGCATTCACTCCATCAAGTTTCCTCAGGATCTTATGTTTCAATAAGATCACCTCTCTTTCTTCTAAACACTATTGGATAAAAGCCCAGTCTGTTCAGTGTTTCATAGGTTAGAATCTTTAGAATGTTAGAATCCCTGTGGAGGGAAACAGGCCATTCAGCCCCTCATGTCCACACCGACCCTCCAAAGAGCATCCCACTCAGACCCAATTTCTACTGTATCAGCCTAACCCCACATTTCCCCATGTCTAATCCACCTAGCTTGCACATCCCTAGACACTACAGGGCAATTTAGCATGGCCAATCTACCTAACCTGCATATCTTTGGTTCTTTATCCCCAGAATGAGTCCAGTGAACCTTCTCTGAACTGATTCTAAATCAACTATAACCATTTTTTTAAATAACAAGACCAAAGTATTTACTGTTCTCCAATGTGTTCTCACCTTCTCACCGAGGCCATGTACAGCTTTTTTTTTTCTATCATTTCTGCGACATGGGCAGGAGTGGCTGATTAGCATTTACTGCCTATCTCTCGTTGCCCTTTAGAAGGTGGTGGTGGGCTGCCTTCTTAAACGTTGCTGTCCATGTGCTGTAGTTCAACCCATAATCCTCTTAGGGTAAGAATCCTTTCAGGTTCTGCTTTATAATTTTGCTGCTTGCTGTCCGAGAAAAACTCCTTCCTTAGTGATTCTGATATATTTGATAACCACCTGGACCACAAATACTGGCTCTATCCCTCCCATTACATGTTCCTTTCCAGCCCAGAGCAATGTCCTGAAATCTAGAATCAGGCAGGCAACACAGTCTTCTGGACTTTCAGTCTCAGCTACAGAGAACTGTATCTATTCATCCAACTACATTATCCCCTATTAGCACAACATTCCTATTTACTCAGGCCACTTGAATGCCTTCCTATATCACAATGCCGTAATCGGTTCCCTTATTCACAGTGCATTCCCTGTTCTCATTCACAGTAGCTGTAAAAACTTCAATCCTTTTGGAACAATTGCAATGACAGGGCGGCATGGTGGCTCAGTGGTTAGCTCTGCTACCTCACAGCACCAGGGACCCGGGTTCAATTCCACACTCGGGTGGCTGTCTGTGTGGAGTTTGCACATTCTCTCCGTGTCTGTGTGGGTTTCCTCTGGGTGCTCTGGTCTCCTCCCACAGTCCAAAGATGTGCAGGTTATGTGGTTTGGCCATGCTAAATTGCCCATAGTGCCCAGATTAGGGGGATGGCTCTGGGTGGGATGCTCTGAGATCTGGTATGGACCTGTTGGGCCGAAGGGCCTGTATCCACACTGTAGGTATCCATGACTATGGCTCCTCCACCTCTACCTTCTGGATTCCCTTCTCTGCCTCACTCACAGTCACACATCTTCCTGCCTCTGATTTCTGACAAAATCTGAAGAGTAACATCCTGCTCCCTGACGTAGTGCAGTGTCTCTGGCTCAGCCTGTACCTCATGAACTCTAAGCTGAAATCCTAACGCCACACATGTTGACTGCCGTTGTGTTTGTTGTGGATCACGCTGGCATCCACCATCCTCACTCACTGCAGGCACAACATATCAGCTACTTTACAATCCATATCGTGGGTTGATGAATTTATTTTTCTTAGTTAGTGCATAATTAATAATCCGCATGGCTACTGAGAAAATTTACTCCTGCTAGTAAACATTATTATTACCATAAAACCTTATGATTAAATTACCCAATTTTCAAAAGATTCACATTATTTCAAATCAATTTATACTCACCCTGATTCAAATTTCCTTGCTTAGAAAATGTTCAGCAACACCCATCACTAATCTTTTGGGATGTGAGATTACAAGTCAATTTACTAGGGAATGGTCTGAAATCACAGGCACATTCCCTGGCTGTTCACACTTTCAACACATCTGAGGTTACCCTCAATCTCTAGGGAGCAACTTTCATCTGCTACAACTACTGGAGGCAGTAAGCAGGTAGAAATAGGAATGTCGGTTCCCCCTTAGCGCTGCAGTCCCACATGAGCCAAGTTCCCAATTACACACCCGGTCTATGCACTCTGGCCTGGTTTTTCACTCTACCCATTCTTCATTTCTTGTGCTTTGTAAAACTTATCGATTTGATTACCGAATAGAATACCTACAGAGTAGAAACAGACCTTTTGGCACATCTAGTCCACACCAACCCTCCGAAGAACATTCCACCCAGACCCAACTGTAATGTGCATTTCCCATGGCTAATCCACCTAGCCTGCACTTCCTTGGGCAATCTACCATGGCCAATCCACCAAACCTGCACATCTTTGGACTGTGGGAGGAAACCTACACAGACAATGTGCAAGCTCCAAGACGGTGGATTGAACCCGGTCCCAGGCACCGTGAGGCAGCAGTGCTAACCACTGAGCCACCATACACGTACTTTAAATATAGCATCTGGTGAGTCATGAGCTATCTTAGCTTCCTATTGCAGTAGTTAATGCTTATGAACCAACTACTTGGTTCTACCACTGTCTGCATCTCCATTATTAACAAGACTATTTAACTGGTCTGAAGTTTAGAAGTCCTCTGACAGAATCTAACTCTTAACCTAAATTGAAATTTGAGAAAAACTCTCCAAAACTTAATCGCTTGAAACAAATTCTCAAATACACAATTTATCATTGTCTCACCCTTATGTAGTCATCTACTCCATTTGAACATCCTTAAGATATCCCAAAGCTCTACATGACTTATTCAAGGAAGTAGTCACTCCCATTATGTAAATAAATATGGTAGCCAAATTCTGCACAGTGAAATCCCACACACATCAAATAAAGTTAATTTTGGTCTTCTAATTGAATATCTCCTTATGTGGCTCAGTGTGATATTTTCTTTAATAATACTCTTTGATGATTTAAAGCAGAATTGTTAATTTCACACTGTGTCAAAGGAGACAGCAAATTGTACAACAGTGATTTGGCTGGAGATCTAAAACCCAGTAAATTATCTCAAATGGCTCTCTGAAAAACTAAAAAAAAATGTAAACTGAATCTCGGTTGGCTGAAAATCCAAAATCTCAGAGAGGATTTAATCTGAAGAGGTCATTAGAGATATTAAAGTGCTTTGACCAGGAATTTAAAATCCTACGAGTTCAACCATGCACATAATTTCTTTCGAGTATTTTCCAGGTCACATCTGTACATCTAAGAGCACAGTTGCTTTTAATACATGGACCTTTGCTCATCAGTCATGTAGAAAGTAACAGTTTCTGAAAGCACAAGGCCTTCCTGCAACCTTCCTCCATCTGTTTTATAGCAAAATCAGGCTAATTACTTAAGGAGCTATAACAAGTAAAACAAGTAGATGACAGCAATACGAGTTCCATCAGGGAATAGATTTTTTTCATTAAACATGTTGCTATTTCTTTTTAAAGGTTGGTTTTTAAACCATTAATTTTGTTATAACAGAATGATAGATGATACAATTTAATTTTGATCATGAAGCTTTAGAATAGAAAAACCAGAGAGGTAGCATAGAAATGGTTTACCAAGATGATAGCACATAGTAACAAGAAGGAATTTAAGACCTGAGTGATCAAGGATAGTTAGAGTTTTTCCACACAGGGAAAGTCCAATAAACAAGTGGGACAGGAAGATTATAATCTTCTCTGATCAACGGATCATGCTGATATATGAAGAGGGTAGAATGAAGCACCTTGTGGAACATAAACACTGCTGTGAATCTGTTTGTCTGAGTGTTCTGTTCCACAATGCAAATGCTACGTTAAGATATGGAACGCTCTGCCACCTTTATATAAGAACTTATTTTGAAGACAACAGTTGATATTTCCTAGGGACAGGGAGTGAAACGTTCTCATTTGTTCCAATGTACAGAATGCCAATGACAAATAAAACAATTGCTTTTGCAAGTGAGCAGGTATACTAGAATTCAAATATGCGATTATCCATCCTAGATGATCTGTATTTTAGATTGTACACATAGGGTAAAAGTAGAAACATAGAAAACAAGAGCAGGAGTAGGCCATTCAGCCCATGAAGCCTGCTCCAGCATTTGTGATCATGGCTTATCTTCTACCCTAATATTATACTCCTGCTCTGTCATGGTTCCCTGATAGCTTTAGTGCCTAAACACCTATTATTTTCTTAAATCTATTCAGTAACTTGGCCTACACAGTCTAATACAACAGAGAATTCCATAGCTTTGCTCCAATCTGAGTGAAGAAATTTCTTCCATTTCAGTCCTAAATGGCCTACCACATATTCTAGCACTTTGACCCCTTGTTGTAGACCCCTGCAAAACATGATCCCTGCACCCAGTCAGTCCAGCCATCCAATTGTCCAGAAACTAAACCACTATTAGCAAATTTTCAAAGATGAATGTTATGTTTCCTTTTAGTTTCAGGGCCAGAGAGGCTGTTCATAAGTAATTTTGACCATTTCTTAAAGTAGCTTCTTCTGAAACATCCTTCACACCCACACTAACTATGAGTTCCCACTCCTAGAATACAAAAAGTGATGACTCAGCACCCTCTGGTTTGATGACTCCAACTAAATACCCTATCCATGTCTCTCATAATTTTACATATTTATATCAGGTCATTCCTCAGCCTCTGATGCTCCAGCAGAAACAAATCCAAATTTATCCAACCTCTCATTATATCTAATACACTCCAAACCAGTAAACATCCTAGTAAGCGTTTTGCACCCTCTCCAAATCCTTCACATCCTTCATACAGTGTGGAAACCAGATCTGCATGCAGTAACCAAATGTGGCATCACTAAAGTTTCATACAGCGGCAACATGAATTCCCAACTTTTATATTCAATGCCCAACTAATGAAGGTAAGCATGCTGTATGCCTTCTTTACCACCTTATCCATTTGTGTTGCCACTTTCAGGGAGCTGTGGACTTGCACAGCTAGATCTCTCTATTTATCAATGCTCCTAAGGGTCCTGCCATTTACTGTATACTTTCCTCTTGCATTTGACTTCCTAAAATGCATCACCTCACATTTGACCAGATTAAACTCCATCTGCCATTTTTCCACCCAACTTTCCAACTGATCTCTATCCTGCTGTTTCCTTTGGCAGCCTTCCCCACTATCCACAACTCCACTCATTTTTGTGTCATCTGCAAACTTCCTAATCAGACCATCTATGTTTTCGTCCAAATCATTTATATACTACAAACAACAAATGTCCCAGCACTGATCCTTGCTGAACATCACTGATCACTGAACTCCAGTCAGACAAACACGCCTCTACAACCACCCTCTGTCTTTTATGACCAAGCCAATTTTGTATCCAACTTACCAACTCATTGAGGATTCTATGTGTCTTAATCTTCCAGGCCAACCTTCCATGAGTGACCTTGTCAAATGCTTAAAAACCAGACTCTTCACAGGTTCGTGGATGAAGGACTGACTAAAAATATTAATTCTTTTGTGATGAACCTATTTTTATCTGTATCAATTTAACACACGTAAATATATCAAGAAATATTTTTAAAGCTTAAGTTTTGTGAGAAAATAATGTTCAAGAAAACTTCATTTAACTGATTCTCGATAGATTTTAAATTGATGATAGCAAATACTTTATCAAATGCTTTATCAGAAGCTCAAAGGAAAAGCAAACTCATGGCTTGAGCAACTTTGGGCACAATTTGTACCTGGGTCAGATCATACTCAAAGTGAAAATACTATCATTCACTCACCAGGAGGAACCGTGTTCTTGCTACCACTGACACTGCCACCAGCCCTGAATGTCAGGAGGATGTTCTTGCTGCCATCTCCAATTGCCAGGAGGACCTGCATCCAGTGTCACCTTGCGAAAAAATGTCAAGGATGACAAAACCTATTGTTAGGACATACTCCACATCAGTCCTACTTTGATGATACACGCATCATTCTTTGCCACGTATGTTTAAATCGGTATGTGATTTGGAATAGGTTATAGTTGAAATCATCTGTTGGCAGATGTATGTACCACATTAATTCAATGATTTAATGCAAACAAAAACAACAAGGAAGACTTAATAAAGACCTATTATTTTATGACAGGATTAGAATCTTGAAGAAATGTGCTATTTTCTCTGGGAAAAATGGCTTGGAAATTGACTAGATTTAATGTTTTAAGCATGAAAGCTGAGATTCACTATGTGTTTTGAACAGGGTGCTCTATATGAGTTGAGAGCAGAAAATACAGGTAAAAGAGCATCTCTGGGGGCATTACCGTTTCCACTTTGACCTCCACTACTATAATTGCAGTTTTTTGCTCAAAGACCTTGTCTTTCACTCTTTTGGTGATGATCCTGCAGTGGTAACACCGTTGTGATGCTTAAATCCAAAACTGTTCATTAATCAAGTTATTCCAAAGTCACATGGTCCATCTAGGATTCTGCTGCCCCCTTTTTTGATCGGTCTGCCTCCACTTCTAGTGATAGACCATCATTATGAGCCCATTGATTCCCACAGCCTGACTCCCAAAGCTTGTCCAACATCAAACAGGCATAAGTCAGGAGTGTGATGGAATACTCTCCACTCACTTGGACAAATACAGCTCCAACAGCACTCAAAAGGCTTAACACCATCAGGACAAAACAGACCACTTGATTGGAGCCCTATCTGCAACCTTAAAAGGTACTCCCTTCACCTCCAATGCACATGGTAGAAGTGTATGCCATAAACAGATGCACTGCAACAGCTTACCAAGGCTCTTTGCCAGCACTTTCCAAACCCATGACCTCTGCCATCTGGAAGTATAAGGATATTAGATACATGGCAATGCTATCACAAGCAAGTTCCTCTTCAAACCATGCACCATCCTGACTTGGAACTGTATCACCGTTCATTCATTGCTACTGGGTCAAAATTCTGGAGGTGTCCCTACTCTACATGGACTGCAGTAGTTCAAGAAGGTGGCTAACCACCACCTTCTCAATGGCAATTAGGCATGGACCACTAATGCTGCACAAACCAGTAACACCCACATCCAATTAAAAAATTTTTAAAAGGCTACCTTCAATACTTATCTTCATGCCCTAAATTTAGTATTGACTCCATTCCATTCTCCCAGTCCCTGCATTTCTGCAACATTTTTTCTGGTGATTCAACTTTCCACATCAACATCTCTGAAATACCTTCTTTCTTTCCTCAACTGAGAATCAGGACTTCTGCCATCATGACTTGACAGTGTCTACCACATATCCCACACATCTGATCTCACCCATTGCCTCATCACCTTCCAGTCTAGTAGTCTCCATATTCAAAATGATGAGTTGTAACATTTCTGCCACCTCCAGTATGATGACACACCAAACACATCTCACCCTCCTATTTTAGCATTCTGAAGAAACCTTCCCTCCATGATATCCGAGTCCACTGCTCAGTGGACCCCATCACCCCATCACCCCAGCACCCCATCCTCTTACCACAGCATCTTTCCAGGAAATGTAGCACCTGTCCTTTTACCTTCTCACACCTCACCTTCCAAGCTCCTAAGCACTCCTTACAGGTCAAGCGGTGATTTACTTGTACCTCTTTCAATCCACTCTAATGTACTCATAGCTCACAATGTGGTCTCCTCTACATCAGGTAGACCAAATGTAGCTCAGGTAGCTACTTGAAAAACCACTTACATGAGAATATAGAAACATTGGAATGAGGAGTGGGAGTAGACAATGCAGCCCTTCGAGTCCACTCAGCCATTTAATATGATCATGACTGATCTCATCCTGGTCTCAATTCTACTCTCCTGCCAACTCTCCATTGCCCTTTATCCTGCTTTTGGTCAGAAACATACCTATTTCTTTCTTGAATCTGTGGATCAGTTCTGCCTCCACTGCACTCTGGGGCAGTTGCATTCACTCTGCAAGCTTGATCCTGAATGTCTAGTGGTCTGCCATTCAAATTCTTCATCTTGTTCTCAAACTGACATCTCTGTCCTTGACTTCCTACGGTGTTCCAGTGAAACTCAACATACACTTGAAGAAAAGTACCTCATTTTTTAAGTTGGCATAATACAATCTTCTGAGCTCAACAGCGTGTTCAAGAATTTTAGATTGTAAACTGTCTACCAATATTGTTTCCTTTTGTTTTGCATATTTCAGGTTTTCTCATATCTTTGTTTTCACTCACTAGCAAACCTACTCTATGCGTACCTTTGTCCTTTTTTACCTTCTCTTATTACCATTTCCTTTGGCCCTGGAAGACTAACTCTTCTGACATCTAATTTGTTCTCTGTTGCCCCCTATCACAGATCTTTTTTCTTGGTCTTCCATCCCACCACAACCGTTCAAAATCCGTTTTATTTATTTCAATTAGGATATTTCTTTTCTTTTAAAGTAAATATATGTCATATCATAAAGTACAATCATGTATAATTTTTATGCAACCAAGTGACCCGAATTTTGATCATTGTGTTGGAACATAAGAGTGGAAAAGACATCAGCTCTTCTGCTTCCTCGTTATATTTATTTACATTTACATTATATTTATTACAACAACTGAAGGACTCTCAGTCAAATTTGTGTCTGACTCTCAATGATTCTTGTTAAAACTATATATCAACTGCCTGCATTTAATTGTCCATATCCAAATGTGACCAGATGGTTTTCACAAATAACATGTCCATTGAATGGATAGCAAAGAGATCATCACAATTTAGAGAATATTTGCTATCACAATCATTTCATGGAATCTTCAGTCCAGTATTTAAAACATTGAGGCAGAAGCATGCATTGTTTAGAAAAGTGGAATAAGCTAGAATAAACATTCCTACTGATATTATAGTTACATTCTTGAATAGGTACCACATAAGTGAAACAACTGAAGCAGATAAGCTAACTGTTCTTAAAGATAGCAACTGCCCTAACAAAAAAAAACATTTTAAGGTTTTCTAGACAAGAACATAGAACATAGAACAGTACAGCAGAGGAATGGGCCCTTCGGCCATGATGCCAAACTAAACTAGCCCCTTCTGTTTGCCCTTGATCCATATCCCTCCATTCCTTGCATATTCATGTACTTATCTAAAAGTCCCGTAAATGGTCCTATTGTATCAGCCTCCATCACCACACCCGGCAGTGCATTCCAGACTCCTACCACTCTCTGTGTAAAAGATTTGCCCCTCACATCCCCTTTGAACGTTCCTTCTCTCGCCCTAAATGTATGTCCCTTAGTATTTGACATTTTAACTCTGGGAAAAAGATTCAACCATCAACCCTATCTATTCATCTTATAACTTTATAGATTTGTATCAAGTCTCCCCTCAGCCTCCACTGCTCCAGAGAAAACAACCTAAGTTTTTCTAGGATCTCCTGATAGCTCATACCATCTAATCCAGGCAGCATCCTGGTAAACCACTGCATCCTCTCCAAAGCCTCCACAACCTTCCTGTAATGTGGTGAACAGAACTGAACACAATACTCTAAGTGTGGCCTAACCAAAGTCTTATAAAACTGCAACATGACATCCTGACTTTTGTACTCAATTCCCTGACGAGCAAAGTAAGCATGCCATACGCCTTCTTTGCCACCCTATTAACTTGTGTGGCCTCCTTTAGGGATCTATGGACTTGAGCCCCAAGATTCCCCTGCACATCAGTGCCATTCAGGGTTCTGCAATTAACTGTATACTTTTCCTTAACATTTGACCTCCCAAGTGTGCAGCACCTCACACTTACCTGGATTAAACTCCATCTGCCATTTCTCAGACCATATCTGCAAGTGATCTATATCTTGCTATATCCTTTGATGACCTTCTACATGATCCACAACTCCACTGATATTTGTACCATCTGAAAACTTACTAACTCACACATTTCCATTTCCATCCAAGTTATTTAGACACATCACAAACAGCAGTGTCCCAGTACAGATCCCTGTGGAACACCACCAATCATGGATCTCCAGCCAGAAAAACACCCTTCTACGACTATCCTCTGTCTTCTATGGAGAAGCCAGTTCTGAATCCAAGTGGCCAAGTTACTGCAGATCCCATGCTTCTGGATAGTGAAGGAAATAGTGAAAAATGGACCTAGAGATCCAGGTAACGAGAGGCCTGCTATTCTGTCAACAATACTAAGGTAGAAATTCTGGAATCAATTTAGAGACAAAGGTTGCAGAGTCCTTAAAGATATATGGAGCAGAATTTAACAGTGTACGGGATTATCCAAAGGGTCATGGGCAACTGCATCCCTTTAGATGTCAGCTTCCTCAAAATTATGTCATGCTCTGGGTACAATAATTAGCTAAGTCATTGAGGTTTACAGCACAGCAAAAGGTTAATTTACACATAGCAGACTTGCACAAAAAGCCAAGGTGATGATGAAATGATGCATTTTCTGAAGAAGGGTCTAGGCCCGAAACGTCAGCCTTCCTGCTCCTCTGATGCTGCTTGGCCTGCTGTGTTCATCCAGCTCTACACCTTGTTATCTCAGATTCTCCAGCATCTGCAGTTCCTACTGTCTCTGACGAAATGATAATCTGTTTTTGTGATGATAATTGAGTGATAAATATCGACCAGGAAAGATCTCTCTGACTTCTCTTTCAATTAGTGTCAGAAGTCACACAACACGAGGTTATAGTTCCAGAGATAGTAGGAGCTGCCGAAGCTGGAGAATCTGAGACAACAAGGTGTAGAGCTGGATGAACACAGCAGGCCAAGCAGCATCAGAGGAGCAGGAAAGCTGACGTTTCGGGTCTAGACCCTTCTTCAGAAATAGGGGAGGGGAAGGGAATTCTGAAATAAATAGGGAGAGAGGGGGAGGCGGATAGAAGATGGAT
>NC_063337.1:22094975-22200581 GCF_021869965.1 Rhincodon typus
ACCAGGTTATAGTTCAACAGGTTTATTTGAAATCACAAGCTTTCGGAGCATCACCTGACAAACGAGAAACGCTCCGAAAGCTTGTGATTTCAAATAAACCTGTTGGACTATAACCTGGTGTCGTGTGACTTCTGACTTTGTCCAACCCCAGTCCAACACTGGCACCTCCACATCAAGACTCTCAAATAATGTAATGGAATCCTTTATTCTGAAAGCAGAGAGCACCTTGGTTTAACATCTCATCAAATGAATGGCAATCTAGTGTATTGGCATTCATTGGCACCCAGGACAAGAAGATGAACTTAAGTCTTCTTTGGAGTTGCCATAGTTTGCTACATTATGTTCTTTTGTGTGTGCTTGGGTTTTTATTTGTGCCACTTGTCAATGTAGGGTGCACTTATTTTTTTCTAACTCTCCTCAAAGAAAGGAGATTTTCTGCAAAGTCACTCACTAGACACAGTAAGGACTGCACTGCAATGTTACAGAAGAGCTGGAAGATATTGACCACAACATTATGCTAAGTCTGTTCCACCTACATTTGTGACAAGACACTTTTTTGATATCACTACCTACAAACACATTACAGTTGGAACATAGCCAACAGTCCCCTAGCCTGTTCTGTCATTCTGTTAGATCACAGCTGCCCTTTCACTGAAACCTAATGATCACCTTTGTTCTATAACCTTTGCTACACTTGCCTAACACAAGTCTTATCAATCTCAGTTTTATTTTTCTATTTTCTATTGGCCTAGTCTTTTGGAAAGGGTGCTCCTGATTTCTGCCTCCTTTTCTTTCCAGAATATTCCAATTAATATATTTATATTACTTTGTGATGAGAAAGTCTTCAGGATAATCCTGAATATTTGAAGACATAAATCTGAAATTCTCCCTCAGTTATTCCGGTTGTGTAATATGAGCCATATGGTTAAATGTTTTTTTTTGAAAAGATAAGAGACTATTGTTGTTGGGAATTGAACAGTTTACCTTAATTTCTGCTGTCAAAGTGATGGGCACTCTTTAGGTGGAAAGAATATGGAGCAGAGCCTATGTGTTATACAAAAGACAATTTCTGTTGGATCTAAACAGCCTTTATATTTCCTATATAGATAACACAATGTGGAGCTGGAGGAACACAGCAGGCCAGGCAGTATCAGAGGAGCAGGAAAGCTGACGTTTCGGATTGGCACCCTTCTTCAGACACAACCTTTATATTTCCTATACTGTCTACCTTCTTTGAATGAGTTTACCTGAATACCCACTAGCTTTACATGTATCTTACAAATCAGTATCTAATAATGTCAAAATCTGAATAACTTTATCCTGTAAACTCCCATCCTGCAGAAAGTTAGTGTAAGCCTACAGAGACTAAATTTACCTTCTGATAGCTACTGGAAGCATCGTTTCTGGTATTTTGAACTGGCTTTATCTCTGGACCCACAATTGGGTGGTGAGTACTTAAAGCTCTGTGACCTACGTAGTACCATGATAGTGATGAGTAAAGTTTTCAAATTCTTTTAATCCATGTTCTTTGGTCTGTTTCCTTTGCCACCTCCACTTCCTTAAAGTAAATGAAGAATAAATCATTGCATTCAAATGGTTTACTTATTCAACTAATTAAGATGTCCTTCTCAAAAATAATTATTTTAAAGATTTTAATAACCAACATTATGTCACTATTGTGGCAAACTGTCATTTGGCAGAGAATTAGTGAATTGTGATTGCTGGAAAGTTGGATTAATCGCCTTCACATGAAACAAAGTACCTCCCACAAGTTGAAAGATAGTGTTCTGCTCCTTTGCTGCAGGACTCCAAAGTATTCCTTTACTAATTTAAAATTGGAAGCTAGGGGCGACAAAAAGGCATGGCATCTAACAGAGCGATTGCATGATGCTAAATTCTGAAACATTACGTACTGTGGAAAGAAAAATAGTATATGATAAAGTAATGAAATCTCAGAGATGACATCTAAAAGACTAAAAAGATTACTTCAAGATTTCTAATTTAACACTGTAAGTACAATCACTGCAGCCTGTGACTTATTAGCATCAAGAAACTATCTATAGACAGGTGTTCAGGGTAAGGCAGCAGCTTTGATTCAAATGGCTGAGAGAATAAGAATTGTAGCTAATTAGAGCAGTCATTTGGATGTCAGGAACAAAGCAATTTTGGCAAAAATGTGGTATTGCTTAATAACTAAATAAGCAGCTGGCAGTAAATCACAGGAAATATAATCCTCTTTTAGCTCATGCATATAAAATTGCTACAGCTTATAGCGCTTCTGATTTTCATTTTAATCTGTGAACTATTTACAAATCTTCCACAAGTCATACTTTTAGAGAATCAGTAACATTACAGGAACTTCCATCATTTACATCACTTTCAACATCAGCAAACCAGCCTTTCTTGGCAGTTTGGCTTGGTTGCCACAAACTTATTGTGATTTACAGAAAATCAAAAAAAATCAGACCCAAACCGTTAAAGTCAGGACCAAAACCAACAATCCAATGATGCAAGTGAAATCATAGCTGTGCCTTTTTTTTCAGTATTTGAGTTCTAATTGTAGAGAGATGGAAAATGCCACTGTTTCCAGTAATTGAAACCCAAAACCACTTTATCTAATTGAAGGGACGCTGTGCCTAAATCTTTTGAATCTGGTGGTTATGTCCTTATGTATCATCACTGGTGCAACTTTAACAAATGTCATCACACCACAGTAAGCATTCCTGAAGATAATTTCAGCATAGAACCATTAAACCAATCATGAATGAATTTAGATTCAAATGTGGTCTTTTTCCAGCTGTGCTCATTATGTTTAAGCATTGTGGCACAAACCATTGAATCCATCTACAAAATCAATTGTACTACATCAGTACATTCAAAAGATTGATCAATGAATATGTGAATCAAATTCTAAACACAAATTTGGAGGATAGTGTTCATTAATTTATAGAAGCGAGTTACTTTCCAACTTTGTCTAATCTTGAAAACAAAATATCAGCTTGCAAATGGCATCATAATGTTTGATTAAGGTCAGCATATTTATTGTGATTCATAGTTTTTCAAGATGATTATCCTGCATTTCTGATCCTTCAGTTACTTACTTTCCATCTTGATTATTCTGTTATTATTCAAAATTTCTGACTCTGTGTATGTTTATTGTCCAGCTGTAATCCTTCAGTATTTCAATTCATTGGGTCTCATCTTCAGTAAGTTTATCCTTTATCTCGAACTATCAGCATTTTAGTTAATTGGACTGGATTTTCATATTTTCTAGAATCACTACTGTGGGGTGAGAGGCCATTCGGCCCATCAAGTAGTACCCTTAGTAGATATATTCTGAGGGTTTGCGATGGTGTTCTCCAGCGGTCAGGGCTGGAGCCCATGCTTTTCTTGCTAGAAATAAATAATCTCAATCTTGGCATGTGGAGGACAATTTCGAAGTTCGTAGGTGACACCAAGTCTGAAAGAATTGTAAACTGTAAGGATAATATAGAACTTCAAAACGACCTGGCCACATTGGTGGTGTGGGCAGAAAAGTGATAGGTGAAGTTCAAAGCAGCAAAATGTGATGTGAAGCACTTTGATTCAAAGAACATGGAGGGACAGTTTAAATAAAGAATACTATTCTAAAAGATTCCAAAAGGGAGATCTAGCTGCAAATCATTAAAGTAAACATAGAGAAAGCTGTTAGTAAGAGAACTGCGAAGCAAACAGTATCTTTGGCTTCATAGATAGGGACATAAGGTGCAAGGAGGTTATGTGATCTTTTATAAGACACAGGCTAGTGAAATAACTCCACAGAGACTGGTATCCCGTCACCAAGTCACCACTAATTTACATGTGGAGAGTCCTTGACACTGATCCAGTTTCTTCAGAGCCAGCTCTCAGATGAACAGAACCTCTGACACGTCTGTTTACATCTGTCAATCAGGGCTCCTGATTGGACCACATTAACAGCCCCAATCAGGGAACACATGTTCCATGATGTCCACCTGGCTGACCTCATTATAGACACTACAGTTAGACCTCAGTGGGATGATTGTGTAGAGCTCTGGGCACCACAATGAAGGAAGAATTGGTGCCATTAAGTTGGTGACATTTATGAGAACGGCTTCAGGAATGGATCACTTCAGTTATGAGGTAAATTGGAGAAACTGTGACTGCTTTCCTTGCAGCAGAGAAGGCGGTGGAAGTTTTCAAATCATGAGGGGGTATGGATTGAGTAGAAAGGTGGAATCTGTTGCCGCTCATAAATGAATCAAGAACAAGATGGCACAGTTTTAAAGTGTTTTGCAAAAGAAGCAAATGTGAGATCAGAAGAATCTTTTTCACATGGTGAATAGTTAGACAGTGGATCTGCATGGAAGTGGCAAGGCATTCAAAAAGATATTGGGCAATTCTTTAAACAGAAACAACACACAAAGTTACTGGGAAAAGGCAGGAGATTTGTACTGAGTTAATATGCGCAGACCAACAGTGCAGAAATGATAGGCTGAATGGCTTCCTTCTGCATAAAATTTCTATGAGTCTGATTAGGTCTGGGAGCTGGAGTTTCTGGCTCAGGTGCAGTGATGATGTCACGAGTGTATCATAAGAATTCCAAGAAAGATAACGAGTAGATCTTAGAGGGGATTTATTTTAAAATTTAAAACAAAACACAAAATCAGGTGATCCCCTTATGCATTGTAATTTATATAATTCTACTTTAATTAATTTGCATTTTAAAAAAAACAGAGATAATGATGCTTGGAAACCAACCTCCGATGAAAATATTTTTTATTCGCCTGTGGGATGACAGTGTTGCTGACTGGCCAACATTTCTTGTCCATTCCAAGTTGCCCTTGAGAAGGTGGTGAGCTGCCTTCTTGAACTGCTGCAGTCTATGTGCTGTTGGTTGGCACACAATGCCCTTAGGGAGGAATTCCAAGATTTTGACCCAGCCACAGAGAAAGAATAGTGATATACTCCCAAGTCAGGATGGCGAGTGGCTTGTAGAGGAACTTGTAGGTGGTGGTCTTCCAATATATCTGCTGCTCTTGCCCATCTAGATGGATGTAGTCATGAGTTTGGATGTTGCTATTTAAGGGTCCTTGGTGAATTTCCTGGATGGTGTCAAGCTTCTTGTGTACTGTTGGAGCTGCACCCATTCAGGCAAGTGGGGAGTATTGCATCACACTCCTGACTTATACTTTATAGATGATGGACAGGCTTTAGGGGGGTCAGGAAGTGAGTTACTTGCTGCAGTATTTCAAGCCACTGATCTGCTCTTGCAGCCTCTCTATTAAATGGTGAGCCCAGTTCAATTTCTGGTCAATGGCAACCCCCAGCATGTTGATAGTGGGAGATTCAGTGACCATAAGATCATTGAATGTCAAGGGTGGTGGCTGAATGATCTCTGACTGGAGGAGGCAATTGCTTACCATTTTCATGGTATGTATGATACTTGCCACCTTTCAGCCCTAGTGTGGATATTTTCTGCATTGGTCCCCACTCCAAATGTTATAGAATAATAAAACTCTGTTTTGAATGACGAGACTTCAGTTTGGATTTGCTTTTATTGATATGCATGGTTTCATGGTATTTTGTTTGTAGATACATTGAGCTGCTATTCTGCAGGTACCTCTTTCAAGCTCTGCAATTATAATTAAATAGGCCTTTTAACCTAAATTTTATTCAGCATTTTGTACGCAAAAATGAGGTAAGGTTCCCTGACAGAATATAAAGAGGAGAGTGTCAAACTACCTCTGCTCCAACACGTTTAGCACCAGCTGCAAGCTTTTAATCTCTGTGGCTCAGAAAGAGGGAACTGTAGAAATCCCAAGCAGAACTTGTGTCCATTATACAGGAGTCAAATCTGATCCAATCAATTCAAATTTTGGTGAATTAATCCTTTGTTCAAATTGTTCAAATACTAATTAAGAAGTGACTACATCTATTTGTTTTCTCTTTGATGGAAAGTTAAAATATATTGGGGAAGGAAGCAATTTTATCCCAATATTGATAATTTAAACTCACATCATTCTGAATAATTTGTGTCACTTTTAATTATCATCAATTGAAGTGCAATTGCTCCAGACCTAATACAGGAATTATAGACAGGATTTCCCTCGTGCCTATTTTTCCACAAAATTATCAGTAAAATAGAAATGGAAGGTTTCAGTTTCATTGCGTGTCTGAGTCATCCTCAGTCAAAACCTCATGTTTCTGCAGACTGTATCATGGATACGCACAAACACAAGCTTAACTTTGAAGTTCTTTCATAAAAACAAATATCAGAAGCCCATGACACAACAAGTCCTGCAGCTTAGCTCTTAATGATGTGTTACAGTGACACTTACGTTGTGTATCACTTTCAGGAATAAACATGATCTTTCAAGGGCTGTGTGATACCAGCATGACCACTACTAAATATATTCCTCCTTCTAATTTTTTTGTTTATTACATTAAGAATGTGGAAAACAAAAATTTGGTGAAGCAGTTTGGTTTGTCAAAGCACCACAGATAATTACTTCTATACTTAGTAATGAGTGATGTATTTCAAAAAATTAGTTCTGTGTCTGAATAATACACCCATGACACCGTTTTAAAATTTGTTTTGTTTTTGAAAGAGCATACTGCAAATGTTAATGTTTACAGTGTCTCTGTGCTCTGAAATGTGGGACTGATTTTACAAGTGTTTTTCTGAACTTTTTGTCAGTGTACAATTAGATGCAGTAATATATTATACGATGCAGTGATAGGATCCTTGTTTACAGTAATTGCTTTTTGAAAAAAGGACTTTTTTATAAACAAGAAAACAGAAAATGCTGGAAGTACTCATTCTGAGGAAGGGTCACCAAACCCGAAGCGTTAACTCAGACTTTTTTTCCACAGATGCTGCCAGACCTGCTGAGTTTCTCCAGCAACTTCTGCATTTATCCCAACTCTCTGTCTTCTGTCCATCAGCCAGTCACCTATCCAAGCTAATAAATTACCCCTAAATGATCCAATCTCGTGAATTAATCTTTTGTGCGGCACCTTATCAAATGCCTTCTAGAAGTCCATCTACAAGATCCCAGTATCCACTTTGCTTATTACGCCTTCAAAAAACTCCAGCAAATTAGTCAAATATGATTTGCCTTTCATAAAATCATGGATAGCATTTCGACTTTCCAAATGTTCTGGTATTGCTTTCTTGATAATTGATTCTAACACCTTGCCAACAATAGATATTAAACTAATTGGTCTGTAATTTCCCAAATATTGCTTCCCTCCCTTTTTGAATAAGGGCATTACATTAGCATTTTTCCAATGGTCGTGGGCTTGGAAGGTGTGGTCTGAAGATCTTTGGTGAATTTCTGCAGTGCATCTCATAGATAGTACACACTGCTGCTACTGAGCAGTGGTGCTGGAGGGAGTGGATGCTAGTGGATACAGTGCTAATCAAGCGGGATGCTTTGTCCTGGGTGGTGTAAAGCTTCTTGAGTGTTATTGGGGACGCACTCATCCAGGCAAGTGGGGTGTATTCCATCACAGTCGTGACTTGTGCATTATTGATGGTGTACAGGCTTTTGGGAGTCAAGGGGTGACTTATTCTCCACAGTATTCCTAGCTACTGCATTTATTTGTTGGGTCTAGTTGAATTTCTGATCAATGATAATTCCCAGAATGTTGATAGTGAGGGATTCGATGATGGTAACACAAT
This sequence comes from Rhincodon typus, assembly GCF_021869965.1. NCBI lineage: Eukaryota > Metazoa > Chordata > Chondrichthyes > Orectolobiformes > Rhincodontidae > Rhincodon > Rhincodon typus. The sequence continues at coordinate 22,102,660 of NC_063337.1, forward strand.
TGAATGTCAAGGGATGGTGGTTTGACTGCCTCTAATTGGTGAAGGTCATCGCCTGGCATTTGTGTGTTGCGAATGTTACTTGCCACTTGCCAGCCCAAGCCTGGATATTGTCCACATCTTGTTGCATTTGGACATGAACTGTTTCAGTATCTGAGGAGTTGCAAATGATGCTGAACATTGTGCAATCATCAACGAATATCCCACTTCAGACCTTATGATGGAAGGAACGTCATTGATGAAGCAGCTGAAGATGGTTGGGGTGAGGACACTGCCCTGAGGAACACATGCAGTGATGTCCTGGAGCTGAGATGACTGACCTCCAACAACCACAGCTATCTTCCTATGCGTCAGCTATGACTCCAACCACCAGAGAGTTTGTCCCATTGATTTCAGTTTTGCTCGGGCTCCTCGATGCTACACTCGGTCAAACGGAGCCTTGATGTCAAGAGTTGTCACTCTCACCTCACCTCTGGAATTCAGCTCTTTTGTCCATGTTTGAACGAAAGCTGTAATGATGTCAGGAGCTGAGTGGCCCTGACAGAACTCAAACTGGGCATCATTGAGCAGGTTATTGCTGAGCATGTGCTGTTTGAAAGCACTGTTGATGGCAACTTCCATCACTTTACTGATGATCGAGAGTAGACTTATGGGGCATTTATTTGCCTGGTTGGATTTGTTCTGCTTTTTATGTACAGGACATACTTGGGCAATTTTCACCTGCCAGTGAGCCAGGACATATCCAGGGATGGTGATGGTGGTATCAGGGAAATTATCTGCAAGTTATGATTCAGTGACTATGACTATGTAGGTCTGAGAGATAGCCCTCCCAATTTTGGCACTAGCCCCCAGATGTTAGTGAGGAGGGTTTGCAGGGTTATTTCTGCCATTGTCTTTTCTGGTGCCAGGTGATCCATCTAGTTTCATTTCTTTGAGATTTTGTAGTGATTGGCTGAATGGCTTGCTAGGCCATTTTAGAGGGCGACTGAGAGTCAACCATATTGCTGTGGGTAGGCGTCACATGTAGGTCAGACCAGGTAAGGATGGCAGATTTTCTCCCCTGAAGGGCATTGGTGAATCAGATGGGTTTTTCCCTGACAATCCACAATGATTACATGGTCATCAGTAGATTCTTAATTTCAGACTTTTTTCATTGAATTCAAATTTCACCATCTGCCGTGGCGAGATTCAAATCTAGGTCCCCAGAACGTTATCTGGGTCTCTGGATTAATAGTCTAGTGATAATGCCATTAGGCCATTGCCTTCTTTTGCAGCAAAAATGGTTCAGGAATAATGGCCAATGTTTGGGAGGATAATTCATGGCTCACAGCAAAGATATATTCCTGTGAGGTACAGAATTTAAGAATTGGATAAATCAATCTTAGTTAAACAGGGAAGTTAAGGATAGCATCAAATTGAAAGAAAAAGACATACAATGTGACAAACATGAGTGCAGGTAGGCCATGAGGTGGATGATGCTGAAAGATAACATGACAGTGAGGACTCAAATCAAGGTGCTTTCATTTCTCACCCATGGTCTTCAACTCAGCAGTATGGACAGCTGCAGGATGAAAGCATTATGGAGGCTGCAAGAAACTTGCATTGTCGCTGCATACCAGCTGCACATTGATGGCGTGGAAAAGTGTGATGTTGACAAAAATCTTTGAGTGACCTCGGGATCCCTTTATTCTGTTGAGTGAGCCTTCAGTGATGCATTGTGCCTGTATGTAGCCAGCCAGTAATGAAAACCTGAGTGCCCACTCACGCTGACTGGTGTCGGCACAGGCAAAGGTGACACAATGGCTGACAAAGAAGCAACACCTCATGCCAGCATACTTTACCAACTGCCCTGGAAGGATTCAGAGGCAAAGACTCAGTGGGAAGGGTTGACTTTGACAGTCTCTGGCAAAGTAGAGTCACCACATCCAGCTGGCAGAAGGTCTTATTTCAGTAGGCAGCACATGTTTGTCAACGCGGGCTTGCTGAGTCTCTGTTGTTCCAGCTGGTGAAGGTTCTAGTCTAGGTATGATCTACCACAAGCTGCCCACTATTCTGCTGCTTCCCCTTCTCTTTTGGAGTGATTCCTGAAACTGCTGGTGCTTATCATGGTCCTTCACTGAAATCCAAAATAACACAAATTATAGTTTCAAAACAGATCAAACCCCTGAATCTTCAAAGTGTAGGTGATACCTGCAAAGAATGTAAATTAAATTCCAAAGTGTATAATATAACATCTCAGCACACAGTGTGGGTATAAACCCTTTTACATGAGCAGGTAAGAAAGCAGCTATGAATACTTAGTGCCTGTTTCCCTGGCATGAATTCTATTCTCTGAATTGCCATTTTCTTCTCATCTTCTGATGCAAGCTCGGTAAGCTCAGGAAACATGAGGAGCCAAAGTATAGCTCCAAAAAACAACATTTAACATTATGCTAACTGAGCAATTAATGAATTGCAATTAAAAATCCACCTCCCATCCTAGTAGGTTGTACAAAGGCTGTCTAACTCACACAAGTTATAAGCAAGGGTTGGTGCTGGCTTCATAATGCACTCCCATACTCTTGCATTTCGCCAATCCAAACCTGAATCACCACATCCCACCTGCACCCTAAACTCTGACACCACCCACTCACTAATCCCCAGCCATTCACCAATCCTCACCCATTCACCAATATCCAACAACTTACCAATTCCCACCCACACTCAGACCACTATCATCCACTCGCCAATTTCCACCCTCACCTAAACAACCACTACCTCCTCTACTACCCAGAATCAAAATCCCCATCATCGCCACCCAAGCTTGCCCTCATCCATAATTCAACATCAAGCTGTGAGTGGTGTAATGCCAGATACATGGGTTGTATATCCCAATGAATGACTTATTGAATCAAATAGCATGTTCCTTTGATTGCTTATGATTGGCAAAGTACAGATGTTAGTCACAGATTCCCTATAGCATGGAGGCAGGGATCGAACCATTGAGTCCATTGTGGCCCTTTGAAGAGCACCCCACTACCCTATCGCTGTAACCCTGTATCTCCCATGGCTAATCCACCTAGTATGCACATCTCTGGACACGATGAGAAATTTAGCATGGCCAATCTACCTAACCTGAAAATCTTTGGCCTGTTGGAAACTGGAGCACCCTGGAGGAAAGCCATGCAGACGCAGGGAGACCATGCAAACTCCACACAGACAGTTGCCCAAGGCTGGATTTGAACCCAGTAGTGCTAACCACTGAGCCATTGTGCCACCCCAGCATACCCACCACCCAGCACACACTTGCAATATCCAAAGCAAAATGCCTATTGTTAGATATAATGTTGCAATTGGGCAGCACTTGCTGAAAAGTCCTGAGTGTGCTAATAGCTTCACTAACAACCAATTTAAGATAATCAATTGAGCTCACAGCATGGATCAGTTAAGCTTGCTGGAACTTATTTACATTCAGACAGAGAGTTTTTCTCTCTGCAAAACAAAAGGGACATGTTCAAGCCTTTCTTTAAATTATCCAGGAGCTTGGGAAGCCTAATGTTCCCTATTATTTTTGTTACACCTCATGTGGTTGATTATTGGAAATAAAACCCCTGTATTTCCAGAGTCTTCACAAATGTTAAAGCTTTTATAAAAGTATGAAAAATTCCCAAATGGACCTGTCTTTTATACCCATGGTGACAAAGTGCATGGACAAGGTTTCTGTATGTAACAAGATTGACTAATTATTACAAATAAATAGATTCCAACCACAGGTAAAATATTATGAACTTTTGAAATATAACTCTTGTTAAAACACACACACACACACACACACACACACACACACACACACACACACACATACACACAGGTCAATGGTGTCTGTTCATAGGGTTTTCTTAGATGGTCCTTTTGGCTTGTCAGGATGTACTGCTGTTTGGTTCTCCTTCTCCAGATACTTTTATTTGTTTGCAGAAGGCACAGGGTGACTCTTTCAGTGGTCTGATGGTTTCTACCTAAACATTCATACCTTGTAATCTCTTCAGGTACCTGGGATCCAATCACATTGCTGTTGGCTGGCAGAAGGCCTTTATAATCAATGACTTGTCCCCAATCCACAGAGCAATGAATGACATGTTGCCAGCCAAAGCTCCATTTGTACAAAGCCCATAGCTCCAGCTTGTTTGCAAGCGAGGTTGCCCCTACTGTTTGAACAAAAAGCCAGATAAACAATGCTGACAACAAGTGTCAGGTAAGCTGAATATTCATTTAAATGGAGGGAGACTGCTAAATGCTACAACACAGAGGGGACCTGGAATCTTTGTACATGAGCCAGAAAAGTCAAAATACAGATACAGAGAGTAATTGAGAAGGCAAACTGAATATTGGCCATTATTCCAAATGGTTGAGGGAGTTGAAGGAATGTAAAAGTAGGGAAGTCTTACTAGAACTGTACAGGACTTTGGTGAGACTAGACCTGGATGTCTCTGTGCAGCTTTTGTAACCTTACTTCAGGAAACACTTGTGTAGGAAGCAGTTCAGAGAAGGTTCCGCTGGAAGGCCTTGGGTGGTGGCAGGGTGAAGTGTTTGTGTGAGGGAGGTGGAATGCAGTTTAAAAATAAGATGTCTCCCATTTAAGATTGAAATGAGGAGGATTTTCTTTTTCAGAGGATCATTAGTGTTTGGAATTTTCCTCCCCAGTGAGCATTAGAGGCGGGGTCAATAAATATATTCAAGGCTAAGATGCACAGGTTTTTGATTAACACAGATCTTGAAGGTTATGAAGGTTAAGTAGAAAAATGGAGTTTTGGCCACAATCAGATTAGCTATGGTTTTACTGAATGGCAAAGCAAGCTCAAGGGGCTGAATGGCCGTTTATTCCATATCTAAGTGTCCTAAACAGTATTAAATCCTGGTATCATCATCCAAAATCCCGTATGATCAAGGGCAGGTCAGAGATGAAGCGGGTGAAGGTAGCTGAGCCCAAGATTCTGCCTGAGGAGCTCCTGCAGTGAAATTTTGTTTCAAAACTAGATTGTTTTCTCCTTTAAGCAAAGCAGACAGAAGTTGGAACTGGAAACATGTGTCTTGAGTTCAACTTGGGCCAAGATTCCAGCTGTAGTTAGCTGTTTTTTTCAGCTTCTTGGGATCTCGTGCTTGAAATAAAGGAACATCGACGAACCTAAAACAACAAGCTATTCAGATAAAAATGGATACTGCATCAAAGAAGGACCTTGCAAGATGAGTAAATAAAAGCTAGGTTGAAGTGATAAGATTTAACGAAGATGTTAATTTCTTTTATTTATTTATGGGACATGAGCATCGCTGGCAAGGCCAGCATTTATTACCTTTGAGAAGGTGGTGGTGAGCTACTCTTCTTGGATTACTGCAATCAGTGTGGTGTAGGTACATCCACAATGCCATTAGGGGGTACATACCAGGATTTTGACCCTGTGACAGGGAAGGAAAGGGTGTGATATATTTCCAAATCAGCATTGTCTGGAGAGGAGACTTTGCAAACGGTGGTGTTTCCATTTGTCTGCTGCATTTGTTCTTCTGGGTGGTACCAGTCACAGGTTTGGAAGGTGCAGTGTAAGAAGTCTTAGTGAATTTCTGCAGTGCATCTTGAAAATGGTACACACCATTGCTACCAGGTAATCGTGGAAGAGGGACTGATTGCTGTAAGTGGTGGATGGAGTGCCAATCAAGCGAGTTGCATTGTCCTGGATGTCTGGATGGTGTTGAGGTTCTTTCATATTGTTAGAGCATCATCCTAGCAGGCAAGTGGAAAGGATTATTTCACAGTCTTGACCTGCCCTACAGATGATGGCATGGGACAAGATGAGTTACTTGCTGTAGAAATCCTGATCTCTGACCTGTTCTTGGGTCCAAAATATTTATATGATTAAAAAAGGAAAGCAACTAAAGAGTTTCTGGGAGAGAATTCCAGAGCTTAGATGGTTGGAGGGACAGCTGCCAAGAATAGGTAAGGGGTCAGGGTAGGAGGAATGCAAAATTCTGGAGAAGGTTGGAAGTGTAAGGAAGATTACAGAGATAGTGAGGAAGAGGGCAGTAAAGGATTTAAATAGCAATGAAAATGTCACTTGGAAGCATTGGTTGATGTAAGCATTTAATTCCTTGAGGAACTTGGTCAGGAAACCCCATCTCAGGGAAATATTAGCCAACCTAATTGGCTTATAGTTGTCTTGACTCAGCAATGCCAGTAGCAATAATAGTACACGGTGAGATTATATGTAGTGGGAATGGTACAGAGGGTTATAGACCAAGCACAGGCAAATAGGACTAGTATAAATTGTGAAAACTGGGCAGCAATGGGCCAGAGGGCCTGTTTTCATGCTGTAGATCTCTATGACTCTACGTCTCAATGACTTTAAGTCCACAGATTCTAAGTCACAGCAGAGAGGGGAGATAGTGAGCCTGGGGGAGAAAAGGGAGACTGGTAAGGGGTTTTTGATGGAAAAGCCAAGGAGAACAGGAGTACCTGCAGTGGTCAGGCCTTGATTAGCAGGGCACAATGCGGAAGAGTAACCCTTGAAGAAAATGTGGCACCACCTCCTGCCTGTGAACCAAGCAGGATGACCTGTTGTGCCACACCCTGACAGCCTCCTTCCAGTTTAACTGTTGAGTCCAAGTAAGAAGTTCGTCTTAAGGAAACAATAATGGCCCACTTAAACTTTGTGGTTGGGAAGGGGCCACACCACGTCTTGCACACATTCTGTAAAATTGAGGACAGGCCAGGGTCAGCAGGAGGGTGGTGGGATTGCTACCTGGGTAATTTTAAGGGCGTCCTGGCTCGAAAATCCACTTTACAGTGAGACTGTAAAGTTTTGATCTGGGAATTGTGGAAAGGATAGGTGACCATTTGGGAGGTGAAAACACAGTCAATGACTTTGGAGTGGAATGGGAGGTTGGAGATAGGGCAGCAGTGTGTAAGAGTAAAGGATCCAAGTGTGGACATTTTGAGCAGCAGAGGTGACAGCTTTGGAAGAGAGAGGGGTAATAACAGAGGAATTGGAATAATTTTGAAAACCATGGGGCGCATAGAAAGAGAAGTTGGATGGTCAGCTGTGATTTCTTGGACAAAATAGCTCAGAAAAAGCATAAGTGGATAAAGGAGAGAAAGAGTAGAAATATATAAGTTTTGGATTAAGTTGAGGATGGCATGGGCAAGTAATGTTTGGTGGCAACAGAGAATTTATTTTACTTTACACACAAAGGTTCACCACCTGTATCTTGCTGGACTATTTACCAGAACTGCTGCTACTGACTCTCATTTCCTGACAGAATCTGTAGTTGCCAGGTGTGACTACCTTTCAGAGCACTCTTGCTTCTGCACGTCTTACCAGGTCTGAATTCACAATGTAACGTTATTTATCCTTTGTTGATCTTCACAGGAGTTTCTCTGCAAGCAGTCTGTTCAGCTGCTGTATGAGTATTCGTAAAGCTGTAAAATCTTTAAAACTGCAAATGGAAATTTATTCTGGGTGCACTGGGTTTCACTCAATGCAGCTAAATTAAATCTCAATCCTCACTGCTAATTGTCGTGTCCTTTTAACCAATGATGCCCACCATTGATCACTATGTTGCATTTGTTCTTGGGATGCCAATCACTGGCAGCTTGTAATTGGGGTAGTTAGCTGCTGCCAGTTGTGTCTTAATGAGAGATGGCTTTTTTCTTAAACAAGATGCAATTTAGTATATGATTGGAATCAGGTAGAAGTTACATTGGAATGATAGATATTGTTACTAGGATCAATAACAGATCTTTGGATATAAGTCCACAAGATCCTAAGAGGTTCTGCCTTATCCCTACCCAAGCCAGTGTAACATCATCACATGGGTGGAACTTTATGCAATCTTCAACATTAACTCTTTCAGAACCATTGCCTTATCCAACTGGAACCAAGGAGCTTAAAGAGAATACAGGGGAAAAAGGACATCAAAGGCGCTAAAGGATTGGTTAGGTAGACTGATTGCTGCTAAAGTAGCATAGTGAAGCGTGAGGTTAGATAATGATAAATTGAAGATGCGATTATAAGTGATTTCTGTTTTACTATGGACAAAATTTAAAATGCTGTTGCATTCCCAGTGTAATAAGACTTTCTCTCAGAATAATTGCCTCAGTTGGTTTTACAACAGCATGTTTACTTAATCAGTTTTGTTTAAAACATTCCATTCAACAGCTATGCTCCAACTTTTCTAATTAATAAAATGATCATCCACTCTTCTTACTTTGGATCAGTTTTCACAAAGCTGAATATTCGGCATTACAATTTGATGATTTACTTTAAAATGTATAACATGCATGTTAAAACTTCAAAAGAAATACATACTTGTTGGCAATGGCACCATATTCAAACCAGACCCTTCAAATTATACACATGCTTCCTTATATGGGGAAAACACCCTGAACAATTTCATTTCCTTCTTTGCAACACCAGTATTTTCTTAAGGCTGATAAGCTCAGAATTCCTATGCACATGAAATTACTGAATTACTGCAACTTAAAACATATTCCTCCCGCTTTGGATGGGATAAGGTTCATAAGATCATAAGAAACAGCAGCAGGAATGGGCTATTTGCTCCAATCTATAAGATCATGGCTGATCTGATTACGTGCTTAGAATGATTCAAAATCTGTTTCAATATATTTAATCAGCAGCCTGCTGTGCTGTCTGGGGAAAACAATTCCAAAGGCAGGCGCATCTCTGAGAGATTAATGTCTCTCTCATCTCTGTCATAAATGGGAGAGAGGACACTTATTTTTAAACTTTGCCCCCTAGTTCAAAATTCCCTTTAGAGAGGAGGCATCGTCTTAGAATATATGCTGTCAACCCCTATCAGAATTTTATGTTTCAAAATAGTCAAAGGACATCTTGGATTTCCTTTCTTTACTCTATTTTTTGCTTTCTCAACTCTGTTTTTACTACTCCAGTCGACACTGCAGCTTTGAATAATTATTTATAAATTATTTATAATAAATTATCATTACAATTATGCATATGTTCTAAATGTAGCAGTGATTTTTTTTTAAATGTGCATGAAAGCTGAAATAAAATTTGCAACAAATACACCAGGTATCAAGTGGAAGGCAGTTCGCCTGAAACATCTAACTGGATGCTTTGTTGCTGACTAACCTAATTCACCTTTCCAGCATTATCTATTCTTATCCCAAATATGGAAACATATTTAAACAATTTACTGTCAAATAGTGTTGCAATGTTTTCCTTCAAGGTTGTGTGAGGGACATTTCTTAATGTTTGCCGCTTGCAGCTTCTCAGAACATGATTCCTGAACTTTGAAATCTCTGTTTGAGTTGCTTGGAGGGATAGACATAAGGAGTTCAATTAGTTGTGCAGATATGACTACCTCTGGGTAAAGGGCTAGTGTGGTTAGTGGGCTTTAATCATTACATATTATTAAATTCATAACCCTACTACATTGTGCTTGCAAAATGACTTGCAGCTTCCCAGTTATTTTCAGCTGGGACCAATTTCATTTCTCTTTGTTTCATATATAAAACATTAAATTATTAAATGCAGGCAGGAAGTCAGCATCAACGATTGATGTTTATGCTAAGGTATAATAACGTTTCCTGATTTTTGGAATCAATTAACTATACTTTATCAATTTATTTGAGTTGTTCTGCCGTAACAGGAAGTACTCACAAGCCATATTAGATCAGTGCAAACAAACTGTGGCTAAATGTCTTTCATCAACAGCTTAAGGGAAAACCACCAATCCTCCTACCAGTAGCTCTTTGAAGTAACTGATATGATCTTTCTAACCATGGATTACAGGCTGTTTAAAGAGACTGGTATTTCAGTTTTTCAAAAAAGAAAATGATGTAGAGAAAATAATGGATCACGTCGGCGTATGAACACAGGAACAGAAGGAGATCATATAGCCTCTTGGAATTAGATCATGACAAATCCAACAGCCCAAATCTCATAAGTTTTAATATCCTTGTCCAACAAGTTAAGATGGTGGCAGTGGAGTAGGCAGCACCTGGTTCCCTGTGCCCGGGGCTGGTCCACTCTGTCCACTTTTCTTATTTTTTCTTTTCTCTTTTTAAAAATTTTTCATTTTTACTTCTACTACCTCTTGGGGAAGCTCGGTTGTGGTGGCATCGGCAGTGACAACATCAATGAGGAAGACAGAAAGGGGTAAGATGGTGGCTTCATTGGGTTCTCAAACATGGTGGCGGCTGGTGAACCTGGAGCAGGACCTTAGTAGATGGCGGCGAGACAGCAGCTGGCAGAGTGGCGAACATGGGATCCAGCATCAGCTCCTACAGTGAGATAGGCCCAAGCAGTGTGAGATGGCACCTGAGGATCGGTGATTTAGACGTTGTTTGTGTCTGGCCCTGGCGGCAGCGGAGCAGTGGTGGAACGGTTATGGACTCTCTTTAAGCTTTTTTTTATAATTATTCTTCAGCTTTTCCAAATGGCACCAGAACCATGGCAACAGTGGAAACTTTTACTGTATTTTTCACTGCAAAATACACATGACAATAAAATTATTCATTCATTTAATAAAAATCAATCAGTCTCAGTTTTGACATTTATAAGTGATCTATAGCTCGATAACTTCTTGGGTAAGAGTGTGTCAGATTTCCACTATCCTTTCTGTGAAAATGTATTTTCTAATATCACCTCGGAAATAGGTGGCTTAGTTTGAATTTTAAGGTTAGGCTCCTACTTTATTGGACTCCAACAAAGGGAAATAATTTCTCTCACTCAATACTATCAGCTCTTCTAATCAATTTAATTAACCTTAATTAGATCGACTGTCAATCTTTTACAGCCAAGACAGCATCTGAAGGGAATACACGGAAATATTACATTTTGACAGCTTTTTTTGTTAGAATGTTCAACAGGAATGACCAGAATGCACTTTTAATCATCAAATTTGAAGAGAGGCATTTAACTCAAAAGCTAGATAAAGGTATTCAGACAACAAATTTATTTAAGGAGGGACATAAACTCATGCAGAGTTAAAATGTAGAGTATTTACGCTATAATGCAGAGTTAGTTAAGTCCAAATGTATAAGAATCATCATTTCATACAATTACATTTTCTTAGTTTTAATGGCCAGAGCATGTATTTGTAATTCACTGTCCTTTTCTTACACTAGACTGATTTTAACAGAACAACTCTAAAGGAAACAAAAACATACTTGTCAAATCCAATTGACTTCAGTTCCAAGAAAGACACATCCCTTCTGGATCTTGCTGGCTGTGGATTCTCTGCAGATTACTTTTTATTCATCTGTCAAAAGTTCAGACCTTCCCTCTCCACATTGGGGCCTCGCCGCCCTATGATTGGCTGGCATATTCTTTGATTTAGCTTAGTTGGTTTTAACTATTGTGTGAAATTAACCTTAATAGTAGAGCAATAGACTGTTCAAATCCATTCCTTAATCTGATTTTAAACACACATCTTAAATCATTTCTGAAGGGTGGATGGAATCTTATCAATCTGAATGAGATGGGCTATTGGAAGATGTGTGTAGGAGAATAGAGAGAGAAGTCCAGCAATGCCCATTTTACACCAGCTTTTATGCTTTTCACAAGGAGCATGGTGAGATTGTCATGAGGCAGCAGCATACTGTGAATTGACAGTCATAATTGTTTGTTAAATGCCTTGTTAACCAATCTTTTTTTCTGAAGAAGGGTCCTGACCCAAAATATCAGCTTTCCTGCTCCTCTGATGATGCCTGGCCCGCTGTGTTCATCCAGCTCCACACTATTACCTCTGACTCCAGCATCTGCAGTTCTTACTGTCACCTTCTGAACCAATCATCTTGCTTCGTTAGTACCCAGTCTCCCATCTTACCAAACTCACCAGAGATAGTAAGAACTGCAGCTGCTGGAGTCAGAGATAACAAAGTGTGGAGCTGGAGGAACACAGCAGGCCAGGCAGCATCAGAGGAGCAGGAACATTGACGTTTCAGGTTGGGACCCTTCTTCAGAAAAGGGGAGGGGGAAGGGAGCCCTGAAATAAATAGAGAGAGACGGGGTGGCGCTAGGGAAGATAGGTGGGATGGTAATAGGTGAGTCCAGGTCAGGAGTGGTGGGGATTGGTCAGTGAAGTAGGAGGAGCGAATAGGTGGGAGAGAAGATGCACAGGTGACAGATGGACATGAGAGGGAGGGTTGGTCATGGATGAGGCCGGGGGTGGGGAGATATTGAAACTGGTAAAGCCCACATTGAGACCATTGGGCTGTAGCGTCCCAAGGCGGAATATGGGGTGCTGCTCCTCCACTTTCCAGGTGGCGTCATTGTGACACTGGAGGCAGACCAGGAGTGCCAAGGGAGTGGGAGGGGGAGTTGAAATGGTTTGTGACTGGAGGGTGTTGTCATTTGTAGCAAATAGAGCGCAGGTGCTCTACAAAGCGGTCTCCGAGCCTCCACTTGGTCTCACCGATGTACATGAGGGCACATCGGGAGCAGAGGATGCAATAGACCACATTGACGGATGTGCAGGTGAACCTTTGTCTGATCTGAAAAGTTTGTTTGATTCCTTGGATGGAGATGAGGGGGGAGGTGTAAGGGTAGGTGTAGCACTTCCTGCAGTTGCAGGGAAAGGGGCTGGGGATGGTGGAGCTAGTGGGGAGTGTAGGGTGGATGAGGGAGTTACGTAGAGAGCGGCCCCTGCTGAAGGCAGATAGGGATGGGGTGGGAAATATATCTTTGGTTGTGGAGTCAGGTTGCAGGTGGCGGACGAGGCAGAGAATGTTACATTGAATACCGATGTTAGTGGGGTGATATGTGAGGACAAGGGGGATGCTGTCTTTGTTTTTGTTGTGGGGAGAGGATGTGAGGGCAGAGGTGCAGGAAACGCAAGAGATGCGGTCGAGAGCATATTCGACCACCGAAGGGGGGATGTTATGGTCCTTGAAATAAGAGGACATCTGCGATGTTCGGGAATGGTACGCCCCATCTTGGGAGCAGACGCAGTGGAGGCGGAGGTAGTATGATAGCTCAGTCGTTACCACTGCTGCCTCCCAGTGCCAGGGACTTGGGCTTGATCCCACCATCAGGCGGCTGAGTGTGTGGAGTTTGCACATTCTCCCCGTGACACTGACAGAAAACTGAATCCAACTCCTGTGTCTGGTTTAAAATGTTGATAATGTCCATTAACTTCAATGTCATCACTCCAATATTGACTATCATTGTTTGCAGTTTCTCCATGAGAAACAATTTCTTGTGTTCAGTTGCCCTTAAGAGTGGTTGCCTTGTATTTTTTGGATGTTAGCTTCTTTTTAGTGATCTGCTGTTGTATAATGACCACTATTATTGCTTCTCACTGTCTAACAGTAGGATCGTTTTAAGCAATAATGCTTCCTCAAGTGTAAAAAGGATAGATGGAAAACTCATTTCCAAGTTGAATGGTTATGCAGGCTCTTGAGGTCTATGTTTGGTTATCCTGGGTTGGTAGAAAAAGTGAAAGGGGAAAGATTTAAAAGGCACCTAAGGTGCAATTTTTTCACACAGATAGTGGTAAGTGTATGGAATAAACTGCCACCAGAGGAAGTGGTATAACATTTATGGCAAGTATAACATTTAAAAGGCACCTGGATGCGTATATGAATAGGAAGAGTTTAGAGGGATGTGGGCCAAAGGCTGGCAAATGGGACTAGATTTACATAGGATACCTGGTCAGCACGGACGAGTTGGACGGAAGGATCTGTTTTATGTTGTACATTTCTATGGCTCTAAAAGTAGAGTTTAGCAAGCTTCATATGTAGGTTTGAGCCCTATCTCTTTTTAAAGGATCCTTTCAAAGATTAGTCATGGTTTCTGCAATCACGAACAAGTGATGGATTCTACAATTACTCCAACAGTTTCGTCTTCAGCAAAAAACAAGGAGAGACGTGTTTAATGTTGTCACGTTTGTGATGTTTGATTGAAAAACAACAGATAAATTATGAGCAGGAATAAACCATTGGCCCTTTTGAGTCTGTATCGGCCATTCAATATAATCATGGCTGATCTGATTGCTCCTCATTCCTGCCTATGCTCAGTAACATTTTACCTCCATGGTTATCAAGAATCTACCTCTACCACAACAATATTCAAAGACTCTGCTTTCACTACCTTTTTCAGTTTGCATAATTGATTGCAATGAGTGAGCTAGTCAGTATTAGAGGAATGGATGGAGACACTGTCTCTGTCCTGTAATTACTTGGCATAAAGGTACATGACACTGTTCTCCTCAAACGTCAAAATGGGTTGATGACATAGACTCCTCGATTGGGTATCTCCAATATTTATTTCCCATGTATTGTGATCCGGCTTGCAAATTCAGAGGTTTATTTACAGATTTTCTTTTTATCTATGTTGGGAAGTATGATCATACAGACTACTATGTTTAGTTGACTATAGAGTTCTATCTTTGATTTTCATGAATCTCCCATGTGACCGATATAACTGATTCAGCGAAGCTGAGCTCTGATGAACATGCTTTCAATGCCCGACATACAGCACACTTTGCATAAACCTTGGTGTTAGAAATTTTGTCTTGGAACCTGATATTGCAGATGAATCGCATACATTTAGTTCCTCTATGTGATCCTGGTATGTTGTCCAAGTCTCACTTGTCTTCCTCAGGCCTATTGTCACTCCAAAGTGTTCTGAGACAAGAGCAAAGCTATTAACAAGCAGCTGAATGTCCTCTGCATAATGTGCCACAAAAAAACACTTAATAGCAGTGCATTACCCTTTATTCAAGCCTTGAGCCATTACAAATTGAAGACGTTGCTGTCTGTCCAGAACTAAATGTGTAGTCCTTGGTGAAGTGCTTACTGAAGCATGGCAGTGATGCACATGGAAAGCAGCTGGAGCCAACACATAGCCTTGCTTGGCACTATTAGTAGCTGGAAAGACATCCAACGTGCCATTGGGAAGTGAGGAAATAACACGGATCATCTTTTAGGCCCGTCATATTTTCAGCAAGAGGAGAGTTATTAATGACTTGTTTTTCATTTCAGGGAAGCTGAACTGTTCCTCACAACTCCACAGAAGTCCATTAAGGCAGTGCTCAGACTCCTTCTCTTCAACTCGCCATCTCTCCCAATTATCCATTTCCTCACTGTACTGCCCTCCCTAAAGACAGTTGCAGTCTCCCAATTCTCTCATTTCTTAAGTTCTCCTACTTGCTCCCCTTCCTTCCTAATTGTTTCTCCCTTTTCTCATTTCCCATACCCTTTTGTGATAGCTTCAGTTCACTTTCCCAATTGCTCCCCATTCTCCCAATTGTGAGCTCCATTCAAGATTTCATTTGGACTTGCCATTCTAATTTAAATGAGGCCCAAGTCAAAATTTGAGGTTGTGTCAATATATTCCAGTGAGGAATTTGTCTCAGCCAACAGTCCTGCACTATGCAATTTCTACCCTCTGATCTACGCTTTGGGATGATTCTGCAATGTGATGAATCTAGTAGGGGGAAGACACACTCAGCAGTGCATCTCAGGCAATTGCATTCGTGCATCCCTTAATTTTCCATGCTGTACAAACATGGAATCTGCATCTATAAATGGTCCTTTATAACTTAAAACAACAGTGAAAGGAAGAAATAGAATTCAAGTTAGAGTGAGCTGGACTGCTTCATGAAATCATTGCAAGTCACTTAAACAAGAACAGTTGGGAGAAAGTCTAACAGTAACACGGGCTGTTGGACGACCACACTGATCTAAAATACTTTTGGTTGCTAAGTGATTGGATGTATTCAAAGATGGTCAACACATATGCTCTTCAAGGCTACTCCAATTTTACAGGTTACTCTTTTGATGTCTAGCATATCTAGTTTTGTCTTTATTCTAGAGTAAAACTCATTCACTTTCTTCATTTTTATATTTAAAGGTTACTGAATAAAGCTCACTAGTGCTATATTGAAGACCTCTTCACATGCATCTCTTTAATCTGCTTTACTGTACTCTGCTGATGTCAGAATAATACCATCAATTATATCATCATCGTTTGCTTATTGCATGTTGCATGTTGCATGTTCTCCTGCACAAAAACAGCAGGTGAGAGCAGTATATAACTAATTGGCTGATTCAAGCCTTCTGTTCTTAAATGCAGTCAGTTCCAGCCTTAGTGCTCTCCCCAGCTGATGTTTGCCCTCCTCACTCTTCTTCCCTTCCAGCGGCAAAAATGGCATCTGAAGATTGGTGACTTTAATGTTGGTTGCGTCCCGTGTAGACAGTGGCAAAGCAGTGGCAGAGGGCTGGCAGTGCAGACATTGTTGATGGTTATGAGCTGGCTCAGGACGAATAGACTTCAAGCTATACCTCTTTTTTTGTCCTTACTCTTAATTTTTTTCAAAATGGTGCCGTTTTGAAGTGACAAATGAAAGCTTTTTGCCGCATTACATTGTATTCTTACTGTAAAATGCATGTGACGACAAAATCAAAATCAAATTCCTGTAAATATTAGCGCCAATCTTTTCCATTCACTCCATGTGCTAAGGACTGTGGTGATAGGGTGCTGGAGTAGACGTTGCTAATTTGAATGACAGAATACACCACTATTTTAATGAGCTCCCTTAGAAATTAAGTTTTTAACTTAAAAGGAACAGCTTTATTTTGTTCTTGAAGGAGACATGTTTAAATCTATTTGGATGTCACTCTACCATTACAGTATTGATGCTATCACACCAGGTGCTGCTAAGTTGTGTTTTTCCTGCAATATTTGGATATCTGAGTCAAATGCATGTGCTTTGATTGAAAGTGTTTTAAAATTTTTCTGATCCTGATATGCCTATGGTGAAATTATTATGATGAAACCCTTATATAATCCTGAATTTTTAGTCCTCCAATCAGTTAAGACATGTTTCATGCAGTATAATTCTGAATAAACCTCCAGCAACAATGTTTTTTTTTAATTTTGTTACTAAATGCCTTTTTATAGTCTGTGGATATCCCCATGAAAAATCTTGTGTCACCTCTTTTAGGGAAGGCCCATTGCATTAAGTGCCTGTGAAGGAACTTCCGTAGGATTAAGGACCCTTGAGCTGGAGGTTCCATCACCAATTATGGCCTGGCAGCTTCATTGAACAGTGGCATCACTGAGGAGGAAGCAGCTGCTGCTGGTACAACCCCCACACAGCACCCAACAACACATGGGGGGAAGGATTGGCAGCAAGGGCAATGGGATGACTCTCAGCAGCTGTCCACTCCCTAATGTATCCCTCTGAGTAATGAGGGTATTCCCCATTGCGGTCCCCCACTGAATCCCAGAAGTAACTCCACCCTGGTTTCGCTGTTGTGCTCCGTGTGTGGTAAGCAGCCCTGCCTGTCACTGGGTTCAATACCAGCAGTGGCAAGACGGCACTCTTAAATTGGCATTAATTGGCTGTGGGTGGAAAATCCATTCTCCGGCCATTCTATAATGAACTTAATCAGAGTGGAAAGGTGGGAAGGAGTCCTGTGTGCCAGACTTCCACCTAATTAACTGCTACCTCTTCCACAAAATTCACCTTGAGTGAAAGCATTAAATTTGTCCTTTGAATGAAGCTTAAGAAATTCTGAATTTTTACAAAGCAGACTTAAATAAAACCTTAGGATTTAAGCACGGTACTTCTCTGGAATTAAGCTGATATCTTGTCAACTTATCTGAGCTTTATTTTCATGGATATGACATTACTATGAGCAATCATGTTAATTATAGCCTGGTGGCTCACTCCCAAGTGTCCATTCTTCTAATAACTTTTAGTAATTATTCAAATAAAATAAAAACTTTGGAAGTGCTTTGATTTCTGTATCTTACATCTCAATTAATAGGCCTTAAAAATGGTACTGTTTGTCAGTCAAGACTCATTTGTCTAGACTTTTTTAGGAAAATGGATTCGTGGTGAATCAGTCAAAGTTTATCAGGGTTTCTTTGTAAGATTGAATCAGCCCTCAAGCTATTATGACTAATATCAGGAACTTTGAAGTGGCCCTTTGAAATGTATGATTTCATAAATGATTATTCAAAACTGTATGTTGTAAATGTATCTCTCATAGCACAATGGAACACATTACATCTGTTTCTTTGAATACAATTAGGTCAGACAATAGGTAACTATGATAGCTAGTTTCAGTTGAAGTTATTGTTGACAAATTGAATGTTGCTAATTGTACATTTCATTGTTTCCATTAGGTTTATGTCCTTAAAGCAGCACTGAAGCAACGATTATCAAAGTCAAAAATGATCTCTATTTTGTCTGTATTATTGCAGCAATGGAGTACAATCCCTCCCCCAGGGGCTATCATTCGCCAAGCATTCCTCATCTGCACACTGCCCCTTTCTGTCATCATTCACACATATGTCAGCTTCCATTTAGACATTGGTGCCACTAACTGGGTCTAAACACTAGTTCACTCAACCCATCCTCTGTTGTCTGACTCTGGTCAACTTTCAGGTTTGTTTAAGCCATAAGGTCCATCAACTAAATATTGAGAAACTAATCTTGGAATGCTAGAAGCTGATGCAGAATAACACCAATTGTGTGGGTTCAGTCCCTGTACTGACTGAGGTAGTTCTTGTGTCTGGTTCCTCACCTTGCCCCATTGTATTATCTCCACCTGTGCTGTCAGCATCCATTAGCAAATAAAAAAAATTATGAAAAGAGAGAGAGATATTTTGGGAAGACCAAAACAAACTACAAACTCTGCACGCTTGGCACTAAGTCCATCCTCCTTCTCACTGTTATCTTTGCATGAATTAGACGATTCTCAGAGTTAATATTGTCATTAAACCTACCTGTGTTTCTGACTCCAAAGCCAAGAAATTCAGCTTACAGTCAAAATAGGTGCAAAGTTGATAAAGACCTGGTTCTGGCTACTGAACCCGAGGCCAGGGCTATTGATGTCAGACGATCCTTCCTCAGAACAAAAGGTCACTGGACCTGAAACGTTAACTCAGATTTTTTTTTCCTTCACAGATGCTGCCAGACATGCTAAGCTTTTCCAGCAACTTTGTTTTTGTTTCTGACCCACAGCATCCACAGTTCTTTCAGTTTTCATTGATGCCAGACCTCAGCTGATCTGGTGGACTGGACAGTCCAGAACCAGGAATCACAGTCTATGGGATGATGGATTAGGCCATTTAGGACTGATGAGGAGAAATGTCTTCACCCAGAGAGTGTTGAGTCTGTGGAATTCTCTGCCACAGAAAGCAGTTGAGGGGAAAACATTAAATGCTTTCAAGAAGGAGTCAGATACAGTTCTGAGGGCTAAATGAATCAGGAGGAATGGGGAGGAAATGGAAACAAGGTACTGAGTTGGATGATCAGTCATTATCATATTGAATAGTGAAGCAAGTTTGAAGGGCTGATTGGGCTATTCCTGCACTTATTTTCTGTTTTAATATGTAAATGGGCACCCATTACAGTTTGTTGCTAAGAAATGGTGTGACCCAATTTTACAGGGCAACCTAGTCAGGTGAAGGAGGATCTCCTAGAAGGAGTCTGAAACGCACTGACTGTAGACTGGAGTTTTATCATGAACCCCGGACTTTCAGTCTTGCTTCTCACAATTCAAAATGTTTTTCATTTTGTAAGCAGCCTTCCTTTAAGAATCACTGTTTAGGCCATTCAGTGTCTGGTACATGTGGCAGACAGTTAGTGAAATAAGATCTATCCATTTGAAACTGAATTTCACAATCAGCATCCTACAGCCTGGGGCAGGCATCGATTTACATAATTGTATAGTATCTACAAGATGCACTGCAATAACTCACCCAGGCTCCTCTGACTAAACCTTCCAAACCTGTGACCTCTATCATCTAGAAAGATAACAGCAGTAGATGCACGGCAATATCAATACCTGCAAGTTCCTCTCCAAACTGCACGCCATTCTGAATAGGAACTACATCACCATGCCTTCACTGCTGTAGAGCCAGAATCCTGGAATTTGCTTCCTACAATTACTGTGGGTTGCCAAAGACAGTGACAGTTCAAGAAGGCTACTCACCATAACCTTCTACAGGACTATTCACAATGGACAATAAAATGCTGGCCTAGTCTGCAATGCCCACCTCCCAAGAATGAATGAAAAGAAAATATTGCCTATCACTTGTTTTATGGAGTCTGACAGGATGGTGGCACAGAAGGTCATGGGACAAAATTCCAAAGTTGATCAGCAATTTTATCCTGGAGAAAAGGACAATTGTCAGATGAATTTCTTTCCATAACCATTCCAAATGCAACTTACTTCCATCTCCTGTAACATTATTTATTTGTGTTGTTATCTTACGCTAATAGTACTGAAAGTGTCATCAATGCCTTTACAATATCTACACACCCAAACCTCTTTTGTCCAGTTTCCTGCTTCAGCCTATGTAAACTTAACCTCACCCACAAATGGAAGCACATCTCCAATTTTAAACTCAATCACTTCACCTTTTTGATTTGCATCTCAAATTCAAAACTGTTAACTCATATGCTTAATCTTCTGTCATTTCCTCTTCTATCTCTGAATGCCTTCAACATTGTCATTTTTAACACAGTCATAATACAAAGGCTGTCTGAGATTGGATGAGGTGTTCTGACTTTCATCTCCACAACAGCAAAAACCTAAGACATGGCCTTGGACCATTGGACTTCATCGGGTTTGTGCTCATTCTACAGAACAATAAGCACCAGCCTGTGCAATGCATAAGGGTTCAGCATCAATACAGTTATCAGTAAAAATCAAATAGGATTTTGGATAGATGCCTTCATGGCCAATGTGGTTTCCTGGAACTTGGCTTTAATCATCTTTCCAGGTTAGATAACAACTTCTAGACTTGCTTTTTTTACTGATTTGGCCTTGGTTTTTGCTATCCTTTCTTTTTCCTCACCCAAAAGATTACATGGCTGCTAGTTGACTGGTAGCAATGAGGTTTATGGTGCTTAATTGCTACATGAAGATATGAGTCAAGCTCAAAAACTAGTTGGCTTTCTCCTTGCTGCCATTTTCATAAGTTTGTGTGTTAGTGAATACAGTCTTCACGTTTTTCAGGAATGATGCTTTGTTGAATGATGTTTTGATTAAATTTTCATTTATTCATGCATCCCACTCACTTGACATTGGTACATCTCTGTCACAATTTATTACTACGGCTTTTAACAAAATAATATGGTGGAAAAAATTGTTGGCTCCTGATAATAAGAGATTGTTAAATAAACAGTCTTAGTGGCTACATTAGCTGATACACATTGCACAGCTGAGGGGTTTTGTGACTTAATTCATCTCTGTAATATAATTGTTGATGTGCACCATGACAGAATAGTACTGATGTTTGAAAATGGAAGTTAATCTCAAAAAGCAACACTCCCCTGAGGCTCCCAGACAAAGGTTAGTAGAAAACTGGTGAGAGAAAGATTGTGCAATGCCTTTGATATTCAAAAGCTAACTGCTTTTCTGTTCTTTGGACCTTTTCTTACTTACCCTTGGTATTTAAGGGGAGAGCTTGACAGAACCTCTTCAATATTTACACTATAGGAGCTTGAACTGATGTAACAGAGCCAAAACTATGGCAAGCTGTTTGTGGATAACTGGCTGAATGATCTTTTTTATATTTTATTTCTTATGTTGTCAAGATCAGAGTAATAAACATGACTTAACACATTGGCCTGGTCAACCATATTCATGACAAATGCCACAATGAGTTTTAGTGCTTGTCTGGCAGACTTAGAAACAAATGATGGTTATAAGAATGTTAATGGATGGAAAGAATGTCAATAAAAGTTGAACATGTTAATGTCATTTGGCATTGAGCCTGATGCACCATTTGATTCATCAAGGCAGTTACTTTTTTATTTATCTTAATTCCCTTTCCTTTCTCTGTAGTGTTAACACTTGTAGATCATTTTAAATGCTTCACGTGATTCTGCATCTGCGACTTTCTGGTATTCCATATTTTCACGTTTTTTTATGCGGAGTAACAGACTGAGATAAATATCCTTGCAGCCAAATTTGCTAGTGTTGTTGGGGAGGGTTTGAACAGATTAGCAGGGGAATGGGAACCTGAGGGCAATTTCAAAGCAGGGAGCAGGTGGCAGAAACATAGTGAGTGACTCTGAAAATAAGAAGTATTAGACATTAAAAAGTACAAAAGGAATTTGGCAGCATTAAAAAGTAGATATCCATGTATAAGGTAAGCGGAAGTATTTGCATCAATCTTCAGCCAGCAGTGCCAAATGAACGGTTCATTTTGGTCTCTCCAGAGGCCCACAACATCACAGATACCAGCTTTCAGCCAATTTGATTCACTCCAGTTGGAGGCACAGTTTACTGCAAAAGCTATGGGCCTTAACAACATTCTGGCAATACTACTGGAGACTTGCGCTCCAGAATGTGCCACTCCTCTAGCTAAACTATTCCAGTACAGTTACAAAACTGGCATCTACCCAACAATGTGGAAAATTGCCCAGGTATGTCCTGTACACAAAAAGCAGGACAAATCGAACCCAGGCAGTAACCGTACCATCGGTCTACACTTGATCATCATTTAAGTGATGGAAGGTGTCAGCGACAGCACAGTCAGGCTGCACTTGCTCAGCAATAACCTGTTCAGTGACGCCCAGTTTGAGTTCCACCAGGGCCAATCAGCTCCTGACGTTATTGGTTCAAACATGGACAAAAGAGCTAATTCTAGATGTTGAATAAGCGTGACTGCGCTTGACATCCAGGCCACATTTGACCAAATGTGGCATCAAGAATCGCAAACAAAACTGGAAGCAACAGGACAAAGATGGTTAAGATTATTGGAGATCAGTCATCTCAACCCCAGGAAGTCTCTGCTGGAGTTATTGCAGGAGTCAATATCCAAATGTAGCAAGACTTGAATAATATCAAAGTTTGGGCAGACAAGAGGCAAGCACCATTTGTGCCAGACAAATGACAGGCAAGGGCCATTTCCAATAAGTGACAATCTAATCATCATCCCTTGATGTTCAATTCCATAATCATCATTGAATTCCCCCTCTATCAACATCCTGGGAGAAACCATTGACCAGAAATTGAACTGGATATGCCATATATGTATGGCTGCAAGAACAGGCCAGAGGCTTGGAACCTTGGCAAATAACACATCTCCAGGTGTGTCTCCCAAAGCCTGTCTACCATCAAAAAGGCACCAGGCAGGAGTATGTTGGAACACTCTTCACTTGCCTGGATAAGTGTGGTTCCAATAACAGTCAAGAAGTTTGACATCATCCAGGACAAAATGGCTTGCTTGACTGGCACCATAACTGTAATTTTTCACTCTTCTATCACCAAGGCTCAGTAGAATGGTGTGTGCCATCAACAAGATGCACTGCAGAAATTGTACAACGCTCCTTAGACATTCCAAAGCCATGTCAAATACCATCTAGAAGGACTGCCACCTCAAAGGCCCTCTCTAAGCCTCCACTGTCCTGACTTGGAAATATATCACCGATTCTTCAGTGTAAATCCTGGAACTCCCTACTTAACGGCATTATGGATCTACCTATAGCAAATGGACTGCAGAGTCTCAAGAAGGCAGGTCACCACCAACTTCTCAAGGACAACTACGGATGGGCAATAACTGCTGACCCAGCCAACGATGTTCAAATCATATAAATTAATAAAACCAAATATGTAAACACAAGGAGCATAGGAAATAAAACTAATGAGCTGGGGGGACAGGTAGACACATGGCAGAATGATAACATTGAGCTTTAGAGAGGCCAGGTTAGTAGCTCAGTGCTCTGGATATAGATTTTTCAGGCAGGATAGAAAAAGAGATAAATAAAATAGTGGCATGACATTATTAGTCAGAGAATCAATCAGAGTTATGAGGAGAGATGATATACTAAATGATATATCAACTGCGGCCATATGGGTTGAGCTCAGAAACAAAAACACAGCAGCCACATTGCTAGACATGCATTATGGAGCCCCAAATAGTGGAAAAAGTTTGGAGGAGCAAAATGGAGATACATCTGTCAGTGTAAAAACAATAGGACAATAATAGTTGGGGACTTCAGCTCCCCAAATATCAACGGGGACACAAACAGTGTGAAAAGTGCCGAGACCACAAAATTCTTGAACTGAATTCAAGAGAATTTTTCTTTAGCCAGTAGGTAACAAACCCAGCTTACACGTGGTGCAATTTCAGACATAGTCTTAGGAAATAAAGCTGAGCTTCATCATAGAACATAGAACATAGAACATAGAACTATACAGCACAGTAGAGGCCCTTTTGTCCACAATGTTGTGCCAAACTTTTACCCTAACCGTAAGGTCTATCTAACCTCCACCCCTATCTTATACTATCATCCATATGCCTATCTAATAGCCACTTAAATGCCCCTAATGAGGCCGACACCACTACCTTCTCCGGCAATGTATTCCATGCCCCTACCACTCTCTGTGTAAAGAACCTACCTCTGACGTCTCCCCTATATCTACCTCCTCTCACTTTAAAACTATGCCCCCTCGTAATAGCTACCTCCACCCGAGGAAAAAGTCTCTGGCTGTCCACTCTATCTATATCTCTGATCATTTTGTACACCTCTATCAAGTCACCTCTCATCCTTCGTCGTTCTAAAGAGAAAAACCCTAGCTTTCTCAACCTTTCCTCGTAAGACCTTCCCTCCATTCCAGGCAACATCCTGGTAAATCTCCTCTGCACCTTTTCCAATGCTTCCACATCTTTCCTGTAATGAGGTGACCAGAACTGGACACAATACTCCAGATGTGGCCGAACCAGGCTTTTGTATAGCTGGAGCATAACTTCACAGCTCTTGAACTCAATCCCTTTATTAATGAAAGATAACACACCACATGCCTTTTTAACAACTCTATCCACCTGGGTGGCAGCTTTCAGGGAACTGTCGACATGAACCCCAAGATCCGTCTGCTCCTCCACACTGCCAAGAATCTTTCCAATAACCCTGTATTCTGCTTTCAAGTTTGTCCTTTGAAAATGAATCACCTCACACTTTTCAGGGTTAAACTCCATCTGCCACTTCTCAGCCCAGCTCTGCATCTTATCAATGTCCCTTTGTAACCTAGAACAGCCCTCCACACTATCCACAACTCGACCCACCCTCGTATCGTCCATGAACTGACTAATCCACCCTTCCACTCCAATATCCAAATCATTTGCAAAAAGCGCAAATAGAAGAGGACCCAGAACAGGTCCTTGTAGTATACCACTCGTAACTGAGCACCATGTTGAATATTTTCCATCCACAACCATCCTTTGTCTTCTAAGGGTCAGCCAATTCTGAATCCAATCTGCCACATTTCCCCCTATCCCATGCCTCCTTACTTTCTGTATGAGCCTACCACGGGGAACCTTATTAAACGCCTTACTTAAATCCATGTATACCACATCCACTGCTCCACCTTCATCCACGTGTTTGGTCACCTCTTCAAAGAATTCAATAAGGTTTGTGAGGCATGATCTACTCCTCACAAATCCATGGGTGACCATTTGGAGTTAGTGACTATAATGCAATTAGGTTTAGCATAATTATGGGAAGAGATAAAGATATAACAAGAGTAAACACTCTAGACTGAGGGAATACAAATTTTACAAAGCTGAGAGATGGTCTGGAAAAGTGACTGGATACAGCTACTTTGAAGAAAGATCAATGATCAATTAGTGTGAGGTATTCAAAAGCAAGATTCAAGGTCACAGCATAGATAGAGCCAAAACAAAGAAAAATGGTGGCACTGCCAATTCTAGAGGTCCCTGGTTATCCAGAAGCAGACAGGGTAAGATAAAGCAGAAAAATAAAGCTAATGCCAATTTCAAAAATGTAATACTTGAGGAAGCTTGGAGAGGTATAGAAAGCATAATGTGAAGTGAAAAAGGACATTGGGAAAGCAAAAAGACAATACAAAAACAATTGACCAGTAAAATTTATGAAAATCAAAAGATTCTTTTACAGCACATTAGGAACAAGAAGTTGACTAAGGAGCCTATTAAAGATGCACATGATAGCATGTGCCTGGGTACAGAAGATGTGGGCAGGATTCTAATTGAATATTTTTTCTCTGTCTTCACAAAGGAATGAAATAATGTAGACATTCTAGTTAGAGAAGTGTGAAAAATTAGATAAAGTAAACATAATGATAAGTATTGGAGGGACTGACCTCCTTGAAAGTTGATAAATTCCAAGGACTGGATGAATTGTATGCTAGACTATAAAAGAAAGCCAAGGAGAAAATATTGGATGCTCTGGACAGAATACAGAGAACATTCACAGGAATGTTGCTCCAGTTTGAAAAATGCAACTAAGATTGGATAGGCTAGGCCTTTGTCTTCAGAACAGAGGAGGCTGCGGTTGACTTCATTGAGGTGTATGAAATAAAAAGGGATTTAAATAGAATGGACAGGGAAAGCCTACTTCATTTAGCAGAGAGGTCAATTAGCAGAGGACACAGAGTTAATGTAATTGGTGGAAAGATTGGAGAGGTTCTGAGGATAAATTTAAACCCAGAGGCCGGTGGGTGTCTGGAATTCACTGCCAGGGGGATGACGGAGGCAGAAACTATACATTCATTTATTCTGATCTGCACCTGAAGTGCTGTGACCAGCAAGGCTACGGACAAGGTGCTAGAAAATGGCATTAGATTGGATGACTAGGTTATTCAGCTGATGCAGGTATGATGGGATGAATGGCTTTTCCTTTTCTGTAATATTTATGTGATTCTATAGAAAGGTTTTCCTTTGGGACTGATAGTAACATTTTGTCTCATTTAGTTTCAGGTTCCTACCATTTTACGGCCACCATCTAAATGTCCAACATTATCTTAACTTCCCCAATCAGATAAATGCTCAACCTTTACTGAGTTCCTTATTACTCACCCCTTTCGTGCCAAGGACCGTCCTAGTGAATCACTGGACTGTCTCCTAGAAAACTAGACACTTCCAATGCTTAGACACCCACAACAATGCACTTATTGTTTCAGACAAGGTCAGAGGAAGTGCTCAGTATACCTGCAGCCAGTATTTCCTTAGTTTGATAATGCAATGGCCTCACAATTTGGCTCTGAACATAGGAATTAGGAACAGGAGTAGGTGATTCAACCCTTTGAGCCCACTCCACCATTTTAGCATGGCTGATCTTATCCTGGTCTCAATCTACTACATTTCTGAGGAATGGTCACCGGACCTGAAGCATTAACTCTGTTTTCTCCTTCACAGATGCTGCCAGACCTGCTGAGCTTTTCCAACAACTTTGTTTTTGTTCTCAACTCTACTTTCCTGCCTGCTCCCCTTCGCTGTTTATCCCACTTTTCATCAAATTTATTTCTTGAAACTGTTCATTGATTCTGCTTCCACTGCATTCTGGGGCAGTGAGTTCCACAGATTCACAACCCCCTGAGCAAAGTAGTTTCTCCTCGTCTCAGTTTTGAACCTACCTCCTGTCACTCTATATCTATGACCTCTTGTTCGAAACTGCCCGCAAAGAGAGACATCTGTTCAACATGCACCTTTTCAATCCCCTTTAACATTTTAGATACCTCAATCAGATTCCCCCTCATTCTTCTGAACACCAGCTAGTGCAAGCCCAAACTATTTAACCGCTCCTCGTATGACAGCCCTTTCATCCCTGGAATCAATCTGGCGAATCTCCTCTGAACTGCCTCCAGTGCCATCACATCCTTGCTCAAGTAAGGAGACCAAAACTGGTCACAGTACTCCATGTGTGGTCTCACGAATGCCTTATATAATTGTAACAACATTACTTTTATAATCCAGTCCTTTTGCAATAAATGACAAGATTCCATTTGCCTTTCATATTATATGCTGCATCTGGATACCTGCTTTCCGTGATTTTTGCACATGGACACCCAGATCCCTCTGTCCTGACACACTTTGAGTCTGCTTCCCATTTAAATAATAATTTGCCCTTTTATTTTTTCTGGCCAAAATGGATAACCTGGGTACTTATCCACATTAAACTCCATCTGCCAGATTTTGGCCTATTCTCTTAGCCTACCAATATCCATCTGTAAACTCTTTATCTCCTCATCACTGCGTGCTTTCCCATCTATTTTAGTATTATCCAGGAATTTTGCTATGTTACATTCTGTCCCTGCTAGAGTGCCACAGGTTGAAAATTATCAGCTCCTGTGTCATTTCCTGTCCGATGTTCCCTATCTATGAAGGTGTGAGAATGGGCCTGCAGTGTACGCTGGGAATATGCAATATGGGCAGTTCTGATGATGATCTGCTTCTAATTTTTGTTTGGTTCACAATCTGCTATTTTGGACCTCACAGATCCTGTTAAACTCCTTGTCTCAAACACTCCAGGCTAAACACACTATTTTCTTCCAGAGAGAATTTAAATGACATCTCATTGAACACTTATCACCCTCTGAAAATTCAAACAATCTAGCCCCAGAGAAATAGCTGGGTCAGGGACTCCTCCTCATGGTGGGTAGAGACTTCAACCTGCTAAGCATGTGTTGCAGTCCAACGAAAGCAGGTAATCCAAGACTGTTTTTATTAAAAATTCAATCATAGTGTTTGGACATTAATCGCATTTATTCTCCATCACTATTTGCCCCAGAGGCGGTATTAATGAGTTGTCTTCTTGAACTATTGAAGTCCTTGGTATGGAGACAAACAGATTGCTGTCAGGGAGAGAGTTTCAGAAATCGGAACCAATGACACTATAGGACCAATGATGTTGTTCCAAATCAGGATGCTAAAAGGCTTGGAGAAGAATTTTTAAGTGATGTTATTCCCATGTATCTACTGCCTTAGTCCTTCTTGATGGTAGTGGTAATGGGTTTGGAAGGTGCTGTCAAAGGAGCCTTGGGGAGTTACTGCACAATATCGTGCATATGGTACACACTGCTGCAACTGCATCAGTACTGAAGGGAATAAATATGACTAACCTGGTTATGACTAACCCACCCAGCCTGAACACTATGGGTAATTTAGCATGGCCAATCCACCTAACCTGCACATTTTTGGACTGTGGGAGGAAATCAAAGCACCCGGAGGAAACCCACACAGACACGGGGAGAATGTGCAAACTCCACACAGACAGTCGTCCAAGGGTGGAATTGAACACGGGTCACTGGTGCTGTGAGGCAGCAGTGCTACTCACTGAGCCACCATGCCACCTTAGCTTCTTGAGTGTTGTTGGGGCTGCACCCAAACAAACAAGTAGAGAGTATTCCATCACACGCCTGACTTGTACCTTGTACATGGTGAACATGCTTTGAGTGACAGGAGGTGAGTCACTAACCACAGGCTCCCAGCTGCTGACCTGCTGTTGCAGCCACATGACTGGACCAGTTCAGTTTCTGGTCAGTGGTAACCCGAGAATGTCACTGGTGGGGGATTCAGCAATGTTAATACCACTGAATATCAATATGAGATGGAGTTGATTATTGCTTGGCATTTGTGTGGCATGAATTTGCTTCCTACTTATCAGCAAAAGCCTGGGTAGTAACTATGTATTGTGGCAGTTGGACATGGCCTATATTAGTATCTGAGGAGTCATGAATGGTACTAAACATTGTGCAATTATCAGTGAACATTTCCACACTTGATGTTATGGTGGCAAGAAGGTCATTGATGAAGTAGGTGGAGTTGGTTGGGCCTAGGACACTAGCTTGAGGAACTTCTGCAAAGATGTCCTGGAGCTGAGATGACTGACTTCCAACAACCACAACCACCTTCCTTTGTGCCAGGTATGACTCCAAACAAACAGAGAGATTTCCTCCGATTCCCACTGACTCTATTTTTGCCAGGGGTCCTCTATGCTACACTTGGTCAAATGCAGACTTGATGTCAAAGGCAATCACTCTCACCGCACCTCTGGAAGTCAGCCATGTTTGAAGGGCTGTAATGAGGTCAGGAGCTGAGTGACTCCGGCAGTCCCAAAACTGAGCTTCAGCTAGGGTTATTACTTTGCAAATTCAGCTTGATAGCACTATTGATGACCCTTTTCATCACTTTGTTGGTAATTGTGCGATGACTCATGGGATAATAACTGTGTTGGATTTTTCCTGCTTTATGCAGAGGACATGCCTGGGCAACTTTCCACATGGCTGAATATATGCCAGTGTTTTAGATGCACTGGATCACCTTGGCCAGGGGTGCAGCTAATTCTGGAGCACAAGTCATTGATACTAGTGCTAAAATGTTAATAAGGCCCATCATCATTGCAATATCTAGTGTCCTCTGCCAATACTTGATCTATGCATTGCATAGCATAGCATAAATCGATCAGTTGAAATCTGACATCTGTGATGCTGGGGACCTCAGGAGGAGGTGAATGTAGCTCACCCACTCAGTACTTCCAGCTGAAAATTGATGCAAATGTTTCCATCTTACCTAAACATTGACGTGCTGGGCTCCCCAATCATTGTGAAGGTGGATATTAATTGGGCCTTCTCTTCCAGTGAGTTGTTTAATTGTCCACCACCATTCTCGACTGGATGTGGGAGAACTGCAAATTTTAAATCTGATCCATTGACTGTGGTATCACTTAGCCCTGTCTATAGCATAAACTTCTCTTTTATCAGCTGGTTGAGAGTTAAAGGTATCAGGAGTTAAAATACACCACAGCTTTGTTATAGTGAAATGTTCCACCCATTATTAATCGGCAGTCTGGTTGTAGTCTTAACGAGAATGTACTTTTTTTTATTTTGAAAGACTAAAAAGTTCGTTGGAAACTTTTTTTGAAAAGTGCAAGCTATGATCTTGGCTTTGCTAATTAAACCCTGTCTGCCTTTCTTAAACTCAGTAATAAAGACAGATGTTTCAATTTAGTTAGCTGAAGCCATTGTGAAAATTTGTCACTTCTTCAGACCTGCATAATCAAACTCCTGGAATTGAGTTGAAACTTTCTTTGTAGGATTTCTTGACCCTCTACCTGTGAGGACATTGATATACTGTTTTGTGACTGATACTTATACAAATCTGAGCTAGACTGCCATCAGCGAGCAGAGCTCTGTTTGTTAAAATTTGAACGCGGATAAGCTGTTAATGCTAACAAATGGCTGTGCAGACCATTACTAAAATTATGAAAACGTTTAACATGTTTCTCGGCCTTATTTACATGCAGACTTCCTTTCAGGTTAAAACAAAATATTAATGTTGTATTGGATCAGTAGCAATTACTGTGTGATTGGCAGGAAGCCAAAATGAGGTCCTTGAAATGGTTTTCATTGCCTGCCGAGATTCAAATGACTTCAGGTATGAATGGTGCAAAGAGCATTTGCAACAATGAAAATCCAATCTCTTCACATTGTGACAAATATAATAAATAGTTGATGTCTATTGATTCTCTATTTCTAGTTAAAATAATGTAATGTTGGTTCTTAGTTAGCTATGGAGATATTCACTGTTAAAATCTGTAGCAAACTAATTACAACTTCCAGGAACTGGATTGCATCAACCTTTTGTGATGAAGTGGATACACAGAAAGAAGTCTGTACAGTTTGAATAGGCCAAAGTTACACCTGATATTGAGTATGTTAGCTGTGACTAAACAGTTTACAGGCAGCAAGGATTATATTCAGACCACTACCTACAGGAAGGAGTTTGAAAGCTTTCATCTTAGATCATGAAATATTGATAAGGGATTGATGAAGAGAAGACATCATTAGAAAGGAGGTGAAAATCAGAAGCGGGAGACTTGGGATTGAGAGGGCAGGGACATGGAGGAAAGGGACTGGGAAGGAATGGACTTATCAGGAGATTTGGTGAGGGAATTAAAAGGATCTTTGTAACAACTGTTCGCATTGTTGTTGAATTGTTGTTCCTGTTCCTGTGACCACAACAGCCACGCACCTCCATTTCTATCTCCTTCCCCAAATCCACAAATCTGACTGCCCCAGCCAACCCATTATTTCTGCCTGTTCTTGCCCCACTGAACTTATCTCCGCATAACTTGACTCTGTTTTTTCCCTCCTGGCCCAGGAACTCCCCACCTATGTCCGGGACACATTCCACACCCTCCACCTCCTCCAAGACTTCCAATTCCCTGGCTCCCAACACCTCATCTTCACTATGGACATCCAATCCCTCTACACTTGTATCCCCCAAGCAGATGGCCTAAAGCCCTCCGATTCTTCCCCTCCTGCAGACCCAACCAGTCCCCCTCCATCAACACCCTTATCCACTTAACTGAACTCATCCTTACCCTTAATAACTTCTCCTTCAACTCCTCCCACTTCCTACAGACTAAGGGGGTGGCCATGGGTACCTGCATGGGCTCAAGCTATGCCTGCCTCTTCATAAGATATGTGGAACAGTCCCTCTTCCACTGTTACACTGGCGCTTTCCCCTACCTCTTCCTCTGCTACATTGATGACTGTATCGGCGTTGCCTCGTACTCCTGTGAGAAGCTTGAACAGCTCATCAACTTTACTCACACCTTTCACCCCAACCTCAAATTCATCTGGACCATCTCCGATACCTCCATCTCCTTCCTGGACCTCTCTGTCTCCATCTCTGGTGACCGCCTTGAAACCGACATCTATTTCAAACACACCAACTCCCACAGCTACCTAGACTACACCTCCTCTCACCCACCTTTCTGAAAGAATGCGATCGCCTACTCCCAATTCCTCCACCTCCACCGCGTCCGCTCCCAAGATGGGGTGTTCCGTTCCCGCACATTCCAGATGTCCTCCTATTTCAAGGACCGTAACTTCCCCCCACTTCGGTGATCGAAAGTGCCCTCAACTGCATCGCTTTTGCGTTTCTCACATTTCTGCCCTCACATCCCCTCCACACAACAAAAATAAAGACAGAATCCCCCTTGTCCTCACATACCACCCCACGAACCTCTGCATCCAATGTAACATTCTCCACCACTTCCGCCACCTACAATCCAACCCCACAACAAAAGAGATATTTGCCTCTCCACCCCTATCTGCTTTTCATAGGGACCGCTCTCTCTGAGACTCCCTCATCCACTCCACACTCCCCACTGACCCCACCCCCCCCAGCACCTTTCCCT
The DNA here is from genome assembly GCF_021869965.1 of Rhincodon typus. Taxonomy (NCBI): domain Eukaryota; kingdom Metazoa; phylum Chordata; class Chondrichthyes; order Orectolobiformes; family Rhincodontidae; genus Rhincodon; species Rhincodon typus. The sequence goes on from NC_063337.1 coordinate 22,135,603, forward strand.
GCAACCGCAGGAAATGCTACATCTGCCCCTACACCTCCCCCCTCACCTCCATTCAAGGCACCAAACAAACCTTTCAGATCAGACATGGGTTCACCTGCACATCCTTCAACATGGTCTACTGTATCCGCTGCTCCCGATGTGGCCTCCTCTACATCAGTGAGACCAAGCATAGACTCAGGTACTGTTTTGTAGATCACCTGTGCTCTGTATGTGACAAACGACAACACCATCCCATCACCAACCACGTTAAGCCTCCCTCCCACTCCCTGGATGACATGTCCATCTTGGGCCTCCTCCAGTGTCACAACGATGCCACCTGCAAACTGGAGGAGCAACACCTCATATTCCACCTTGGGAGCCTACAGCCCAAGGGCCTGAACATGGAATTCACCAGTTTTAAACTCTCCCACCCCCGGCCTCATCCCATGTCCTCACTTCCCTCTCACCCCCGCCTCCTTGACTTGACACAACGTGTCCATCTTCTCTCCCACATATCCTCCCCTCCCATTCCACTAACCAATCCCCACCACTGCCTACCTGCACTCACCTAACACTATCCCTCTACCTTCCCCAGCACCTCCCCTCCTCTCTCTATTTATTTCCCAGCTCCCTTCCCCCTCCCCATTTCTGAAGAAGGCTCCTGACCTGAAACGTCAACTTTCCTGCTCCGCTGATGCTGCCTGGCCTGCTGTGCTCCTCCAGCTCCATATTGTGTTATATCTAATTAGTTAACTTATCATTTTAATGAATATTAAGCTTTTTTCACATGCAACGGGCCAATGTGTTCAAGGCTGTTTAGTTTCACAAAAGGGACATTAAATAAGTTCTCTTATCTGCACTTGCAGTTCCAATTTCCAGCCCACTGACCCTATCAAGTACAAGAGCTCTCTTTCTGTCTGAAAAGCAGAAGTACCATCTGAATTCTCAGCCAGCAAATTATGAGAAATCCTGGTTACAAAAATAATAAATAAGCTTAAGCCTCTGACCTTTCTGATTACAATATTGTGTACTAATACTCAATGCAAAATAACTTGGCTGACATTTGCTTTACATAGGCTGGGATTTTAAATGCTAAATAAATCCAAAAGACTAGAAACCACATATTATATGATAGTTTGACTTCCTGTTTGGCTGACTGTTTGTCAATCCTGATTTCCTGTTTTAGTGGGCACCCGGAAAGAAGAGGCAGTTCACCTGCTCAAAACAAACTTGTTCTGTGGCGAAAAGCTACCTTTTGTGATTGTGACAAGGTCAGCCAGCTGGACTTTTAGAAAATGAATTCTCTGATTGGGGCTGTTAACACAATCCAATCAGGGAGCCCTGGGTAACACGAAAGGGTTAAGTGTCAGAGACTGCCACTCTGGTGCCTGACTTTATATGAAGTAGTACTATAGTCAAGGACCGTTCATGTGTAAATAAAGGGTGACTTGGTGATAGGATACCAGCCTCAGTGGAGTTATTTAAATAACAAGCCAAAATCCTATGTTGAAACTATGCAGCTAAATATTGTGCAACTCTTGAGAAGCCACAGAGAAGTACAATTTTAAATTGAAAATATCAAAGACAGGTTCTGATTTCTTCTATACCTTTGTATTTGCAGGCACCTATATATCCATTCCCCCCACAACCGCCCCTACATCCACCCACAAAGGCAAGATTTTCGTTTGGACTTATATAAATCATAATCCTGTACTGAAGCAAACTTCATTTTTAAACTATGTGCAATTGCAGATGAGGTTAAAAAATGCAATAAATAAGAAATCAATGATCATAATTCATGTCTTTGCCCATGGGGTCAATGGCTGTGACTCATTCTTAATAAAGACAGGAATGCAATTGTCCCGCAAATCTTTCTCATTAAATTGAGCCTGCTGACAATGCACAGTCTAATACTGACTCCATTTAAACTGAGCCCTCTTCAAGGGCAGTGAGGAGGAAATAAGATGTGGAGTCAATGTATTGTCTTCAATATAACTACATTTCTAAATTTGTGTGATCTATTCAAAGGTGTGTACCGCAATATCACTGAATCTATAATGCTGTCAATCCAGCTGTACCCACACTGCTTTCAAGGCAGTTCCCCACTGGAGGTGTAAATCAGTAAATTAACTTCAAAATCTCTTTCATTTGTGCTTCAAGGGATTGTAATTTAGCATTTTGACAAAAAAAATTAAGAAGCAACTGCTTTACAATAATGTGCTCTGTGTTAACTTGGGAGATGATTAATGAATAAACAAAGATTTAACAAAGACTGCAGGTAAATGTCATGCAATAAGTGCATTTGCACATCCTTTTAATTGAGAAACATTTTCCAAAATGTTTCACAGTGGAATGAACAAATGCAGCAGGGGTGGAAGCAACCAAAATCTTTATTGAAATTGGATTTTAAGGAAGGTCGAAAAGACTGAGAAGGAAGTGGGGACATGTATGAGGGTTAGATGAAAAACCCAAGACCTTAGGAGACTGAAAGAATTTATGTCAATTGTGGCTTAAAAGGAAGAAGCACCAAAACTCAAGGAGTGAGAAATTTGTAAGACAGAGAGTAGAACTAAGTGAAGGAAATCCCAAAACCAGCAGAGTGAGGGGAGGTATTGGATGGGCACAATGTGGTCAGCATGTAGAAAGCTGCTCAGCAACCATTGACATCAAGCAGAGAGAATGTGGAATGTTCATAGCCCACAGAAATCTTTGTTGATGACTTTGATTATGGGTGTTTAGGTACCATGGAAGAGATGGAAACCTACCTGAATAGGCTCAGAAAGAGACTCAAGGAAGATTGCATGGATCTGAGTGCTAACAATCTGTTCAAGAATTTTGAAGATATCATGGAAGGCTGGAAGTGTAGTGCCAGAGGAGACACGGAGAGGTTAACAATGGATTTCTTCATGATACGTGTGAATATGAAGATTTTAAAAGGAAGAGACAGTCCCTGAGAAGACAAATCCACTTATAGTGTTAATAGTTCGCTGTCTCTCCCTCAGAAATTACATAAAGCCCAGTAATGGATATTGTATGCTCCCATTACCATGCAAATGTCTGGAGTTCAGTTATCAACATTTCTAATTGTCAGACCACCAGGTTCTCAGGACCTTGACATATGATGAATAAAAGTTTCACCTGGTTTAAGCTAGGGCACTTTTCAGAGGCTGGGATTTATTTCGCTTGATGTTAAATCAGTGCTGGGGACAAGTAAAATTTATTATAGCTTACAAGTGATGAATGAGTCTCACGTACTGATACCAGATGCAAGTTGGAAAGGGAAAATAATTTCTGTTCTCCATCTGTTTAACAATATAGTACTTCTTCAAATCTTGTCGCTCCATGATCCCCCTCCACCGCCCAAACAAAGGCTGCCTTCAGTTATTTGAATCTGATTTTTACTACGATAACATTCAGTTACGTGCTTTTGTACATATGTAGGGTATTTATTTCAAAAGCATTAGAAGGAAGGAAAAGAAAGCCTATATCTAAAACACCAAACTAATGTCAAATTAGGTCAGTGGTCTGAAAAGCTGGAAACTTACAGCTTCAGCAATGCAATCTTTTCATGATGTTGCAATGACAGTCCACCTCCACAATTAAACTGTAAAGGTTACAGTCTACCTCCGAAGAATGCATCTGAAATTTCACAAGTGCTGATCTTATAGGTTTCAGCAGGATTATATTTGCTCGTAGCCTCTGTTCTCATTGGTGCTTGCAGTTAGAGTGTCTCATTGGCTAGTCGGTTTAAGTAGTACTTGAGCACATTTTTGGCACCCACTCTTCACACGTCAGGAGAAATTTAGCTGCTCCTCTGCCTGTGGAGGAAGTCACAGTTGCCCAAATGCCCCTCACCTTCCAACACAAGTAACAATATGATCCATGGGGAGGGCACTAACTTGGGATAATCATTTTTTTCCTGCTTATTTGCTTATTGTAGGGGAGAGGAAGCTCCAAGCTGATTGTTGGATCTGATCCCCACAGGTAGGACCCACATGTTACTTTCGTGGAGGTTGGTACTTCTTATCTTGGCATTTGACCACCACTGTGATTCCACATCCCTCATGACCCTCAGCAGTAGAAGATTTGGATCAAAAAGCCCCTCCTTCAGATTCTGTTCTCAGCCATGGCCAAGCCAAATCATGTCAGTATCTATTTCATCAAGTCCCCTCAGGATAGGTTTCAACCGGATCACCTTTCATTCTTCTAAATTCCAATGAGTATGGGCTCAATCTGGTCACCCTTTCTTTATAAGATAGTTCCCATCTTTACAGGAATCAGTCAAGTGAACCTCCTCTACATTGCTTCTAGTACAATTATACCTTCTCAGCTGATTTCCTGCTAATAGGACAGAGTACCATGTTATCTGTCCAGAAAATTCTTAAATAATGGGTGATATTTTCCCAGCCTCTGAACAACAATGGCAAGCTAATTGGGAAAGTACGGTGAGATTGGAAAAATGGGATTCTTGACATCAGAAAAAATTAATCCAATTGTCCACCCAAGGTTTTTAACAGCAAGGTGAGAATCTCAAGTTAACTGCTGAGAGACCTATTTTCATGCATTAACATCTCATAATTATATCAACTTGCCTCACTTCTATGTAGTTTGCTATTTGACCACGCATTAGAGAGAAACTAGATGGCGACAATTCCTAACATGAAAATCAGAGCGGGTACCTGGCAACTCCAGCTCACCATTTGCTCCTCTGGGTCTCTATGGTGAACTGTAGTCCCTGGCATCTCAGGGCATGGTCCATACACATAATCATCATCATCATCATTAGCAGCCCTCATAGGCAAGGATGACTCTCTTCCCCTCTCCAGGTGAGTCCATAGGTGGCTGTCGAGACCGATACGGCTACCACAGGCTATGTCACACTTGGAGCAGGTGGTGGTCACGGGAAGGAGTGGGAAGTGGCATCGTGTGACACTACACTTTTGCCGTATTCCTTTTGATGTTTTCCTATTGCTAAATACAGTAACGACCTGCACGTTCCCATCCATGGAAATTGGCATCTGACACACAGCAGCCTCAGCACATCATCATGACACATCTCTAATTCCATAATAGAGTTTAACACTTCAATTCTGCATTTTGAGAGCACCGACCCCTTTCCTTGCAATGCTGCAACCTGGCTACTTCCACAGGGACAGGCACCAGTGCCCAACTCGATGCATTAGAACAGGAAGCATCTCTTTTAGTGCTCAATCACTTTTCACAAACTTGGATGTACACGGCATAGCTGCTTTGCATTTTCAGCATTGCCATCTCATTCAGAACTTACAGCCTCCCTCCCTCATAATACTTAACTTTTAGCACAGATACAAAACCAGAGCAATTGTCATAGTTGCCAGTTGTGATCAATCAAGAAGAGCAGATAGGTTGGTGAATGTCACTCTGCTATGTCAAATTCACACTTATAACGTGTGCCAGCAACTCAAGCAGTAAACACGCTGCATGTGCTTCAATCAAATAACAGCATCTCCAAGTCTAATGGGACCAGTCCTCAGTCAAGTCAAGGAGAACTGTTGTCAGTCAAGGGGAGCCACCTATAGGCAGTTATAGATCTCAGTCCAGGGGCTTGGACACAATCAGTCAGCCACTGACGCTGTCATGGTCAGTGCTTCCATATCACTAAAGTTTGGAGAATGGGCCACAATCACACCTACATCTGCCAGCCTAGGGATTGGTGGAGAGATGCATAGAGACCTATTGGGTGTTGGTCAGTCATCAGTCAGGGCTGTCATCCCAAATCTGTCAGGAGAATGTAGCACAGTCAATTCTAAGGGTCTTCACTCAAGGAGGTATTAGCAGTCTCTCATGTGATAAACAAGCTGAGGAAGCAAGTTTTCTGGTATGGAGGCAGCCAAACGGGATGCAGAGGAGACAAGCATTGTAACGGGAGTGAGAGGCTACTCTACATACAAGGCTGGGAGATAATAGCGCATTGGAGGGCACAGTTACTCATGGTGTTATTAATGGTCGCCACCACCCTGGCTTTGACTGGAGTCGGTATATAACTATGGTATATTAAGCTGTGGATTCAGGGGGTAATGTGGGAAGATGAAAGCATAAATGAAACAACTAGTTGGAAATGTGTGAAAGTTTAGAACTGATGGGGGGAGTTCAAAGAAGAAAGGAACACTAGTGTTTGGGGGATCCCCTAGTTTGATTTGCTGTTCCTATGATTAACTCTGTGAAGCTTGACCTGTGTCACCTTCCATCCTCAGCTGAACCGCAAATGTGCAATGGAAGTGAACAATGTCCACCACCACCCCTGGATTGGGCAGAGTAAGTGCTTGTTTCTGTCTGAGGAAGCATGTTCAACCTCTGAGTAAAGTGATGCCTTTCAAAGGACAATTGAATTCATCAGGCATTTACACAGACAGGGCTGAGATCTGTCTAATTAAAGAATTCCTCATGTGAAACACATGCAGTGACCAAGTATGTCAAATACAAATCCTGGCCATGAGCAATCTTGATCATGTCACTGGTCATTACAATTTGATCATAGCCATCTCTGTGAAGCAAACGTAATCCCAGAAAACCTTAAAAAAATCATTAACAGACTGCAATTCAAAAAGATGATCCATGGTGCCTTAAGCTGTACAAGGGCATGGAACTGATAGCCCCTCACCTTGATTAGCGATAATTTGACAGCATGTTCTAATGTGCAATGCATCTTAAATGATGTAGAGGATGGATTTGGGAGTTGGGGGGGTACAGGGGCAGTAATCTTACCACACGTAGAATCCCCTACTGACTTTACACAATATGACTTGTGCAATGTACATCAGAATGAGATCCTGTATGGCAAAGATCCATGTAGAGGCATTCCATGGTCCTCCTTGACAGAGTCTTCCGTCTCCCACTGTACAGAGGACTACAGTGGACTGTGATTTGTGTGTTTTGTGAATGCGAACTGTTTACAATTACCAAGGATATGTTCTATTTCCAGCCACAGCAGGGAGTATCATTACGGTAGCCATGGTGCTATAAAGGCACAGAGATATTGAGGGGGAACAAATGCCCAGGACCAGTAGTAATCTCTGCCTTAACAGCCTCCATATGAAGAAATTGCAGCTGAAGCTCTCCTCAGGGTATGGATAATATACAGGAGATCCAGGGGCTATCGTCCTTGATACCATTTCCTCCAGATAAATGAGGTATACTGCCACGACCACTGAGACTGAAGAAGTCATATGTACATATGAATCAGGAGCAGGAGTAATCCATGCAAACTCCTGTCCAAGCCACCCACCTTTCTAATTTGGAGATATATCCCCATTTCTTCACTGTTGCAGGATCAAAATTCTGGAACTCCTTCCGAGACAGCACTGTGAGTGTACCTAAACCAAATGGACTTCAGCATTCAAGCAGACTACACTTCACCAACTTATCAAGTGAATTTAAAAAATCTGATCTCTTACTGTCTTTTTACCTCTTTTGTTTCATAGAATCCCTTTGGCATGGTAACAGGGCAGTTGGTCCAACAAGTCCACACTAACCCTCAGAGTATGTCACCCAGACCCATTCCCCTATAACCCACCTAATTTTCACACCCCTGAACACTATGGGCAACTTAGCATGGCCAATCCACCTAGCCTGCACATCTTTGGACTGTGGGAGGAAACCGGAGCACCCAGAAGAAACCCACACAGACAGAGGGAGAACATGCAAACTCCACACAGTCACCCAAGGGTGGAATCAAACCGGGGTTCCTGGCAATGTGAGGTAGCAGTGCTAACCACTGAGCCACCGTGCTGTTCCAATTCTTTCCTTTAATACTTCTCTGTACTTTTTACATGCTGTCTAATTATTTTTTATTTGATTTATTATTATCACATGTACTTAGGTACAGTGAAAAGTTCTGTTTTGGGTGCAGTACAGGCAGATTATACCATACAAAGTGAATCAGGGAAATAGAACAGAGCGAAGAATACAATGTTATGGCTGCAGAGAAGGTGCACAAAGAATGAGATTAACACTTAAATTTAAAATTAGAAAGGTCCATTCAGAAGTCTGATAACAGAAGGGAAGAAGCTGTTCTTGAATCTGTTGTCATGTGTGTTTAATGTTTTGTATCTTTTGCCTGACAGAAGAGGTTGCAAGAGATTATAACTGGGGTGGGAGGGGTCTTTGATTACGTTGATTGCCTTCCTGCCAGATGTCCCCTTTTTCTGCTACATTTTACTTTTTGAATCCTTTATCTTCCAGGGAGGTAGTGCTCAGTTTCTTTCTTAAAGCACTGCACTTCTTGGTAACTTGCAGTCCATATTGGGCCAATCTTTGACAACATTTTGGTTCGGGCACATGTTCACAGCAGCATTAATGAAAATGGGGGTCCTGGTACCTCATTCATGTCTCTTTCCAATATTGGATTGCAGCTAACTGCAAAATGTACAATATTGCTAACAGCACTGAATTTGTGGTTTGATCACTTATTCCAAATGCTCTTGTTTAGATTTTCATTTTGTTTGGCATTTTCAGAAACATTCCAGTTTCAGCCTGGCGCCCAGTAACATTCACAGAAGGATATTAAATGTCTTTGTGACATTTAAAGGATTATTAGAAGATCATTTGCAATAAGTTATGGAGAATTTTACTGCATCATCATGTATTATAGCATCCAGTTTCAATAGTTGAGTTTCCTTCATAAAAAGGGTAAGTTATATCTGTCTATGTGCTTGTGTGCACACAACTATAACATACTTTTTGTGTAGTCTTAGCTGCATGGGCAATGAGGGGTATTATTGATTAGGGAACTGAACATAAACTGTTCTTCAGTAGATAATGAACTAAACACGTTCAAACCACAACTGCTTTGAAATTGCAAGAAGCCACAATATTTAGCAGGGTCATGGAGAGTATGTATTTGCATGGAAAATCTGACAAAGCCAACTTTCAGGAGGACTGCCAAATCTAATGGCAGGCCTGCAAGATAATCTTTTTATTTTGTATCCAAAAGCTGCAGGAGTTAGGGCGGTCTGAGTGGGCTAAAAAATTGTTTTGAGGGTTGGGCAGCACTCATGCTCCTAAAGGCCCACAAGCTGGCCTATAAAAACCATTTACCTATAGAATTCGATTGCCCCCATTTCCTTATGGCAGCTGGTTTTCCCAAGCCATGGAAACCCGATAAAGAGTACATTAAATTCAAATAACTGCAAAAATATTGGGCACGGAGACTCAAATAAATGTTGAATTCGGAACCCACACCTCCCAGGCTGATTGCTCAGACAGCTGGAAACCTATGATATTAAAACTCTGGCAGAGTCATTATAGGCTAGAGACAGGTTTCATAAATTTACCAATTCAATGGTGTCTTTCTGGGATGAATCATTTTTACAGAAAAAAATCATAATATATCCTATACCAGGAAAGAGTTACATTCTTTAAATTCATATTTCTAGTTTCAGCCCACACACATTAAATATGGTGTGCTATATTAAGAAAGTCTTTGATAAAGTCATTCAAGAAGAATGATCAACCCTTGAGAGAATACTTGAGAAAAATGATACAATTCTTTTTTTCGGCAAACATCTCAGTTGAGTTGTAGTCAAATCTTAAATCTACATTGTCCAATACTAAGTCGAAGTCATTATAGACCTGAATGATCACTATTACCTACATTGATTAACACCTAAGTCAATGAGGAAAATAACTATAGAACTCTTGTAGCACCGTGGTAGTGCCCCTACCTTTGACCCAGGAGGCCCAAATTCAAATCCCAACTGCTCTAGAGGTCTGTGATAGCATCTCTGAATAGGTTGATTGGAAAATCTCCAAAATCACAGATACTGCAATGCAATAGTTCCAAAATATCTGTCACAGACTATCTTTTACTACAAGCCTGAAATGAACAAAAAGGAAGAAATGCTGCAAAATTTAGAAGTTTGAAGCATAAACAATTAATCTTGGACACACACCAAGTTGTATTCATATAACAATTTTAAGATAGGAAGATTGCCCAAGACTGCTTTATAGTCAGAAGTTGATACTGAAACAAAAAACAATTTGGTGGTGAGACTAAAATCTCAATAGTTAACTGGAATAACTTGTGTTGTGCAGGACTGGATACTGGACCAGAAAACTGCAAGGATAAATGTTGTAAAAAGACCAAGAGAGATGTGAATCTGAGTGTCAACAGCACAAGTGTGAAGTTTGATGGCAAGTCTTTGGATGATGCCAAGAAGGGACACATGACCATACAGTCACGGAAGAGGAAGAGATCCAGGAAAATAGTGCAAGGGGGTGGGAGGAGAGGGAAGGAGAAGGCACTGCTTGAGATGTTCTGTGATCAGATGAGCAAGACTGGAGTCAAACAAGGCCAAACCCATTCAGGCCTACTGAGCATGACAATGGAGCGGAAGTGTTGAAAGAAAATGACACAATTAATCACTTCAAAAGCTGCAGAGGGCTAAAAGGTGGAGAAATAAGAGAAAAAATAATGCATTTTTATTAGGTTTATTCCGACATTGATGGAAAGATACAGCTGTGGCAAAGATGGAAGGGAGTTGGGAATCAACAATAACATTGAAGAAGAAATGGTAGCAGTGTCCAAGGACAGAGGGATTTATTAAATAAGAAGTGATGCCAATGACAATGAGAAGGTGACAGTATTTGAGGAGAGAGTTTTGTTTATCATGTTACCTGGTAGGGAGACAATTAAAGGAAGCAGTTGTTCACAAGTGTGGCCAGAAATGCAGGAATGAGAGCTCATGAGTGAGTGAGATCCGACAGAAACTGGAGAATGACTTGAGTTCAAGGCAAGTGCAGAGTGGTTTAACCCCTAGTGGGAAATTGGTAGACAATGGAATGCAGCAGATATAGTTGAACAGATGATTTGATAATAATAACAATCATGTTTGTGAGCTTTTCATACTTCATGTTAGAGGGACTATGGATTTATGGAGGTGTTAGCAGTAGAGAAAAGAAGCCTGAATCAGCCTGAAGCAGTGAACAGCTTTGGCAGAGGAAAGCCAGACACTAGCTACATTCAAATGTCAGAACCTTGATTTTTTTTTACATATGCCAAGCTGCCGCAGAAGTAATATAATGATTGAAAGGTCAAAGGCAATACTATTGCTATATTTGCAGGTGAAATATTGCTGGGAAGTACTTCAATGTAAGCAATGTAACTTTTAAACAAGTGCAAGTTTTCATGAACTTTTGACATGTGGCCCTTAGCCAAGCAATAAAGTCATGTTGAGGTATTATGAGGGGTGAAAGGTATGGAAATATCCACAGTCAGCAATTCAAGATCTACAGAGAGATTGTTTCACCCCGGAGCCTTTACACAGATGGCTTGATGAGCCATTTACACACAAGCATTGCATGAAATCATCTTTTTTTTGTGAATGAGACCCGTTTGAAGTATGGGATGAGGAGGACAAATCACCATCTGGAAACTGTTTACTCGGTAACTTTTGAAGAGAAAATGAAGCCAGGAGTGTCACAGGATCCAAGGACAAAGAGAAAAGCAGTAATTCACCAATTCATCTCAAATGATAAGACTGTAAGTAGTAGTTTTTAACATTTGATTAACTCAATAGTTCTTATTCCCTAGTCGATATGAAATCAGTCATATTTTGCAAATTATAGCTTGTCAGTATGACACCACAATTGTGATGTTGTTGTTATTAAGACAATGACCTCATCAATCACTTAATGGCAGATTAATTCTCTTGTAGGAACTGATTATCATTCATGATTATTATATTGTTGATTGAAAGCATGATTCTTGTAAAGTAAATTTCAGGAAACTGTCCAAAAGGGTATTGGTGTCAATCCACTGGATATCAGTTTCTGAATCCGTACGTGATTCCCATTCTATAAACCTTTGTTACTTGCATTGCTCATGGCAGATTTAAAGTTTATATTTCTGGTGATGAGCTTCCATATAAATATATATATATGTATATTCATAATACTTAGTCAATGGTTAACTCACTGCAGCGTTTCCCTGTGATGCTCAGTGTTGTTTTATAATGGGTAGCATAATTTCTGGGTCCTGTGTTGCAGGAAATGCACGATACATGGATGGAAAAATGGAAGTAGTAGCTATTGGACATTTATTTACAGATACTCACAGCCTTCCTATATGATAAACTGTTTCCTTGCACTAAAGTTCAATCTTGATCCACTGCTTATTAAGGACAAATAGAAGATCGTTAATCAGTTCTCTTGTTGACAGATGGTATCTATATTCGGAAGGCGCAAGTAGCTCAGAGTTACAGAGAAAGAGACCAATTAGCTTGCATTTTTCTTAAACAGCGCCAAAAAGAATAATGCAAAGCAAGATCCTCTAGACACAAATGATAACAAATTTGACAGAATTGTAAACTGTGAGGAGTGTGATGTAGATGTGCAGAGGGCATAGAAAAGTCAATGAATGAATAGGAAGAATTCCAAAGGTTTACCACTGAATGAATGAAGAAATTCCTCCTCATCTCAAGATAAAGTGGCTTGCCTTTCAATGTGAGACTATGTCCCCTAATTCATAGAATCCCTACAGTGTGGAAACAAGGCCCTTCGTCCCAACAAGTCCACACTGACCCTCAGAGCATCCAACCCAGACCCATCCCCCTATAACCCACCTAATCTACACATCCCTGAAACACCACAGGCAATTTAGCATGGCCAATCCACCTAACCTGCGCATCTTTGGACTGTGGGAGGAAACTGGAGCACCCGAAGGAAACCCACGCAGACATGGGGAGAATGTGCACACAAACAGTCACCCGAGGGTGGAATCAAACCCAGGTCCCTGGCGCTGTGAGGCAGCAGTGCTAACCACTGACCCACTGTGCCACCCCTTTTTCTTTGCACCATTTCCACATTTATTCTATCTCTCCATTTAAAAGTTTCTATAAAATGACTTCTCATTGTTCTAAATTCAAGAGAATACAGGCCAATCACTTCAATCTCTCCTATAGGACAGTCTTATCATCCCGGAGATCAGTCTGGTGAACCTCTATTGTACTCTCTCAATGGGAAGTAGATCAGAAATGCACATTGTACTCCAAGTGCAGTTTACCAAGTGTTCTAAACAATTGAAGTAAGACTTCTTTGTTCCTATACACAAATTCTCTATGATAAAGGCTACCATACCATGTGCCTCCTAAATTGCTTGCTACACCTGCGTGCTAGCTTTCAGTGATTTATGAACAAGAATGCTTCCATATCTATAGCCATTGATGTTTTCCAATTTCTCAGTTAAGAAATGCTCTCTGTCTTTGTTCCTCCTTCCGAAGTGGATAACTTCACACTTAACCATATTACATTCTATGCTCTTGCTCACTCACTCAGCCTGTCCAAATCCCCTTGAAACTTCTTTGCATCCTGCTCACAGCTCACATTCCCAATATTGTATAATCTGCAAACTTGGACATATTACACTGGACCTTATATCTCAATCATTGATAAACATGCAAACAACTTGGTGCCAACTGGTGATTCTTATGGTATCTCACTGGTCATAGTATCTCACTGGTCACAGCCTGGCAACCTGAAAATGACTATTTCTTACGGCCTGCTTTCTGCCTGTCAACTGATTCTCAATCCATGCTGGTATATTACACTTAATCAGGTACCTCCTGTGTGGGACATTATCAGAAGCCTTCTGGAAATCCAAATACACCCATTATTGATTCTGCTAGTAACATCCGAAAAAGCTTTATCAGGTTTCTCAAATATGACTGACCCTTTGTAAGTCCATATTGATTCTGCTGAATTGCACAATAATTTTCCAAAAACTTCCCTAAAACTGTGCGATTATCTTTGCAACCTTACAGGCACTATTGCAAAATGAATAGAAATCACAAAGCATATCACCAACTTCAGTGCTCTAGGGTGAAAATCATTAGTTTCTAGGGATCTGTCAACTTTCAGTCACATTCATTTTTCTGATGCTACTTTTTTTTTCCAATAATAGTTCCATCCACACTCTCAGTAGACTCTAAGATTTAATTATTTCAAGGAGACTCTTTCTGCATCTACCATGCCTATTCTCTAAGAATAAGGTCACTTCTCATTCTTCTAAAATCCAAAGAATACGGGCCCAACTTACTCAACGTCTCCTTATAAAACAGTTCCTCCATACCTGGTATCAGTCGAGTGAACGCTGTCTAGACTGCCTCCAATTCCAGTACATCTTTCTTTAGATAAGGGGTCCAAATTATTCACAGAATTCTGGCTGTGGATTAACTAGTGCCTTGTATAATTTTAGTAAACCTCCCTACTTTTATACTCCATTCCTTTTGAAATAAAGGCCAACATTCTATTCGCCTTCCACATTTTGCCACTGATCTTGGATGCTAGGCTTTTTTATGAATCATAGAGGAGGGCTCCCAAATCCCCTCTGTTCTGTAACTTTCTGCAGTCTTTCTTCATTTAAACAATATCTATCTCCTCTATTCTTCTTGCCAAAATGCGTACCATCGCAATGGATTCCATCTGCCAAATTTTTCGCTCAACCTCTATGTTTTTCCTCACCACTTACCTTCTTACCAGTTTCCACTTGCCTACTGTCATTTCATCTGCCAACTTGGTTATAGTACATTCACTTTCCTCATCCATGTCATTAATATATATTGTAAATAGCTGTGACTCAGCTCTGATTTCTGTGGCCCTCGACTATTTATATAATATGAATATTAAATAGCAAGAAAAAAACTGTCAAATCATCTAAAGTTATGCAAAAAGAAAAATATTAACAAAGCCAAATATGCATCAATTATAAACAGAGACAGAAGGATTAATAATAGGAAATAGTGAAATGGTGGAGAAGCAAAATAAATACTTCTTGTCTCTCTTCACAGAGGAAGAGTCTAGAAGCAAAGGGCATAATCTCAGATCGAGGCCACACATTTAAGAGAGAGATGACGAGAAATTTCTTCTCTCAGAGCATAGTAAATCTATGGAATTCTTTACTACATGCTCAGGAGTCACACAACACCGGGTTATAACCCAACAGGTGTTCACAGAACAAAGGAGCAGTGCTCCAAAAGCTTGTGATTTTAAATAAACCTGTTGGACTATAACCTGGTGTCATGTCATGTGACTTCTGACTTTGTTCACCCCAGTCAAACACCAGCATCTCCACATCATGGTTACCACAAGGTCTTAAGGCAGGGTTGTTAAGTGTATTCAGGCCTCAGATAGACAGATTTTAAATCATTAAATGAATCAAAGATTTTAGGGATAAAGCAGGAAGGTGTTGTTGAGGAATATCAGATCAGCAACAATCTTATTGAATGGCAGAGAACAGTTAATGAGCTGAATGGCCTGCTTCTGCTCTTATGCCTTAAGGTTTTATGGTCTTACTCTCGCTCTGATAATTTCTTGCTCCTCCCCTGCTGAAATCTAAAATTTTCTGAATCATCAGTCTTGCAAGTTTTTTCAGCAACTTTATAAATCTCTTTCTTTTTATCTTATACTATCTCTAGTTTTCCTTGTTTCTCTTTTGTTTTTCCTGTTTGAAAATGTCATCACACTGTACCACCATCTGCAAGTTGCCCTTCAAACTGCCCTTCAACCTAACTTGGAAATATATCCCCATTCTTTTAGCATCACTGGGTCAAAGTCCTAGAGCACTCTCCTTAATGGCACTAATTACAGCAAATGAACTGCAGCAATTTCAGAAGGCAGCTCACAAATATCTTCTCAAGGGCAGTTAGGGATGGGGAATAAAAGTTGGCCTTGCCAGTGACCCACATCCCATAATGAATAATAACAATAAACATTTTGACTGCAAATAGGAATATTCTGAACCTTGGGTAAAATTCCTCCACGATAACACTGCGTCTTTAGTTACCACTTTTCCCTTATAAGAAGCAATGGCATGTAATGTTCAAAATTTTCAGTTTGATTAAATGGATCTACCCTAACCTGACTCTTCACTTTTTTGACAATCAATTTAAAATGATGAGTCTGTTGCTCTATTTCGTCACTTTTCCCCAAACAAGAGGTAAGAATATTTCACCATTCACTCTTTCAAAATCCTTCAATATTTCAAATTAATCTTCTCACATGTCCATTCTCAGATTTCTGTAATCCAGTGAGGATAGTCCTATTATCTACTGAGTCTCTTCAAATGTAGAATTTCGTATCTGTGGCATAATCATGATGAATCTAGATTTTATCAATTGTCATGTGTAATCCTGAGGTATATTTCTGTAGCAGGAGATGAACAGATGGTGGCTAATGTCATGTAGAGTTCATAATGCCAGTGGGTTTTGTCACACCACTTTGCTATTATTTGGATACACTCGTAGTGGGATGAAATGGTATCCATTATATTTCATCAAATTTGTTTTCCTTGTTGTAACTCAGGGAGAGGTAGCAACACTTTATTCTTAGGTTTATCAACACTCTCTATCCCCGTCAGCATTGACTTGTTGATAGCCCTCTCAGTTTAGGTTCAATCTTTACACTAGAATATTGTGCAACTAATCAGTGAAGGCCATTGAGGTATATAATCGAAACAGGAAAGAACTTAAACAAGGAATTAGGAGGGCCAAAGGAGTCATGAAATGTCTCTGGCAAATAGGATTAGGGAGAATCCCAAGCATTCTACACCTGTATGAGGAGCAAAAGTGGATCTAGGGAAATGGTAGACCCACTCAAAGACAAAGGAGAGAAATTATACATGGAGCCAGAGAAAGTGGGTGAGACCCTTTATGAGTAAGTTGCATTTATAGTCACCAACAAGAAGAACATGGATGATGGTAAGGTTAGGGAGGAATATGTTGCTATTCTAGGGCATGTTGATGTTAAGAAAAAGGAGGTGTTGGGTGTCTTGAAAAACATTAATGTAGATAAGTCTCCAGGTCCTGATGGGAGCTATCCCAGGATACTGAGGGAGGCAAGAGAGAAGATTGCTGGTACCATGAAAGAGATTTTTGTATCCTGTTTAGCTGTAGGCAAGGTCCCAATACCTGGCGAGTAGCCAATGTCATTCCTTTGTTTAAGAACAGCAGCAGGGATAATCCAGGAAATGATAGGCCAGTGAGCCTTACACCAGTAGTAGAGAAATTACTGGAGAAAATTTTTAGGGACAGGAATTACTTGCATTTGGAAAAGAACAGATTTATTAGGGATAGTTAACATGGCTTTGTGCAGGGGAGGTCATGTCTCACTATTTGATGGAGTTTTTTTGAGGAAGTAACAAAGATGATCAATGAGGGTAGGACAGTGGACATTGTCTACATGGACTTTACTAAAGCATTTGACAAGATCCCTCATTGTAGGCTGGTCCAGCAGATTAAGTCACATGGGATCCATGGAGAATTGGTAAGTTTGATAAAAACTTGGCTTGGTATTAGAAGCCAGAGGGTAGTTGTGGAGGGGTATTTTTCTGACTGGAGATCTCTGGTCTTCCACAAGGATCAGTGCTGGAACATCTGTTCTTTGTAATATATATAAATAATTTTGATGAAAATGTAGGTCATCTGATTATTAAGTTTGCAGGCAACACAAAAATTGGTGAGTTGTGGACAGTAAGGAAGGTTGCCAAAAGATAAACACAATATGGATCAGTTGGAGAGTTGGGCAGAGAAATGGCAGATTGCTTTTAGTGTGAGGTGATGCATTTTGGGAAGTTAAATGCATGAGGAACGTATACAGTAAATGGTAATACACTTCAGAGCAATGATATACAGAGAGATCTTGGAGTATGTTAGCTATAAGGAGAAGTTGGAGGAACTTGGATTGTTTTCACAAGAGCACTGGAAGCTGAGGGTGACCTGATAGAAGTATATAAGATTATGACAGACATGGATAAGGTGAATAGTCAGAGTCTTTTTCCCAGAGTGGAATACAAGGGAGTATAGGTTAAAAGTGAGAGGGGAAAGTTTAAAGGAGGTGTGTGAGGCAGGGTTTTTACACAGAGGGTGGTTGGTGCCTGGAATGCGCTGCCAGAGAAGGTTGTAGAAGCAGATACGATAACAATGTTTACAAGGTATTTAGACAGACACATGAACATACAGGGAATAGAGGGATACAGAATGTGTGCAGGCAGGTGGGATCAGTTTAGAATGGTATCATGGTCAGCACAGACATGGTGGGTGGAAGGGCCTATTCCTCTGTTGTACTGTTCTATGTTCTAATTGTGGTTGACTCTTTATTGCAGCTTTAAGGAATGATGCATTGCTTGTGGAACTATTTTAATTTATTCAGTGGTATGATGATGAAATTGCTGGCTTGCCAACATTTATTGTTCACCCCATTGTTGCCCTTTAAAACGTTGTATTGGGCTAAAAATTTGGTATTTCTTATGAAATAGCTGTGTCTGCCTTTCCATGGAATTGTAAGAGCAGAGGTATTTGTCTGCTGTCTTGTGGCAATATTTACCTTTCCTATTCCAAAAAAAAAGATTTTCTTGTCCTTAATCTCATTGATGTGTATGGAATCATCCTGGGTTCAAAATGGCCACCAGGTTTCTCTCCAACTGCAGCTACACTTCAAACTATTTAATTGGCTGTTCACTTTGGGATGTCTTGAGATTCTGCAAGGCGCTATATAAACGCAAGTACCTATTTTTGTTTTGCTTCCCGGTTCATCTCCCATCTTTTATATGTTTAGCTTTCTGTTGTGAATGTGTAGGATGTACCACTCTATTGTCATTTTCTGAACTCTTTAAAGGATATGCAATTTAATAAACTGGAGGTAGACTATTTACAGCTGTATTCTTACTTTTGCAGAAATGTGTTCCTCATTTTATTTAGGTATGATTGATAAATTTTTGGACTCTGGTTTCCAGAAAGCATTTCTGCTTTGTCAGGGTCCATTTGTTTAGATTTGAAATTTTCCATCATGTAATGTCATAGAATCCAAACAGTACTCAAGTTTTCCGTTTATGTGCCATCTGCCTGCTTTTTATAGTGTTGATATCCACAAAAACAGTAATCCTGTTCATAAATCTTCTGGGAAACTCCACCATTAATAGCCATGGTGTCTCAGTCCTAAGCTCTGGACTGCTCTCCTAAAATCTTCCTGCCTCACTCTGCCCGTTTAAGAACTCCTCAAAACCCATCACTTCCAGCAGCAATTTGATCACCCACCCATCTTTATATTGATGCAAGATTGTTTTGTTTGACTCTGCTCCTGTGAAGCAACCGGTAACATTTCATTATGTTAAAAGTGTTATGTGAACACAAGTTGTTGTTATGTGGTGAATCAGTGAGAATTGTATTTGGTGGAGACAAGTTCTCCAGAGTCCAAGCCTGCTGCTTCCTTTAATCAAAAAAGGAAATTCTTCACAGGTGAAAAATCCCTCACTTACTGTATCTGCTAAACTGCAGGTTGCTTTAATCCAGGGCAAACTGAAACTGATCAGTTCCTAGAATCCCTACAGTGAGGATCAGCCCATTGAGTCCACACCAACTCTCTAAAGAGCATCCCAGCCAGACCCAATCCACTACCCTAACCATGTAACAATGCATTTCCCATGGCTAACCCACGTAGCCTGGACATCCCTAGACACTATGAGCAATTTAGCGTGGCCAATCCACCTAACCCGCTCATCTTTGAACTGTTAGAGGGAACCGGAGCACCCGGAAGGAGCCCACACAGACACAGGGAGAATGTGCAAACTCCACACAGACAGTCGCTCGAGGACGGAATCAAATTTGGGAACCTGACAGTGCGAGGCAGCAGTGCTAACCACTAAGCCACCGTGCTACCCTATTGCACAAATGTTCAAGGCAGTAATGACTTTCACTGCAATGAGCACTGTTCTTTGAGATGCGGACAGATTTTCAAGGCTGTCTGGTGAAGTAGAAACAGTTTAGGCAAATGATGATGTCTTCAACAGTCACCCTGGGATAATAGTAGTTTCCCTGTTTCTCTCATGTGGCAGTTGATAGAAAAGAAACCTAACTGCAGCTTCTGGAACTACATGTATGAGTAGATAAGTATGCATATCCAGAGTTTATTGTCAGAGATAGACTGACCTTTCAGAGTCCTTGCAAACTCAACACTGAAAACATGGTAATGAAGGGAACTTGCTGTATTTGTTGCCTGGTTCCCACCAAATGATGCCAGAGAAAGTTAGGAGTTGGTGCATTCCGGAGTAAGTAAATTTTTAATGTTATTGTAGGTGATTACTACAAGGGAATAATCTATCTGCTGCTGAAAGTTTAACTTTACTAATGTGAGGATTCATTCTTTCAGACATTAATAAGTGTTAATAGATTTTTTAAAAAAGTGTATTTACTTTGTCTCTTTTGTCTCAATTCTTTCCGCCTTTCCAATCTTTATTTCTATTTTTGTACATGATTTCAATCAAAATTATATTTCTTGCTTTTTGCATCATGGTTTTAGACTGTATGTATCCTTGAGAATTATTCAATCTGTTTGGGTGAATAACCTCCCTGTTTCTTGGCCTGCTCACATTTGGACAGACTTCCTGGAGAAGGTGCCATACAGGGTTAGAATTTGGATTAATGCAAATCCGAGCTGAGAAGCTTAAGAAACCTTTATGGGTAACTTCCAGCGAGGTAGACGGTGAATGCAAATTCAAGGATAATACATGAACATGAAGAAGAGTCATGCCACGCTCAAAATGTTAACTTTGTTTCTCTCTCCACAGATGCTTCCTGGCTTCTAGCATTCTCCATATTTGTATCACTTTCAAAGTGCTGATTCATCTCAAATTTTCAGCCACCCTTTCCTACCCCATGCCAGGCCATTAATCTTCTTTTTCCTACATCTAGTGATGCATGAGTCAAGCTGAGCTTAGGCATATTTCTGTTTTCAAAGCTGTTTTCCTGCAATAGGTTTTCAGCTTGTCACTAATGGCTACAGGTTGAATGGTACTCTTCATGCCAAACCTAGTAAACCCAAAGATTCTTCCACTCTAACTGCCTGCCATAGACATATTGCAGGGACTTGCAGGTTGAATGTCAAATGGTGGGCAAATTATTGGAAAGGGCTCTGAGAGACAGGATTTATGATCACTTGGAAAGGCACAGTTTGATTCGTGATAGTCAGCATGGATTTGTGAGGAGTAGATCATGCCTCACAAACCTTATTGAATTCTTTGAAGAGGTGACCAAACACGTGGATGAAGGTGGAGCAGTGGTTGTGGTATACATGGATTTAAGTAAGGCGTTTGTTAAGGTTCCCCATGGTAGGCTCATGCAGAAGGTAAGGAGGCATGGGATAGGGGGAAATGTGGCAGATTGGATTCAGAATTGCCTGACCCTTAGAAGACAAAGGGTGGTAGTGGACGGAAAATATTCAACATGGTGCTCAGTTATGAGTGGTGTACCACAAGGATCTGTTCTGCGTCCTCTTCTATTTGTGATTTTTGTAAATGATTTGGATGAAGGAGTGGAAGGGTGGTAGCAAGTTCACGGACGATACGAAGGTGGGTCACGTTGTGGACAGTGCGGAGGTCTGTTCTAGGTTACAAAGGGACATTGATAGAATGCAGAGCTGGGCTGAGAAGTGGCAGATGGAGTTTAACCCTGCAAAGTGTGAGGTGATTCATTTTGGAAGGACAAACCTGAAAGCAGAATACAGGGTTAACGGAAAGATTCTTGGCAGTGTGGAGGAGCAGACAGATCTTGGGGTTCATGTCGACAGTTCCCTGAAAGCTGCCACCCAGGTGGATAGAGTTGTTAAAAAGGCATGTGGTGTGTTATCTTTCATTAATAAAGGGATTGAGTTCAAGAGCTGTGAAGTTATGCTCCAGCTATACAAAAGCCTGGTTCGGAGTATGTGGAGTATTGTGTCCAGTTCTGGTCGCCTCATTACAGGAAAGATGTGGAAGCGTTGGAAAAGGCGCAGAGGAGATTTACCAGGATGTTGCCTGGAATAGAGGGAAGGTCTCACGAGGAAAGGTTGAGAGAGCTAGGGCTTTTCTCTTTAGAACGACGAAGGATGAGACGTGACTTGCTAGAGGTGTACAAAATGATCAGAGGTATAGATAGAGTAGACAGCCAGAGACTTTTTCCTAGGGTGGAGGTAGCTTTTATGAGGGGGCATAGTTTTAAAGTGAAAGGAGGTAGGTAGTGGGAAGACGTCAGAGGTAGATTCTTTACTCAGAGAGTGGTAGGGGCGTGGAATGCATTGCCAGAGAGGGTTGTGGAGTCAGCCTCATTAGGGGCATTTAAGCGGCTATTAGATAGGCATATGGATGATAGTATAAGGTAGGGGTGGAGGTTACATAGACCTTAAGTTTCGGGTAAAAGTTCAGCACAACATCGTGAGCCGAAGGGCCTGTACTGTGCTGTACTGTTCTATGTTCTATATTCTATGTTCAACCTGTTTGGCTGTGCTACGAACACACCGTCCATGGCCATCGAGTGCTGGAGTGGGAATTCAAAGACAGAGCTTCTGGCTCAGAGGTAGTAACACTACCCATTGTGTCACAAAGCCTCCATTCAAGCCAATCGTACAGAGTGCAGAAGCAAATTATGACATTACTCAACAGGTCAGGCACTGTCAGTCGGGAGAACGATAAGTCTTTTCTTCTGGGCATCCCTATTAAGATATGCTGGACACTTGCCATGTCCTGTCATAAGTGGGAGGTGATGGCCTAGTGATATTATTGCTGGACTGTTAATCTCGAGACCCATGTAATGTCCTGGGTTCAAATCCTGCCATGGCAGATGATATAATTTGAATTTAATAAAAATCTGGAATTAGGGGTTTAATGATGACTATGAATTCACTGACAATTGTTGGAAAAACTCATCTGGTTCACTAATCCCTTTTAGGGAAGAAAACTGCCTTCCTTACTTGGTCTGGCCTACATGTAACGCCAGACCCACAGTAATGTTGTTAACTCTTAACTGCCCTCTGGACAATTAGAGATAGGCAATAAATGCTGGCCTAGCTGGCAATGACCTCATTCCAAAAATGAATGAAATGAAAAGAAAAGTTCAGTTCCCACAATCTGATATTTGTTTACTTCACTCTTTCCTCCATTGACATCATTTGGAATAGGGAGAAGGAAGATAATGGGCAAAAGAGTTCTTAGAGTGGAAAAGTTTTGTAATTTAAAAAAAATTGCTAACTGTACATTTTTTGTGTAATATTTTCATTGTTAAAGAGTTTTGAGATTTCAGATTTTTAAAACTTATTTTGGAAACTTGGGCAGTGGTATCGCTTTCCTCTTTAAGCTTAAAATTGTTTCAAGTGCAGGTGAAGTGCTAGATGGTGGAATGGGGATGAGCAATCTACGCCCCATCCTACTCACCCACATGTGTGGGCCTTAGCACGTCAATCTAGCACCGCGGTTGTTCACTTGCTCACCAAACCAGTTGTTCTGTGGCGTGCAGACATTTCATTACCATTCGAGGCAACATTGTCAGAGCGACCTCTAATCAAAGGGTTGGTAAACTGCTCTGTCCTGAATCTGCATGATCTGTTTTTCAACAGCGGTCTGTATGCAGGGCCTATTTCTATGTGTTTGCTAATAGAATCCCATGTAGAGAACCAATCCTCCAGAAATTCCCTTGCATGTCTGTTGTTCATTTGCCCCAGTATAGTCACTTTGTCCCAGTCGAACTGATGGCTTTCATTGTCTGTGTGTATCAAGACAAGTGAATACTGGTCATGTCTTTTTACTGCCAGCTGGTGTTCATGTATCCTGGTCATCAGTTTCCTGCAGAACACCAATGCTTCGATTAGATTTCACACCGACAATGTTGCCAAGAATGGTAATGAAACGTCTGCGTACCACAGAGCAACCGGCGCGGCAAGCAAACGATCAATCGCATCCACAACTCAAGCTACAAATTTTCGCTAAGACCTTAAAAGTCTGTCACTCACTGTGGACAGCCTTTGATGTCCTGATAGGTCACACATTGTGCCAATTGTGTTGCTTTGCCACTTGCAGAAAGCAAACCTGCAGGCAAACTGAAAGAGAGACATTGCTGCCCTCCAACATTACTCTGGAAGCTGATTGGTGGTTGGCACCGGCATAGCTGCTGCTCACCAATCAGAAACATGGGTGAAATACTGACCATTACATCTAATCTTTTTGTTCCCTTTCCCACTGAGTAGCATGACATAGCTGCCCAACATCATCGCGCAACCATAAGTGCAAGCATTACATATGCACAGTCTGACATTCATCTTAGGTATAAATATATAAGCCTGTGATTCAGGAGCATAAGGAGGTCATTCAACCCTTCAAGCCTGCTCCTCCATTCAACAAGATCATGGCTGATTTGGTTGTATTCCAAATTCCACATTCCCATCTACACCTCAGAATTTTTTTGACTTGCTTTCAAGGTTTCGTAATGATTCCTAAACAAGAGTCTATCCACTTTCACCTTATTCAATGGCCCCACCTCTACTGACATCTGAGGGAGATTTCCAAAGTCACACACCCCTCTGTAAGAAAAAGTTTCCCTTCACCTCAGTCTAAAATGCTGACCTCTTATTTTAAAACAATGTGCTCAGGTTCTGGGCTCACTCACAAGAAGAAGCATCCTTTACATGCCTACATTGTTAAGACTGTTCAGGTTCTTAGAAATTTCAATCAACTCACCACTCACTCTTCGAAACTCCAGTGAAAATAAGGTCAGCCTGCCCAATCTTTCTTCATAAAACAACCCACTCATTCCAGGTATCGATCTGATAAACCTACTCGGCAATGCTTCAACACATTTATATCCTTCCTTAAATAAGGAGGTAAAACTACATACAATATTCTCACTGTGGTTACACCAATGCCTTGTATAATTGAAGCATATCCCTGATGTAAGAATATAACTAAAACAGAAATTGCTGGAGAAACACAAGCTTTCTCTCTGCAGGTGCTGCCAGACCTGCTGAGTTTCTCCAGCAATTTCTATTTTATTTTCATATTTCCAGCATCCACAACTTTTTTTTTAAGAACGTGACTATATTTGTATTCTAGTTACGGAGATGAGTTATCAACTTTAAATGCTAACTCTGTTTCTGCCTGCAGAGATGCTCCCTGATCTATATGTGTTGCCAGTGACATATGTGCCAAATTTTCAGCATCCATGGTAATTTGCTTTTGTTTGGTTCTCTCTCATTGGATTTTTTTCTGAAGCATGAAAGATGCATGCGTGAGACAAGTAATCAGATTGTCCCCTTCAAAAGCACATACATAGACAAAAAAAAAGGTTCTATGTATGGAGTGGAAAAATTACTGCAGAAATAATTCAATAGTGTCAGTACTCAGGATCTGATCAGGTGTTCCTCTTGTTTCCTAAGTACTTTAGCTCTCTGATCTTTTCCTATTGTTCTTTCACTTCTTCACAGGAGATACAATTGGTAAGTCTCTGACTTACTGGTTAAAAGCAACAGCTCACAGCAACTGGTGGAAAAAAATTGCTTTCTTTAGCTACACACACACACACCAACTCACACGCACGCACACCACCTCCCATTCCAGAGGTCTGAGGGCTTCTCACTGTATTGTTCACACCCATAAGCTTTTCAGTTACCCAGGAACCAGAGTTGTTGTCGGGCCAATGACCTTTGACATTGACAACAGGTCACAATTCCACAGACTAATTGGCAACCTATTGCCAGCCAAATCCCACTTCATATACATATTCTTGATGCCATCCCATCTCCTCACATGCCTTCCCAAACTGCTTCCAAAGCAACAATGTAAACACTACACACAGTGACTTTCATTAACTTGCTTTTTAAAATCACAACAATTCTTTCCTCAGTCCTTTGTTGTAAAACTGTTCTTTTCCCAATTCAGTCCACAATCAAAAATAAAACAAAATAAAATGATATGGTCTTTTCAGATTTTTTTAATGGTTTAGCCAGCAATGCTCATGTTTGATTATTAAAAAACAGCTTTATATCTCTCCGAGATAGAAGAGACATCAAAGGTCTGCAAATAAAAAATAAAGTATTCCTGTTTGACTAAGGCTCTGGCACTCACTGTCATTCCAGACATATGTGCGTGCGCTGAAGGGATCTTCACACCTGGCCTGGTAGCTGGTATGCCAATGTCTGTGGAGAGAAAGCACAGTTAACGTCTTGGGTCCAGTAAGGGTTACTAGACCCAAAGCGTTAACTCTGCTTTCTCTCCACAAATGCTGCCAGACCTGCTGAGTTTCTCCAGCAATTTCTGTTTTTGTTTGTGATTTCCAGCATCCACAGTTCTTTGTATTTTTTTGCCATACCGATGTCTTGTTTGATCACACATTGGAAAGACATAAGGTGTTGAGTATCACACTGTTAAACTCCATTGCTTGGGTTTCAGACAGGAGTCACCAGCCACATTTTAAATGGTTATTCCTTGTCATCGAGCAACCATCTTATTGTGGGATCCAGAGATGTCAGAAAGCTCGAACTGCCACAGGATGAAAGCGCCATGGAAACATATGTTTTCACACAAAATTTAAAATTAAACTCTCAACAAAAGTATTGTGATCAAACCCTTCACCACTGGCAGGTACGAAAGAGCGATTAGAACTCACTATTGCAGTATTTCTACTAATGTTCATCAACCCCCTCAATCATCATTATGTTCATGCTTGCTTCAACTGGCAAATTTCAGGAAATGCAGTAAACCTGTGGTTGCAATCTTAAATTTAATACTGCTTTGAAATATACTGCAATTGGGTGATTACTATTTGTTCAGAACAACCTGCCTCTCCTTCAAGGGGTTGTACATAAACGTTATAACATTTGCACATTAAATGGAGAATTTGGTGGTTTGCAATCATTTTCCTGACCTGGTTGAATTTATTTTTATTGGTGTTAACCACTACCCACAACCAGTTCCACACACACTCCTCCAGGTGAAACTGGTGCATTTATAATTCGATCGTCCTCCTTCTTCTGGTTGTGCTCATGTTTTGTCCTTTATTAATTATTTTCTCATTCTGAATCAGGGCATGCACCTGAAATTAATATCAGTTTTCCCTATTCTGATTGACATGTTGTGTGATTCCACCTTGTGTTTTGGATTTCGAGAATTTGCAGAGTTGTACTTTTTGCTTCATGGGAGCATATGAACAGAAAACTTTGTTCATGATTACACTTGGGCTTTGTTCCTTGTCAAGTATGGACCACTGGCTAGTTGCATTGATATGTCAGTAATATAGAGTGGACTGTTCAAGCATGAGTACATCTGTGCACTTGGAAAGCAGGTGAACTGTTGCCAAAGTGCTGTGAATTGTCCATCTGTGTTGCTCTCCCAAGCTCCACAGTGCTGTTAAGATACGCTATGAGGTAAGTTGGTAAAAGTAAGCCACCTGTCAGTACACATAACCTGGCAACAATTCAAATACATGCAAATTCCCTCCTGTTTCCAAGATCTGCTCACACTTCCAGCTACACCTGTTTGTACTGGTCTTGTGCAGTATTTCCAAAATGAGTTTCCCTCCCCTATTAAAAAGGACCATTTTTCTCTTCAGTGCCTCCTCCTGGAAGACTTGAAAATTGCATCTTTTAAATGTACCACTTTCTCCACTGGGCTTGCTGTTACTATTTCTACCCAGGACTATCAATACAGACTTCAGGCGACTGGCAGCCATTTAAGACAATCTAGCAACAGATAGAATGACCTTTTGTTTCAAACAGAGCTTTAAATGCAACAGAGCTGACCTTGCTATTTAATCTGGACTCAGAATACTGCAAATGTATGTAAACTTGGGATTGTACTAATGATCCCTAAGCGTTTATAAGTGCAAGTATTTCTGCTATAATGCATGTGTTGTTAACGCGAATTGGCTGTAACATGATTGATGAATAGTGGACGCTGTTTGGAAAGTGTGAACTTTCTACTGTACAGTATAGCAATTTTCTATAGCAAATTCCCTATAACACAATTTTCTATGGGCGATTTCCTATAGTGCAATTTTTTATAGTGCAAGGGCGCACAAGGACACAACTATCATGTTATAGGAGAACAGTCTGTGTCAAGGGTGGTAACCTGTAAAATAATAGATAGCGTGAGGAAAGTTGATAATACAGATTTGTGGCAGAGGTTATAGCTGAGAACCTTTGAATGAAATAGGGAGTGTATTTATTTCTGATTCACTAACTTTTCTTCAGCATAGCCTTGACATTTTGCTACAAATTTTGCAAGAGTTCTGGTTTAATGAAGAAATTCTTTGAAGTTGTGAATCAAAATGCATTAAAACATTGGATCCTCCCAAAATTGCCAACGGCACATTTTTCAAGTTTGCTTTCTAGCGAATAACACAGGACTCAAAGTGCGCCATCACAATACAGCCACAGGATGTAAATATCTGTCAATATGTCATGCTGAAAAAGCTCCTTATAAAGGACAGATTTGCAATTTTCCTTACATTCAACCTCCATTTGAAGATTTCAATAGATCCAATATCTTAAAGACCAACAGTGAGAGATCACAAGCACAGCTGCAACATCAAACAAATCCACATTCTTTATCAGAATGCAAACAGCTAAACTTCAGTTTATATTCCCTGCAAAGACATGGAACTATTCCATGCAAAGTGGTGTGAAATAATTGAAGTTTTGAAATTACTTTTTCTTTCGGTGAAGGAGAAAGACTTAATGCTAAATATGCAGAAAGGAATCTTTAGATTTAAAATGAGTTTACCTTGTTCAAATGGTAAACTTGAGGACTGTGAAGCAGCAAGATGTGTATCCTGCTGATCTTAGTGACAAGGAACTCTGCGTATTAATACTTATTATGGATTCTGCTTCTACACTTGTCATTCTGTACATATCATAAATTCCTTGACCACTCTGTTTTAGCTACTAACATAAATTCATGCCCACTGGGTACTGATTTGCCAACCAATGGAAATAAGATTTTATTTTCCAACTGAACAGCCTCTCAGCATTTTCAGCACCTCTGTCAAATTTCTTAAACTTCCTTGTTTGAATGGAAAGAGCTAAATTTACTGTAGCTTTTCCTTGCTCTCATTCATGAGTTGCTTCTGGGCCCTCTTCATGTATTAGCTTCATATCATTCCTAAAGTAAAGCTCAAAACTGAATCAAACAGAATTGATTTTTATTGAAAAGGCAAGAGCCGGTGCTTGGAGGAGGTTAAAATTGGATGAGTGTGAGTGAAAAAACTTGTGAAGTGTTAAAATGGCGTTTATGCATTTTGTAGAGTTCTGCATAAAACTCTTTTGACAAGATACAAAAAGATCAAAATGGATTACTTCCCTGAAGGTAATTCTGAAGATGAAACAAAACAGCATCACAGTCTGTGGCAATGTTCCAGACTAACTCTGTTCTGGGGAAGATTATGAATACTCCATGGGAGATGATTGGTGTCAATCTCCTGCTAAACTCCCTCAACTGGAACTAATGACTGTCAATGATTGCCTGGACCATGGGTCAGTGAAGCCTTTTGTAAAATAGAGGCTCTTACGGCACAACGGTAGTGTCGCTACCTCTGGCCCAGGGTCAAGTGCCACCTGTCATGGAGGTGTGCAGTAACATGTCTGAACAGGGTGACTTAAAAAAGAGCTTCTTGAAAACTGGCTACTTTTTTCCAGAATGGAATCAGCCAACTCTGGCACTAATCAACACGCTCTGAAAATCAGTCTTCCACTTTTTTTATGGAATATGAATTGAAAACTGAGACTGTCATTTAGTTTTTCTGCAGATGATAGTAATGATCAGAAGTTGGACCATAAAAGAAAGTTACACTATTTTAAAACTGGCACAGATGATAGTTATATAAACTAAGACTCCTATCAGGCTAAACCAATTTAAGTTAAGTTAGTTTATCAGGGATCTATCTGCTGATTTTAGAACTATAAGAAGCCAAGAAATAACCCAAGGGGGTTTGTGGCTGGAACCAGTAAAAGAAGCCACAGAAGTTATGTTCAAATTTCATGAAAATGTTCCAAATTCAAACAGAGAGCTAATGGTCCAGTGTACTGTATTGTTTTACTGCACAGAGACTAGTTTGATGGGAAATGTGATCTCCATGCCAATGAGGCAAGCTTAGAACCACAGAGGAAATCCACACAACTTGACCCCAAAGAATACTGATTTAATTTTTTGATTGATAAGATCACAGTTCTCTTATCACGG
The DNA here is from genome assembly GCF_021869965.1 of Rhincodon typus. Lineage (NCBI taxonomy): Eukaryota > Metazoa > Chordata > Chondrichthyes > Orectolobiformes > Rhincodontidae > Rhincodon > Rhincodon typus. The sequence goes on from NC_063337.1 coordinate 22,165,583, forward strand.
CATCATTTTGACAAAAACAATTAATTTTTTGACATTTGACTCTTATCACCTTTCATATAATCAGCTGTTTAAGAATAAGATAACATAAATAAAATGCCGAATGGAAGGTAGGGTATTGGACCCAACGGGGGCTGCTCCTCCCACTGACCAAGTAATTACTATCTTATCATCAGCTCTATTCACCTATTCAATCTCCTAAAGAAAGGCTTAGTAAATCAGCTGTTCAAGCTCTCAAGTCAATGAAGTGATGCACCAGAAGCAGCTGGCAGTAACGTATTTTCCATTAGAATCATCACAGAATCTCATTGTTGAACTTTGGTTGGTAGCTTCCCACAAGATGATAAAACAGCAACACGGGGCCATTGCATTCCAAAGAAAAAGGCTGAAGAGACACAAAAATCAGGTAAGCACACAGTAAAAGGCAAAGGACATTTCAAAATTTTAACTCATTCCTATACTTGCCTTTTTAAATCTGAACAAATGCTTTTGCTTCTATCAGAAAAAATGTTAACTGCTTAAACTAATTTCAATTCCTATTGTTGGTAGGAGAGTGAGACATTACTGAATCATAGGACTGTTTCTTTCCCTCCATTTTCAGTTTAGTGTTCCGTTGATCAAGGTTCATGATGCCCGGTCCACCGTGCGGTGGAGTCATTTTTCTCATGCAGTTTTCTGCTCTTCACTTAATTGATTATTCACTAATCAAGCTCCTGGCTGCCTTTCCCAGGGGGCCATGCAGCAAGGGAGGCAGAAGTGCTTGCCACTGCTGAGCCCTTCTAACTTTTATGCCACTGGCACCATATTTAAAGCCTGGCTACACAACACTTTAGATGCTGCAGCAGGAACTGCCTCTCACACTATGGTGCTTGACGATGATCACCAAACTCATGGCCCAGAGAAAATGAAAGCTCACGCCTTGCTTCATGGATAGGGACCTGGAGATGTTGGTGGATCGAGCAGTGGCGAGAAGAGAGCTGTCCTTTTTCCAGCCGACGGCCACACCACCAGATCCAGACAACCTGGGTACAAACTGCAGCTTGGATCTAGGATAAAGTGTAAGTGCCAACTTCTTTTCACTGCCACTGCACATGCATCGCACTGTGGCTGATGGATTAAGATGATCAATACTGCATGGCATCATGTCATAGAACAGTCCTCACCCACTTCATCTTCCCAAACTACTAGCCCTTTCTGATACCTACATGCTCACCAGGTACATCTCACCAGTTCGCCTGCTCATGCATTACCACTAACTGCCCTTCTATCCATTCTATTATGCTCAATCCCTCCCTTTCTCTATTGCAGGAAAAGTTGGCCCATAACCTGGCTGAGAGGTCCGAAACTGGTGCCGTTGGGTGGAGGTGGGGTGGTGGAAACTCCTCACTCCCTATTAGGAGGTGGTGGTGTTGCCGTGTATCTTTTACCCTTGCCCTTATAGGTGGCAGTGGTCATGGGTTTGGAAGTTGCTGTCAAAGGAGTTTTGGTGAGTTGCTGCAGTGCATCTTGTAGATAACACACTGCTGCAACTGAGCATCAGTGATGGAGGGATTAAATATTTGTGGATGCGGTTCCAATCAAGTATGCTGCTTTTTCCTGGATGGCTGCAAGCTTCTTGAGTGTTTTGGAGCTGGACCTATCCAGGCAAGTAGGGAGTGGACAGGCTTTGGATGTGAGTTACTCACTGCAATATTCCTAGCCTCTGACCTGCTTTTCTGGACCATGGCTAGTCCAGTTCAGTTTCTGGTCAATGGTAACCCCAGAAATCGCTGATGTCAGTAGGCAGATTATTGCATACTAAGTGCTGTTTGCTGTGGAATGTGCTTGTGAAATGCAAACTTCATATTCCACATTTAAATGTCATGTTCATATTACAATCACCATTCCCTCAGCAAATCAGAACAAGCACAGATTCCCCCTATGGCAGGTAACAAAACCTTAGAAAATATCTCATGTAGACCTTCTGAAGGGGTTAATGTTCATACTACATTGACACCACCCATTTTACTGATGTCGCACACACACAGCCTGTAGATGGAGTCAAGGGGAAAATGTACCTATCATTATTGTCAAATTTCATAGAGGATTTCTCTCTGAGGTCTGATGAGTTTTTAGTGCTATTGGCCCAAATTCACTTCATTAATTAGGTACTGTAACTTCCCACCCGACGCTAGCCTGATTCACCCATTAACTGTATGTGGGGCTATTCACCAACTCACTGTAGGCAGAAGTATATGCCACTGGCAGAACATCCCAGTTTTCCTGGATTTGGGGCCATCTTTAAATGGCTGCACTACCTGCACCAGCACTAGCAATTGAGACAGCAACTTTCATGGAGTCATAAAGTCATAGAGTCATATAGTATAGGAGAGATCCTTCAGCTCATGAGTCTGCACTGCCTATCCACATTAATCCAGCTTTCCAGCTCTTGACCCATAGCCTTGAATGTTATGACTTTTCAAATGTTCATCCAAGTACAGTTAAAAGGTTGTGAGGTCTCCTTCCTCTACTATACTCTCAGGCAAAACATTCAGATTCCCACCAACCTCTGGATGAAAATAATTTCCTCAAGTCTCCTCTAAACCTCAACTGCTTCACCTTAAAATGATTGATTTTCACCTTTCATTACTGATCTTTCACCTACAGGGAACAGCTGCTTTGTATCCACTGTCCATGTCCCTCATAATGTTAGACACCTCTATTAGGTTCCCCCTCAGCCATCTCTACTCTAAAGAAAATAGCCACTTATCCAGGACTTTATCCAGCTTCCCTTCATAACTAAATTGGTCCAACCCAGACAACATCCTGGTGAATCTTTTCTACACCCTGTCCAGTGCAATCACATCCTTCCAATAGTGTGGTGACCATCACTGGACACAGTACTCCAGCTGTGACATAACCAAAGTCCTGTCCAGCTCCAACATAACCTCCCTGCTCTTATTTTTAAACAATCCTTTAAAAATCTCTCCAGGGTAGGTGGGACTTGAACCCAGGTCTCCATGCCCAGAGATAAGTACACTACCACTGCACCACAAGAACCTTTCTCACAGCTTCCTCCTATTTTCTAATCAACCTGCTCAGAGATGTTATCCCACCACATACACATCCACAGTTCCTGCTATTTTCTAATCAACTTGCTCAGAGATGTTACCACACCATATGCACACCACTGGAGCAGGTGGACTTGAACCTAGGCCTCCTGGTCCAGATTTAGGGATATTGCTTTTAAAATCTGTGCTATAAGTGATAAAGGCAAAAGTAATGTATGCCTTCTTAATCACCATATTGACCTGTCCTACTGCCTTCAGTGATCTATAGAAAAATCACCCCAAGATTCCTCTGTTCCTCTGAGCTGCCTAACACCCTGCCAATCATTGAGTACTCCCTTGTCTTGTTACTTCTTCCAATGTGCCTCACCTCACACTTATCAGGGTTAAACTCCATCTGCCACTGATCTGCTCATGTGAATAATCCATTTAACGATAACTTTCTGTAATGTAAGACCTTCTTCCTGATTCTTAAACACACAGCCAATCTTCAGCACTCTCGTACTGCTTCACTGATGTGGCAGTCTAGATTATGTACTCAAGTTTCTGGTACAGCTTTAATCTCCAGTGACAGTGCTCCCAGCTCCAGTAAGAGGATATGTGTAATTTCACAAATAAATCTGATTATTGAACAACAGTAAAATAGTTATTTTAATCTGTAGGCAGTACAGTTACATATTATTTGAAAGGTTCCTATGAAGTATGAGTGCTGTTAAAATAAGAGAACATGTCATGAAATTGATACATGGAATGTAGTTTTAATGACATATTATTTCCATTAGGTTGCGTTGGTTTGACTTATTAACTCAATATGGACTATACCAGTACAAAGATCCAAGAAATTTCAAGCACAGCTTAAATCTAGTACAAATCATGGTTCCCTGATCTTTTGCACTTGCTTAAGAAATATCGTCCTAGAAACCAGCCTCAGTTATTAAACTAGCCATGGCCCCAGATCAATTGCAGCACCATTACAAGTTTGCCACTAACGGTGCAGTTCATGTGGAGACCCTTAAAACTAAACTTTCATTTAAAGGTAAGGATAATATTAGACACGTTTTCAAGGTTTTTTTTAAAATTAGTATGAAATTAACCACTGTATATCAATGTAACTAATAAACAGTTCTGTACAGATTTTGAAGCCATTTTCAATTATTTAAAAGAAGGTAACTCAAAAATAGTGGGATAGATATTGATAAACTTCTCATTTCTGAATTAATAAAATTGCACCACTGAAACATATCAAACAATATATTTTAAACTTAAGATCAGAAATGGAATGTTCTCTGATGATTATGCAATATTCAGCACAATTTGTGACTCCTCAGGTATTGAAGCAGTTTGCGTTCATATGCAGCAAGACCTGGACAACATCCAGGTTTGGGCTGATGAGTAGCAAATAATGTTGCAACACATACAGTGCCCTTCAATAAACATCTCTAATAAAAGAGAATCGAACCTTTGTCGCTTCACGTTCAATGACATTACCATCACTGAAAAGCCATTATCAACAGCTTGGGGGTTATCATGAACCAGAAACTGAACTGGTTAATGACAACCCCCAGGTTGTTGATAATGGGAATTCAGTGATGGTAATGCCATTGAAAATGAAGGGTCATTACCCAGGACGTACACCAAGACAAACATCGTCTGCGCCTGGAGGACCATCAATTCCGTGAAACACAATCTTTGGTCTGCCTGAAACTTGTTGGTCTTCCAAAACAAGGAGTTGACCTTGACCAAGGCTTGTAGACTGGCACAGTCCAAGGTCCAGGACTACATACAGATGGACGCACTAAAGCTTGTCTGAGATCTTTCTGCCAAATTTAAATGGGAGTCTGTTCAGTTATCCAACCCTCCCAGTTCCTCAAAGATATGTAAATACAGTCTTGTACAAGTAAGAAATGCCTTTGGTTTGCTTGCTGGATAGTCAAACTCCAATATTGTTTTGTTTCTTCATATGCTACTGTACAGCACTGAACTGTTTTAGTGACCATGTCTGTATGTGAAGATATTTTCTGAATAAAGTATATTTTAAAATAATAAAAACAGAAACTGAACTAGACTAACAATATAAATGCTTTTGGTACCAGAGTAGATCACAAGCTAGGAATGCTGCAGTGAGTAACTCACCTCCTGCCTCCGCAAACCCTGTCCACCATCTACAAGGCACAAATCAGCAATGTGATGGAATACTCCCTACTTGCCTGGATGAGTGCAGCTTCAACAACAGTCAAAAAGTTTGGCACCATCAAGAGCAAAACACATCGACTTGATTGGCACTGAATCCACAAGCATTCCCTCCCTCCACCACCTGTGCTCAGTAGGAACAGTGTGTACCATGCAACACAGAAACTCACCAAGGTTCCTTAGTACGCACCTTCTAACTCCATGACCACTTCCATATAGAAGGACAATGGAAGAAGACACATTGCAAAACCACCACTCACAATTTCCCTTCCAACCAAGTACCATCCGTCTTGAAACGATATTGCAGTGCTTTCATTTGTCATTGGGTCAAATCTCCCATCTTGTGAGTATCACTCACACAAAGGACTGCGGTTCAAGGAGGTCACTCCCTACCACCTTCTCCAGGGCAATTAGGGATGGGCAATAAATGCTGGTCTAGCCAGTGACACCCTTATCACAGGGACAAAGAGATTTTAAAAAAGTCATGTTGCCTGATTTCATAGCTTCATGGATGATTTACATTTTGAGAAAAACAAATGAGTTTTAGCAAAATCAAGAAGTACTTCTTCAAATTAGTGCAATTTTAACCACAGTTTGTGCCCTGATCACTGATTTCCTCCGAAAAAGAAATTCCTGTCAATTAATTTTACATTTTTCACTACAATTTTATTTTCTGGTGCATAAATATCACAATGATCAAAACTGACAAGACAATGTGAAACAACAAGCTGTGAGCCAAATGCATCAAATACATGACTAGATGAGCAGTGATACTTTTCCCCTTTAAATTAATTGTTTTGATCAACAAGAAGTCACTGCAGTAAACCAAATCATTGCAACTTATATGTGAAAATTGTTCCAAATAATTCAGTTTGGATTAAACCAATAGACTTTCAGTTTATGAGATGACCAGAATATTTGTGTCCAGGCTTGCCCCAGTTTTATTCATAATAGCTCTTGTGACAGTTTACTTATGCGATGCAATGTGGATGAGTAGCACAGGGAGCAAACTAGTAAATTACTTCTTCATTAGGACCAATAGAAATGTCAAAGATAGGAGCTAGATTTATTTCATGCTGGCCTACAGTGAGTAGGATACAAAAATAAAATCAAAGAGGATTCCTATCACATTTCTACCATTAAGATGTGTTCTGAAACAACAGCCTTACTTTCCTGCAAATGTGTGAGAAACTTGAAAATGACGCATCTATTTATGTAAAACCTTAGTGTGACACTTTAAAGATTTAAAGTGGAATATTTTACTTTTATGAAATGCCTTCAGTTTCTATGCAAACAAGAATGGCAGTCAGTTTTGGACATTGCAGGGTTTAAATTCCACATTATCAACTGCACCCATTTGTCAGGCATGAAGTGGTTGTATTAGCAATGAATTTAGCAGTGCAACAGCCTGCAACTAACTTCCACAGGCACTACAGCTCCAATATATTGATCTTGAGATATCTTCTAGTGTGATTGAAACTTTGAGCTGTGGATAACTTACAATTTATGGAAGGAAGAAATGAGGAGGTCAATAAGGCAAATCGTGGAGAATTGCAGTTTTAAGAGAATAATGATGTGCGCTATATTATCAGGGCTGAGAGCGAAGAGGTAAGGGCTGTTTCAGAGGTGAGACAATGCAGAACAGTGACACATGAGATTGGTTTGGAGAGGGACGTGAGCTTGGATTAAAAGCAAGTCATATTCCTGTATGCCCTGTGGTGATAAAGTGACTTCAGAGATTCTTGTACAACAAGAATTTTAAGAGAAAGCCAAAAATAATGAAAAGAGGTTAAATGCTACAAAGTAGTGAAGGCCAAGGTAGAAGTTTACACAAAATTTTCATCATTATTGCATACAGCTCTCTATGAGTCTCACTGGGAGTCAGTGCTCATGAGCTGTGTTTCTGTCAGCGTGGGAAGAACAACCAATTTATCAGTTATGGGTTAATGATTAGCAAGAAGCTTACTTAGAAGAAAATAAGCATTTTAGAAAGTCATACAGGATATGATCTGCTGTTGGGGTCAGAGTGAAGGTCAGTGAACAAAAACAAGAGGGCAAGATGTACCTGTTAAGCAGTTCAGTCCTGAGGAGGAGATGAGACCAATGAACATTTTGCTTTGAAAAGGGTTGCTCAGGTGCTCTGACTGCATAGGATGGAGGGAAGTCCCAAGGAGTTAATCAAGAGGGACTCAACTCGATGAGGGCAGAAGGAGAGAAAGTAGGCTCAAGAACAATGTAAAGTGAAGTGAGGAATTGGAGACAGCAGAAGGGACTTTGAAAGTAGACATATGAGATAAGATGAAGGGCAAACAATGAGTAGGGCTGTGAAGTGTCCAGAAAGCAAAAGTGGAAATAATAGACTGAGGATGACCAAATATGTACAGATAAATAGAAGAGTTTAGATTGTGTGAATTAATTGTAGGGAAATGGGCTGGTAAAATAGTAGTTTAAAAGCAATATGAAGAGCTAGGTGGTCCAGCATTTGAAGATCCATCTTAAGAAGTATTGTACAAGCACAATATGTGGAATTTTCCCTTTCTAAATGAAAAAATCAGAATCTCAACAGCAAGAATTTTTTAGTGATTTTCCTATTTAGCTTTAAATGGCAACTTCAGAAACTTACCACTGAGCAGTGACCACCTTATTTCCATACATTTGTATTTCATTAAAGCTCCAGTTTGTTTCATTGATATGCAACTTCTAATTCCTCTCTCCTTCTCTGAGAAAATAGACATCACAAATTTCCAACATGTAAGTTGGATAGCTGCAGTTTGCCAACTGCTTGGCCAAGCCATCATTCTACTGTGGCGTCAGAGTGATGTCCCTACATTCTCCATGCCTACTATTGTCTTTGACCCTTTGTTAAAACAAGTTGGCATCGGCAAACCACCAGCCTCAACGCATCAACATGCCTGCATCAAGACCAATTCACAACCAACTTCAGCCTTTCAACATTTTGTTTTGGAGCTATGGGACACTAACAGTTGCATGCTTCTGGCAGGTCACTGTAGCCTGGTTGGTCGCAATCTATTCTCTCATTCAGAAGGTTCCAGATTCGAGTCCATGCTAGTGCCTGAACACAAAATTCAAGGCTTAAACGCAGTGTAGTACTGAAATTGCTATTGGAGGTGATATTTTAAATAAGTCCTTATTAAATCTTTAAAGTGGATAGAAACATCCTATGGCACTAATTTGAAGCAGGTCAGAGGAGTTATCTCCAGTGTCCTCATTCCTGCATCAACATCACAAAAACAAATCATTTGAATGGGACGCTACTCACTGGAATGTAGAAGAATGAGAGGTGATCTCATTGAGACATAAAGGATTCTTAAGGAGCTTGACAGGGTTTATGCTGAGAGGATGTTTCCTCTCATGGGAGAATCCTAGTCCAGACAGCATAGAACATGGAACATAGAACTATACAGCACAGGAATGGGCCCTTTGGCCCACGATGTTGAGCCGACCGTGACACCAAATGAAACTAATTCCTTCTGTCTGTAGTTGCCTCCATTCCTTGCATACTCATGTACTTATATAAAAGTTCCTTAAATGCCCCTACTGTATTTGCCTCCACCATCACCCCTGGCAGTGCATTCCAGATTCCTACCACTCTCTGTATAAAAAACTTGCCCCTCACATCTCCTTTGAACTTACCCCCCCCTCACCTTAAATGTATGCCCCCTAGGATTAGACATTTCAACTCTGGGAAAAAGATTCTGACTGTCAACTCTATTCATGCATCTCATAATTGTATAGACTTCTATCAATTCTCCCCTCAGCCTGTGCCTCTCAAAAGCAAACCACCCAAGTTTTTCTAGCCTGTCCTTATGGCTCATACCCTCTAATCAAGGCAGCATCCTGGTAAACCTCTTCTGCACCCTCTCCAAATTCTCCACATCCTTCCTGTAATGTGGCGACCAGAATTGAATGCAATACTCTAAATGTGGCCTAACCAAAGTCTTATAAAGCTGCAACATGGCAACCTTACTCTTGAACTCAATTCCCCAAACCAATAAAGGCAAGCATACCATACACCTTCTTTACCACCCTACCTACTTGCTTGGCTACTTTCAGGGAGCTATGGACTTGAACCCCAAGATCTTGTGTACATCAGTGCTGTTCAGAGTCCTGCCATTAACTGTATACTTTTCCTTAACATCTGATTCTCCAAATGCAGCACCTCATTATTATCCGAATTGAACTCCATTTGCCAATTCTCCACCCATATCTGCAACTGATCTATATCTGGCTGTATCCTTTGACAACCTTCTACACTATCCACAACTCCACCAATCTTTGTATCACCTGAAAACTTACTAACTCCGGCCCCATCTACATTTTCATCCAAGTCATTTTTATATATCACAAACAGCAGACGTCCCAGTACGGATCCCTGTGGAACATCACTAGTCACAGATCTCCAGCCTAAAAAACACCCTTCCACAAATACCCTCTTTCTTCTATGGGTAAGCCAATTCTGAATCCATGCAGCCAAGTCACTGTGGGTCCCATGCATCTTAATCTTCTGGATGAGCCTACTATGAGAGACATTATCGAAATCCTTACTAAAATCCATTTAAACAACATCTACTGATCTATCCTCATTGAACACCTTCATCACTTCCTTGAAAAATTCAATCAAGTTAGTAAGTCATGACCTGCCCTGCACAAAGATATGCTGGCTGTCCCTAATTAGCCCATGCTTTTCCAAATGTGCTTAAATCCTATCCCTAAAATTCTCTCCAATAGCACCCCAACCACCAACGTGAGACCCACTGGTCTGTAGTTTCCTGGCTTATCCCGATTTCCCTTCTTGAACAGATGAATAACATTAGCTACTTGCCAATCCTGCAGGACCTCTCCTGTGACTAGCGAGGATACAAAGATCTTGGTCAAGGCCTCAGCCATCTCCTATCTTGCCTCTCTCAATATGCTGGGGTAGATACCATCAGGCCCTGGGGACTTATCCACCTTCATTCTTTTCAAGAGATCCAACACCATGTCTTTCTTGATCTCAAAATGCCCTAGCATATGAGTATGCTCCACACTAATCTCACTATCCTCCATATCCTTTTCCTTGGTGAATAACAATGCAAAGTACTCATTTAGGATCTCACCCACATTCTCCGCCTCCAAGCAGAAGGCCCCTCCTTTATTTTTGAGCATTCTTACCTTCTCCCTAGTTATCATCTTGTTTTTAATGTATCCATTGAATGCCTTGGGATTCTCTTTAACCCTACTAGTCAAGGTCATTTCATGGCCCCTTCTTGCTTTCCTAATTAACTGCTTGAGTACTTTTCTGCTTTCCTTATATTCTTCACAGACCCTGTCTGATTTTAGCTCCCTAAGCCTAACATTTGCTTCTTTTTCCCTTTTGACTAAATTCACAACCTCCCTCGTTATCCAAGGGTCCCTTACCATGCCATTGTTATCCTTCCTCCTTACTGGAATATGCCAGTCTTGAACTCTCCCCAGCAGGTCTTTAAACAGTTCCCACATGTCAAATGTACACTTGCCTGACAATAGCTCTTCCCAATTAACACTCCTTAGCTTCTGCCTGATACTGACATAATTTGTCCCCCTCCAATTTAGTACCTTCCCACAAGGCCCTGATTTGTCCTTGTCTCAGCATAGTCTCAGAATTAAGGGGCACCAATTTAAGACTGAGATTGAGTCTATAACTCTGAGTTATACAGTATGGGAACAAACCCTTCAGTCCAACTTGTCCATGCTGTTCAGATATCCTAAACTGATCTAGTCCCACTTGCCAGCATTTGGTCCTTATCCCCCTAAACGTTTCCTACTCATATACCCATCCAAATGCATTTTAAATGCTGTAATTATACCTGCGTCTACCACTTTCTCTGGCAGCTCATTCCATACACGCACCACCTTCTGCAAGAAAAAGCTACCCCTCAGGTCGCTTTTAAATCTTTCCCTTCTCATCTTAAACCTATGCCATCTAGTTTTGGATTCCCCTACCCTAGGAAGAAGACTTTGGCAATCAACCCTATCCATGCCCTTCATGATTTTATAAACTTCTAGAAGGTCACCCCTCAGACTCTTATGCATCAGGGAAAAAAGCTCTAGCCTATTTAACCTCTCCTCATAGCTCAAATCTTCCAATCCCAGCAACATGTAACACCTGCATCACTTGATCCCTTTGTTCAGCAACACTCGCCAAGGCCCTACCATGAATTGTATAAGTCCTGCCCTAGTTTGTCTTACCAAAATGCAACAACCCCCATTTATCTAAATTAAACTCCATTTGCCACTCCTCAGCCCATTGGCCCATCTGATCAAGGTCCTGTTGTACTCTAAGATAGACCTCTTCACTGTCCACTACACCAGTAATTGTGATGTCATTCACAAACTTACCTCCTACATTCACATCCAAGAGATGAGGAGGAATTTCTTCTTTCAGAGCATTCAGAGTGTTTGGAACTCTTTGTCACAGACAGTTATGGAGGAAGATATATTTAACGCTGAAATAGATAGATTCTTCTGGAGTAGGGGAAATCGAGGGTTGCAAAAACAGGCAGGAAAGTGGATGTGAGGACTGTCAGATAATAGTTGAGCAGGCTCAAGGGACCGAACAGCCCACTCCTCTATCTGTTTCTTATGGTCTTATCACATTACTGTTTGTGGGAGATTGCTGTGCCAATTAATTGCTGTGTTTCTTATATTACAACCATGACTACATTTCAGAAATATTGGTTTTTAAGACATCTCACTGATCATGAAAGGCTTTATAAAAATGTAAACCTTTCTTTTCTATCTTCTCTGTTCTACACAACTTTCAGCATCTCTCCTTCACCAGTTTTCCTGACAGTCAGGCAGTCGGCGATACAGATGGAAAAAAGATCAAATTAATTAGAAAAGTGACCTGCCTCTTGTTAGTTGATTGGTTTACCTGACTGCGCATCTCTTCAATACTGGAAAGTTGGCTGTTTGAGTTTGAGTTAGTGCATTTTACAAATCTGCTTAAACAAGATATTTGGAGAGGTAAATGCAGTTTCTGCATGATATTAGCATTTGCTTTATTGGAAGCTTAAAATCAACAGCAGGGATTGGGGAGTGGCTTCCAATCTCTGCTTTCAACCGAAGGTTCTGGTGATGGTCACAAAGCATTTTATGGTGTTGTCAAATCCCCTTAATTTCGAGTGCATCAACTCTTTCGTAATTTTCTGTTCCCCTTTTCTCCACATTCTGACAAGTTTTTATTCCTGTAATCTCACTTGTTTCACTTGTACTTTGACTGATGATGGTCGTGAACATATTCCATTAGCTGAAATGATCATTCCTCTCCCTTCGTTAAACTACACGGCCTTTAATATCTTTACTAATTTAATGAAATGCAAAGCAATGTTAACAAATGCTGATGAAATTTCATCTCGAAAACATCACTTACTGTGTGAGAATTAATATAATTTCTCCCAGTCCATGGATTGATGTTTGAGTGCTTAAACACATTATACTGCAATTAGAACACATTTTGAATCGATAGGAAATTGCAATTTAATGATGGGTTCGTAGGATCAGGCAGAGAATTTCCTAAATAAATGATTATACCAGAGAGAAGTACAATAAGGGCAAATTAAAAGCTCTGAGTTTGGATCAGGGCCATGTACATATTAATAGCGTCACGTTAACTCAGGCAAAGGAATAAAAGATTGTCAGGCAATCAGTTTTGCATCAGCAAGCACTGAAATTTTATTGCGAGCATTCAATTAAATTCTGAACAACAACAAAAGATCGTATCCAGTGGGGCAAACCAGTTTTCAAAAGGGTGAAGCCAATAAAAACGGCCGAGATAAATCATAACCCGCAGTGTTAGAGAAAATACATTGGTTTGGAGCGTCACGAGATTACTTTTCCCCTCTCCTGGTGACTGTAAGAAGAAATAACTGCAGGGAAACATCGCATACATCTTCAGGTTTATGTCCTGTCACCTGCAGACCTCTGCACTGCATGGACATTTGTTTAAAGACTGCAGTGCATTGTAACACCACAGGCAGGCACCTTGTCAAAAAGGCCAAGGACAAAACTAATGAGGCAATTACAAGGTACCTGCATGATTGTGACCTTGTTGGACTGCTCAGAAAACAATTAAATCAACTTTCTTTTCATATCTTGCTTTAAGTAATGGTGTTCAAAGTGAAATGGTCAAAGTTCAGCAATTTGTTCCATGAGGAAATAGAATTAAAGCTTTGGGAATAGCTCAAGTTCCAAATTGCATCTTTTTCAGAATCCCCACTCTTGTACTTGTAAGCAGGTGCAGAGTGAATTTGCCTTGAAGCTGTTCAAAGATCTCAACAATCTCATATATCTTCACAAAAAAGGTGTAACCAACATTTTGTTTCCTTCTTATAAAGCTCTTCTGAACTAAAGTATTTGTACCACATGATTGTCACCAACAGCAATCTCAGGATATATAAAACATCACCAGGCAGTGAGCGCATACACAAATTTCAATACTTCCTGTTGCTGTAATTTCTAAGTTGTATAACAAAGAAGGTAATTCCTAAGGTGGGTGACAAATTATGCCAATTGATTGGCCAATCGGTGGCCATTTCATGTGCTGGATGGCATTTTACAGGCATCAGGATAGGTCTTGAAGCATGGGGAGATTGCCAAATGTATCCTGGTAGACTCCTGTGGGTTCCTTTGAAGTCCACTCAATGGCCAGAAGAGGATTCTCCTGGGTGCGATGACCATCTTGTTGACTCTGTGCCACTAGTGGCAAGTTAGCCCTTCCAAATGGTGGGTCATGTACACCTGGCCTAAACACAGCTAGATGTAAACATACCCAGCTTTCAAGGGCATCTCAAAATGGAAACACCCTCTTCTCCTTCCTGCAATCTTAACTACGATCTTTTCTGTCATTACAAGGTTTGCTTCCTCTTCACTTTAAAATTTAATGTCCAGCTCAACTCCACAGTGGAAAGGAGTCAATCAAGGTTTAATCACGAACATGGTTAAGGCCACTCATTTATGGCCATTGGGCATATGGTATCACTCTTCTACACATCGCTCTGAACTACAGTTATAAATGGCTCGCTGTGCTTTAACTGTTAAATTCTACTCATTCAGTGGCCTTGAATGCAGAAATGGTGTTGCATTTGTGTGTATGGACTATGGCAGACCTAGGATCAGTCCCTGGACTCTATTGGCAAAATTGTATGGAAAAAACATTTGTGTCTACTTTTCCACTGGATTTATGTTGGTCACTGTTTCTGTAGGGACACAACCTCTTTTGTGAGTTTTACTCCTGATGCCGGGTTGATCCCTAATTGATGTGGGAGCACTGCCAAAATGATAGCATGAATACAGCATTTACAAAATGAGTGGAAAATATAATTTGAAAGCCAGTGAAGTAGACTGTAAGTACATAATTACAGTGAAGGCACAAGTCAGGAGTGTGATAGTACACTCTCCACTTGCTTGAGTGAATGCAGCTGCAACAACACTCAAGAAGCTTGACACCATCCAGGATAAAGCAGTCCACTTGAATAGTAATCCATCCACTATCTTAAACATTCACTTCCTCCATCACCAACATACATTGACAGCAGTGTGTATCAGAACGGAGATGTATTGCAGCAGATCACCAAAACTCTATCTCCAGCATCTTCCAACTAAATCCATTATCTCTGCTACATAGAACAGAAAGGGCAATAGATGCTTAGGAACACCATCGTCTGTAAGTTCCCCTCTCAATCACATATTGTATCATCATCATGACTGGGACTAAATCCCAGGAATCCATATCTAATAATCTATCTAATCCATATATAATTTTAGGAGTGATGTGATATTGCTTTAAGAAAATATGCAAATGATCAAGGAACCAGGATGCAAACAGCAAGTGACTTGTTGTTAGGTAGTAATGGAGGTTGATGAATCTCTAAAGCACAAGTGTTTGGTGAGCTGTCCTTAAATTTGGTATACATACCAGGCGGAGTTTTCAAATAAAATGAACCTTCTTGTAGTTTCCGAAATAACTGCACAAAGAACGGTATCCCATCACCAACTCACCCTTTATTTACTTGTGCACAGTACACTGTCTGTGGCCAACCAGCTTGGAGTCAGTTCCCAGGACTGAGGAGATTTTAAATCTCTTAATTATAATGGTCAGCTAGAGCTTCCTGACTGGCCCAGGTTAACAACCCCAATCAAGGATCTCATGGTCAACGGGATCCACCTGGTTCCAATCACTACAGTTTCTCAAACCTGTGTAGACAATTGGTGAGCTAGCATAAAGGAACTTTGGAATGCAGAAAGAGGTGTTTACAATACTAGAACAGTGCGGAAAATCCATTCGTCAACATCAACTGAGGATAAGAACATAAGATCATAAAAAATAAGAGTAGGAGTTGGCCATTCAGCCTCTCAAGCCTGCCCCACCATTCAACAAGATCAAGCTGATTTACTCTGGGCCCCAACTCCTCTTTAGTTTCACCTGAGAATACTTATCAACACCTTGCTATGTCCAAAAGTTAACATACCTCCTCCTTAAATAATTTCAGTGATCTAGCCTTCACCACAGAATAGAGAATTCCAGGAATTGACCACTTTCCAAGAGAAGAAATTCCTTCACATTCTCACTTTTAAATGAGTGTCCCCTTATTCCGTAACTAATTCCCCTTGTTTAAGATTCTCCCATTAATGGAAACATCATCTCAACATTTGCCTGTGAAGCTCCTCAGAATCGTGAGCAATAAATGACAGTCTTATCAATTATATCATATCACAGGAATAAATATGAAAAAAAAATAGAAGATTATTGCCTGAATCTTTTCCACATTTAGTGATCCCTCTTAAATAGTCTTCATTTGCGAAACACGGTTAGCAAGCAATAGATTGTGCGATCCATTGCGTGACATGATGTATGTGGTGTACCAAATGTTTTTGAATGTTAACCCATTGCTTGCCATGGCCACATTGCATTTAGTCATGTTGTAAGATGCTATAGCCTGTGTGTGTTTTTTCTGAACACAGTTAGGAGCAAAGCACTCGACAGAGAAACAAAATAGTCATTAATGCTAAATTATGGGCTTTCTCTTCCTGCAGAAATGAGGCTTGCAGAGTATTGTGTATGATATGTCATCCTTGTAAAATCATAATAACAATCTTGCCTCCATTTTCAACCACCACTAACCACTCCCTCTCCCCTGAACCCAATGCCGTCCAGCTTTAGTCAATGCTAATTTATGATTGTCCATCAGAGATCAATATTCAAGCAGAGGAATGTTGGACAACATCACCAATACCTTCAGTTCCTATTTTTCATCTCATAGAATCACCCATTCCACTTCAACACAGTGCCTCAATGAGAAGGTGACCCATGAGCTGAGAAAACCTGGCCAACTGAGGGAAGAGTCAAAATTTCAGTTCTCCTAGGGATCCAAGTCCCTGCTCCTCTGACTAGAAGCAAGACTTTTTGCTGCATGATAAGAACATGAGAAATACAAGCAGGAGTAGACCATCTGCCCCCTCGAGCCTGCTCCACCATTCAATAAGAACATGGACTCAGATCCACTTACCCAACTGTTCACCGCAGCCCTTAATTCCTTTATTGTTCAAAAGTCTATCTATCTTTGCCTTAAAAAATGATACAGTCAGTTCACTTTGAAAGGAAATAATAAAAACAAGTTCAGCAGCAGTGAGAGGCCTTTGGTTTACTTATTAAAAGTGTTGTTTGATAAAATCTCCTTTTCCCCCTCTACTATAAAGGCGCACAATAAGTTCAGTTCCTCTGCTCATGTTATATAATCACAGTGGAAGCATTTGAAAGCCTCTCCAATGATTAGTTTGGCACTTAGAGTATAAGTTCCATTCGAGAGGTTGCTAGGGAATTATGCCTGTAGAGCTTCCTTGTAAATGAAAACAAATCTGATGGCATTCTTGTGTCACTTTCAGCGCCATGAGTCATTGCACTCCGAATATATGTTCTCAATTTGTCTCTTTTGAATTGTTCCCATTCCCACAATTCAACAGATAACAGATTTCTGTGCGTGGAGTATTAATCAAAAATAGCTGAAGCGCGATGCATAGATTTTCCATGTGTAATACAATCGAGGGTACGTTGAAAAACAAAACCGTCACCTTTGCCCCTGAATCAAATAGCAGCAACAACAGGAACATATTTTAAATCTTCAAATCAAACAAGTAAATTGAGGTACAAAATGTAATTTGTTCGACTAGGTTCCCCTTTGTGAGCATTTTGTATCAGAAGTATTGTATTTGTAGTTGCTTCAAAGGAGTAGTCAAGCACACCCAGTTTACAAAATGAAACAAGAATTCATTATCGCTATCAATGCATGGCAAAACTTTGAATGGAATTAGAAGAGCAAAAGGTTTGTGGTTTGCACTGCAAACTTTTTCAAAGCAGAGTTGTTGGCAAAATAGGAGGATTAAATTGGATAATTCCCTGGAAAACAGATGTGGACATTGCAATAAAATAGAGAGGGCATTAGCTAAAGTGGCAAGTTCAAAAATGCACAGTCTGGTGTCAAATCAATGTCTGCCTCTGACTGGCATCAGAACCTTCTTCTTCTGTCTATATTCATTGTATGCATTTTAATGCTTGAATTCTCACCCAAAACAATATGGCATTCATGGCTACCTATAGGCTGGACCTAGGAAAGGGCAAAGCGGGCACCGCTTTTCACCTAAATTGGCACCCATTGCTCTAAACAACTACCTCTACTGATCTAACCTTTGCAGCTATGGGATGCCAGGTGCTATAAATAAAGTACTGACATTTTCTGCTTTTTTCACCATTTTTACACAAAGAGCATGTGGGGAAAATATTTGCGTCTAATGTTATACTTCTGAAAAGCGTATGATCAGTTCTGAGAGTCCTCACCTGTCATTAATGGGTGTGATAATAGTTTCAAAATAATCCTGTCATTCTATAAATTGATTCAATTAAAGTGTCCAAGGTACCACGTGCTCCAGGCTCTAAACTACCTTTAAAATGGAGACAATGAGATTCACAGAACCTTAATTGTCATTTTAGACTGGAACTTGTTTCTATGCAGGCTTTATTTAGGTCCGTTGACAATGGAGACAAAACAGCCCCTAAAAGGAAAGGTCTTGAATGAACTTTTCTTGGTTTTGGAACATATGTTAAACGGTCGCAAAAATAATCATGAGCCACTGCCCTCCTAAGATTCCTTCTTATAGTGATCGAGCCACATTGCTGGCTGTGGCTCTGAACGGATTCCTAGGCTCCATCTGGCAAACTGCACCAGGCTTCCCACTGGGTGATCCTGCAGCTCACTCACTGAACTTAAATGAAACCAGTATCTCAAAACCATCGAGACCATTCCATCACCAAAATGGACAGGAAACCAAAAGTCAAAATCACCTTAGAGTGTTTCAAATCTTAAAAACAAAGCTATACTCCCATGTGGATACAATAATTATTTATTTGCATTCATATTGTTTCCCTTTATAAGAAATTTCTTAGCCATTTTACTATTCAGGAAAAAGGTCACATCAATTGTATTATCTCTGACTCCAGCATCGGCAGTTCATACTATCTTACATCAATTGCATTAGTTTTTTTTGGCTGTGATGGGAAAGAAATGCAAGAAAATAAGCTAGGAGAGGGAGATGGTTTTGAAATTGAATCGTTGCAAGGGAAGTCACCAGACTAAGAAATCAGAAAGGATAATGGTTTGTGAGTAACTCTGGTCATCTTTCCTTCCACAACCTTTTCAATCTGTTTGAAGATTATGATATGTTTGCAAACAGATCATCCTCCTCCAACATCTCTGCACCATCGCTCAGCTGAGTGGGACTGCCTCACCTGGGTCCATTCTTATCTATCTCATTGTAGTCATCACATGCAAATTCCTCTTTGCCTGCTCCTGCATCCATACTACTATAATCCCCAAAGGAAGTATCCTCGTTCCTTTCTATTTCTTATCTAAATGCTACACATCAACTACATTTTCTGAAAATACAATGTCAAATTCATATATCTGTTTACAGTAACCAAACCTACTCACCACATTTCACTTGGCACCTCCACTGTCTTTAAATTGTAAGAGTGATTGTTGATACTCACTATTGGATAAGCAGATATTTTCCCTAATCAAACATAAAGAAGAGGACAGCAGTTGTCTTCTGTCTTCATTATTCTCTGTTCTCTACACACCAACTCCATCCCTCTCCCTGGTAACTGCCTGTGTCTGAATCATCATCATGTGTGATCTTGGTGTTGTGTTTGATCCCGAGATGAGTTTCTGACCGCATGTCTACTTCATCACTCAGATTTTCTACTTTCACTTCCACAAGATTGTCAAATCCATCTCTTCCTGAGCTCACCTATTGCTGAAGCCCTCATCCATACTTTTACATCTGGATTTAACTATTTTAATCCTCTTCTCTTTCAACTTAAGCTAACACAAAACATCACTTTCTAATGCACGTCAACTCCTATTCACTCATCTCCCTGCTTACCCTATATACATTTACTGCTGGACTGGTAAAGCCACAATTTTAAAATTCCCATCACTGTCTTCAAATCCTTCCTAATCCTCGTGCTTTCCTAACTCTGCAAATTCTTCCAGCCTCACAATCCTCCAAGATCCCTGCATTCTTTCAATTCTGGCTCTTGTCTCTTCCCTGTTTTCTTTGCTCTGCCCTTGGTGTCTGTGCCTTGAGTTGCCTGGATCCTATGTTCTGCATTTCTCTCCCTTAACCTCTTCACTTCCACTCTTTGTTTTCTCCTTTAAGACATTACTTCATATCGATTTCTTTGACCAACTTTGACCAAGTTTTTGGTCACTTGTGTTAATATCTCATGTGGAGCAGTGCCAATTTTATTTTGATAACAGTCCTGTAAATTGCTTTGAAACTTTTATTTAAAAATGTTATATAAAGTGTTTATCAGCTACAAGATGCACTGAGGCAACTCACCAAACTTCTTCAACAGCCCTTATATTTCCGTCCCCATGGATTCTCATATCTTCCATGCCAACCACTTGGCCCTTTATAGCTCAATGCCAAATTATTCCTCTCTGCCCACCCCATTGGGCCTTAAAACACCTGGTCAACTTAAACGTCTCTGCTCAATGTACATATCTCCTTGCAGCCACTATGCAAACTTATACACTTCTGCCTTACCCCATCATTTCTTTGTAGCCCCTAAGCCAACTTCAGCTCCTGTTTTCAACACCTATGTCCCTTTATAGCTCCTATGCCAACTTAATACCAAATTATGCCCCACTGTCTACCATTTTTCCTTACGTCTACAATGCAAATGCACCTGGCATCCACTATGAACAAATCTCTCAACCCATGTAGGGACGAAATAAAATGAAGTTCGAAATGCCTATTTCAAACTTCACTATTTTGAAGAAATACCCCTTTCATAAAAAGTGCAGTACATTTACATATATATGCGTTCTATCAAGCATACAGGAAAATAGGAACAGGAGTAGGCCATTCAACTGCTCAAGCCCATTCCACCATTCAATGATGCATTGTTAAATCATGCACACTAACAATTATAACAACAAACCTTGTAATTCATAATCCCACTTCAAAGAGTCTAAAGCCACTTGTAGCTGTCAGTCAAATTGTGAATTGGCAGACACCGTACTGTGATAATGGATAGTTTTGATATTAGTTATGCACCACTAACCCCAGGAATGGAAACCCTCGAACATATATCAGCAGACAAAACAAAAGAGCAAGCAGTTTTTATTTTTAACACACCAGATATTTTGTTCAATAATTTAAAAGTCTCAACTTTCGATGCCTTGACAGCTCCCTTTGATAAATGTTTTTGACAATTCCTCCTGACAGATCATCTTGGCACGTTTGACAGTTCCTCTCAATAATTTCTCTTGCCACTTTTATCAATTGTTTTTGACAGTTCCTGTAAGCTTCACAGTTCCATGAGTTTTGCACTTTTAACAAATATTCATGCCTACTATTAGCAATTTTAAAGAACACCAGACCACTCCGAAAGGGTGCCTGACTTCGACCAAGTGACAGTTGACCTCTCAAAAGATGTCCCAAGACCGAACCTAAAGAGAAGCATTAGCTCTATGAAAGGATATTCTTGCAATCTAAATGAATCCACCAAGTTCTGCTTCAAGATGGCAGCAGAGTAGCAGGCTGGACCTGGGGCTCATCCACTTCCATCTATTTTCTTCCTTTTTTTTCTCTTTTCTTCTTTTTACTTTTTCTCTTTTTCTTTTGTTTTCCCTTTTTCTTTGTTTTCTTTTATTTAATGTCGGGAGAACGGCAGGTGAAGGAGGAGGCCTCTGGTGGCAGCGGCAGCAACACCAGGACGAGTCGGACACAGCTTCACCCCAGCCTGGGGTCTCCTGGAGAGTGATGAGCTGATCTGACTCCCGGGGCCTGACTCCCATGGCCCCGACCCACAGGCTGAGAGGAGGCTCCATGTCCGCAGCTAAGCCCAGGCACCTGACGGGGCGGTAGCATCAACTAAAGGGATAGATGAAGGACTAGTAGCAGTGTCCGGAGGAACGTCAGATGGGGAACAGGAGGTATGGAACCTGCAACCCCAGGCCCATAGCTCCAGCTCAAACACAGTGGTTGGGGGAGTAGCAGCAGCAGAGGGCTGTAACTGAGACCTGGGAGTCCATTTAAGCAGCTCTGGCCAATGTCAAGCAGTGACTGAAGGAGCAGCGGAGGAGGAACAAGAAGAAGAAAGAAAAATGAACTCTATTGCAGTAAAAAATGTTCTATTATATTCAGTGTTTCAAGATGGGGAACAAAGCATGGCAACACATTGCATATAACATGCAAAAAAAAAGACTTTCACTGTATTTTTCTATACATGTGGCAATAAATCTAAATCTAAATCTAAAGCTAAGTTCAGACCAGCATTTACTGACTCTAATCTGTGCATTTTGATATTTCAGACATGCAGATTGCTGAAATCACACTGTAGTGGAGGAAGAAGGGTTCTGAATAAGGGTCACTGGACCCAAAACATTAACCCTGTTTTCTCTGCACAGATACTGCCAAGCCTGCTGAGTTTTTCCGCAATTTCTGATTTTTTTTGCTGATCTGCAGTTCTTTGGTTTTTTTATTTCTTAACTGGAGGAATTGACCTCTGTGGAATGTGACTGACCACAGTCTAGCTTCCTCGGAAATGGAACATACATGTACGGAACAGGACTTCTAATTTTTCAACTGTATCTGCCATTCTTATCTAGACAGAGAAACTCTCCATTGTGGTGAGAATTTAAGACATAGCGTTTAACTAGCTTTTAGTCTAGTTGTTAGATTAGAAGTCTTAAAATGTGAAATCTCACTGTGTCACTCTTTCTACTGTCAACTGAATGTTTGTTTTTTTTTTAAAGTTATCAGTCACTATGGGGACCCTAACAGACGCACAGTCACAGAACTCACACATCCATGAAAAAGCTCCTGTGCTTTCAATTCAACAAAACAGAGAACTGTATTTTCATCTGGTGACTTACAAATCACATTTAGCAGTTGGTGCGGGCAAAGACAGTAGTGGGCATGCTGGCAGGGATGTCGAATATGAATATCTCAACACTTTTGTGATTATGGCTTCAAGGAAAAATTTGCAAACTGCACAGATCATCATGTGCACCAGCCACAAGAATGCATAAAGACTTTCACCAATAGCATTATGACCTCCATCTCAAATAGGATCACCCCATTGATCCTCAGCTCACCAGCCCAAAGAAATTAACTTGGGTCTTGGGAGGAATGATGGGGAGATGGGTCCTTGGAATGGGGACTCCTATTTCCACCTCTCACCCATTGTCCCCTTGCACTATTTCATTCATCCTTTCTGCCTCATGTCCTAGTGGCAGTGGCAGTCCTTGCTGTCCATAACTGGGTCCTCACTGTCTCCAGACCCTTAAGGATGTTGGTTAAAAACAATTTAGCAGTCCGAGCAGGGATCGGAGCCACTACCTTGCTGCTGCCACAAGTTGGGCAGTTTATAGATGTGCTAGGAAGAGGAAAAATAAAAATTCACAATTGCAGAAGAGTCTGTCCCACATTGTTAAAACACTATGTTTCTATTGCATGTGTGAGATACATAGAAGTAATTACATTGCATGACATTCTCATTCTTAGTTACTGGCTGCCTAGTGGCTTTTTCTGCGGTGCACTGATGAATGGGAAAACTTGGACTGTCACCATGAAACTAGGGCTGTGAAATGAAGCTTCGTTCTTTGTAGGGCTGCTTTGTGTTGGTGGTATTGGCTGTGGTGGAAGGGGTGATGCAAAAAAGTAGCCTTTGTATATTGGCATTACATGGGTGGAACCTAAGAAAACCCTACAATAATAAGAGCATCCCAGGCGTTCCTGTCGGCAATGCATGCAGTTTGTGGTGTCTTACCCACAGCATGTTCCAATTCCTTCCCATTCTGCTCCTCCCCAACCACCTCAGCTTCCACTTCTTCCTTGGAATCATCTTTGGAGGCTTTGAGTGCTGTAGCTTGCTCCTCTTGTATCTTCAACATCTTCAATGTTCTGATTGCTTGTTTGATGATGCATCTGGGGTCGGATTGTCACAGAGTTGGTGCGTTTCCATGGACCTTCAAAAATGGTGAGTGGGACTGGGATGAGGAAGTGTCATCTTCATTTGTGACAGATTCAATTTTTTGAAAGGGGAAAAGGAACATACATGATACACATAGGCAGGAAACCCAAACATAGCGGAACAATTTGATCTCAGTGTTCAAATGGCTGGTCCAAGGACCTTAAACCATAGCTTGGGAGTCATAAATTGATGGAGAAGGCATATGTGCTCTTGAAGAGTGGATAAGATATGCATATATACGATTAACTAAAGTTCTTTTTTCAAAAAAAGACCACTCTCTAAAGGTAAGAAGAGAAACAGGCTGCAGCTGTCAGAGAGGGTTAAAAAAATCTTTGTCTGACTACTCTGATTGACAGGCACGGTAGAAAGTAAAGTAATAACTGACCATGTAGTTTCATTTGAGCTTTTTGTTGACATTTACCCCCAAGGGCAATCACTTTGAATGTTTGGCTGAGATTTAAAAGTTAGAATTACCTTCTGAATTCACACTAAAGAGAAAGGTTTAGCTGTTTTTGATGTTCTGGAGGAAATGTCCTAAGTAGAATAAGTCTAGTTTTATGAGATTCACTGCTTGAAGAGATTTAAAATCTTTGAACTGACTTCATCTATATGTGATTCCCACAAAATGTACATAGGAATGAGAACTGGATTAGCATGTTAGAAGTTTTTATTTTAAATCTCCACATCAGTCCACAGGACTGCCCATGGTAATTTTGTTTTATTCCTTCGCAGAATGAGGGCATTGCTAGCTAAGCCAGAATTTATTGCCCCTCCTTAATTGCCCAGAGGGCAGTTAAGAGTTAGTCTCATTGCTATGGGTCTGGAGCCACATGTAGGCCAGACCAAGTAAAGATGGTAGTTTCCTTTTCAAAAGAACATTAGTGGACCAGGTGGGCTTTTCAGAAAAAATCAAAAACAGATTCAAGGTCAGTATTAGACTCTTAATTCCAGACATTTCCTTGAATTCAAATTCCACCACCTGCTGTGGCAGGATTCAAATCCAGGTCACAGTACATTACCTGGTTCACTGGAGTGACAGTCCAGTGATCATACCACTAGGCCATTGCCTCCCCAAGTGACAAGAGCAGTGACATGTAGCATATGAAGTGCTGAGGCTGGATCTATTGATCGTGCTTGCAATGAAGCTGTGGGGAACACAATATATAGAGCAGGTTCTTATCAATGTGAGCAGTTAGGTTTCACATCATTCATAAGTGACGGTTTAACATACTCCTTCATACAGTGGAGGATGGAGGACTCTGACAGGAGAGCCATGGAATACCTTTGCATTGCTCATTGATATAGGGACCATATTCCAAAGAATGCAGCACCAGTTGTGATGCACCGAGACAATAGGTGATTGTAATCCTCATAAGTATTGAGGCCCCATGTTCCCATATCAGCCAGAAAGCTGTATAGGAGCATCATTATTGTTCAACAGGGGAATCAGTTTCATGTCCCTACTTAGCCAATGAAATCTTGCATTAGTTCTGCACTTTATGGCCTATAGATATCCCCTTTAAGGTTTCCTGGTGTTGTCTCTGCTTCACAGGGAGGACTATCTTCAATGTGCAATAACTACGATGACAATTGACATGGTCAGGATTGCTTGTGGCTGGAATTTGCATCATTGGACACTGCATGCATTTCACGTGCACAATGCTCTGAATGCATATGACTTCAACCAGCCCTCTGCAAGTGTATGAGCAATGTCACTGTCCCTTGATGGAGCTTCTGTCACTCACAGTTTAGCCTGTGTATGGGAACAGAAAGGAAACAATGACTGCACCCACTCGCAGCCATTTTCAATTCGATTTCCCATTGAGGGTTCAAGTGAATCTGGAAGATCATGTAGTTCATATTTGATTAGAGTGTGTCTCAACCTCAGCTTGGTAATCAAGGGCTCCTTCTGAACTTCCACGTTCCTTGCTTCCTGGCATTTCCTGAACGGGCCATCACTATGGATGTCTCAAACACTCTCACCCACCACTGAAATTCTCATCCATACCCCTTGAGCCTAACAGTTTAGTCTGCCTCATAACATGATACACACTGCCTCCAGTGAGAACACTGATAGCCTTCCCCACCTGCAATACGCCACGATCCCCCCATGCACTATCATCTGCCCCACATAAATGTCAAATCCACTCCACCCTCTTCTCCAGCCTTGACCCTCCTGCATCCCAGGTTGCTGCCTCCAGTCCCCAGTGTTGAATTCCCCTACAATATTACCACATCAGCGTGCCCAATACCTCCACCTCCCACTTTGATCACACCCGGGATTGACCTTGGTCTATCCCCCGACCAAGTGATGACTGACTAGCCCACTGACTGATTTCTGAACTGCTCCCAAAATAGTCTACAACTCCTTTGACTGTTTGCACTGGACCTTCCAGACTGAACATGACCCACTCCCTGGACTTTACAAGATGGACTCCTGACACTGACTGCCCATGTGGTTGACTGACCTTGATCAAGTCCCTGACCTATGATCACACAGTACCCTTGACTAACTGTACTGCACTGACAGTAGACTCCTTGTCTTGACTTAACTCCCTTCTGACATTAAGAAATGGCCATTTGGTTGAACGGTTGAAGCAGAAACAGTGTGTTTGCCATGCTAGTTGCTGGCACATGCTGTTGGTGTGAAATTGACATGGCATGTTAAGGTATAGCAAGCTTCCACCCACTTGGCTGATGTGCTGACGACCATGACAAGCTGTCTGGCTTTGTGTTTACACTAAGCAAGCCAAAGTGCTGTAAGCTCTAAATGTAGCTGAGGTGGAAAAACTGTCACAAGGCAAGAAGTATCAAAATTAGCACAATGTGAACAAATGCTAAGAGTACAATCCTCCCTGTTGAATCCAGGACCTGGATGTGTGTCCCTGTGCACAGAATGCCCTTGCAGCAGTGTTTCAATGAAAGGTGCTAGTGTGCTGCTAAGTGGCAACATTGAATTGCAGAGCTGGCTGTATTGCAAGTGGTTTGGAGATGCACCATTGGGTGCAGTGAAGCTGGTACATGTCAGATGCTAATGCCTGTGGGTGCAGTATGTGTGCGGTCGCTGCCCATGAAGCATGCTGCAAAATGTTGGTGTAGGATGTCCAAGATGGAAATCTGGAGGAGCAAGCAGTGAACTGGAGTCACCAAGTTACTGCTCTGACTTTCATGTTAGGAAATGTCACTATCTAGTTTCCATCCGATGGGTAGGAAATGGGAATTTGAATATTAATAAGGTGAGGTTAAGTAATAATGAGACATGATACATGCTAATGCAGGCAAGTCGGCCATTTGCTGCTCACTCACAAGAATCTCATCTCACCAACTAGTACTTGGTTGGAAAATGGGACTTTTTGCTTTCAACATTGAGGAGATACTCACCAACCTTCTCACATGATTTTCCCAACTTTCTCTCCATGGCCGTGTCATTTGGGGTTGGAAAGGTTCCACCCCGGTTACCACTGGGTTGTTTCTGGACTACGCTCCACAAATGCCCCAGGGCATCTGCAGACACTTGATGATGCCCTGCATCTGTTGGCAACCACATAAAACCACAAAGACAAGACATCACTAATTCAGACAGGTGTTATTGGTGGCCAAGCGTACAGAATTACTGGTCTTGTCAAAGAGGTATCAGTCCCTGCATTATACATTTGTGTGTCGTTGACTGCAAGATCTAGTAAATGTTTAAAGCACTGATCTGGAAATACCTAGAAGAATAAAGTTGAGCATTGTATTGGCTTTGACAGGCACTAATGAAACATTCTGCAAATCTGGCACCAACTGACCTGACAGACTGATTTTCCTGAGACATTTGGACTTTGTCGATCCTGTGAGTCATGAATGGATATCTTCAAGTTGCTCCTCTCTGCCTCTCAACTTCTCCTGTACAACTGCAAAGATCCTGCTGCTTCTGATGTTGCTGTCTGTGATCTTGGTCCTCATCTGAGGCTTTATGTAACGCAGTATGTAAGTTCCATGATAATGTGATAGATCAGAGCTTAACGGTTTGGATCAATTTGTAGATGAATCCTCTAAAGGCTACAAAGTTAACATTCCAGCAGGAACACTATGAGCAAACCCTTTTACACATGCAGGTGGGAATGCAGGTGAGTACTCAATAATTATTGATAGGTTTCATCATCATAGTTTCTGCCCTGCCACACTCTCTTTGAGATGGTATCAGAGTAGCAGCACTGTGTTCAGGCTTATGGCGTGGGCTCATCCATTTCCATTGACTTTCCTTGTTTATTTGTCTTTTTTATTTTTTATTTTTCCTTTCTTCTTTATTCTTTTTCTTTTTTACTTTTGCTGTTTTTCTTTTTTTCTCTTTAAAATGTCTGTAATGTCTCTCAGGGAAGGAAACTGCCATCCTTACCTGGTCTAGCCTATATGTGACTCCAGACCCACAGCAATGTCGTTGACTTTTACTTGCCCTCTGGGCAATTAGGGATGGGCAATAAATGCTGCCTAGCCAGCAACACCCTCATCCTGTGAATGAATAACAAAAAAGCCTTTTCTCAGCATCTTTGACAGGGTGAGAGTGAGCCCGGTCTCCCAAGTATGTGAGGGCAGCAACGGTGGTAGCAATAGTGATCGGTCTTTCCGTGGTTCTTTTCTCCGCAGGTGTGTCAGTTGGAGCCGGGCCCCGCACAGCCCCAGATCCATGGACGGATTTGGCTCTGGTGTTGATGTCGCAGAGGTTTCAACATCGGCATGGAGGAGCCCGGAGCCAGGACCCTGGCGACTGATAACTGGCAGCAGTGTCTGGAGGAGAGTTAGAAGGGGAGCAGGAGGTATGAGAACAGGCCCATGGCTCCAGTGCCAGACACAGCAGATGCAGGAGTGATGGTGATAGTGAGGGCGGGCTCATGACCAAACACCGGCCAATGTCAAGCAGCGAACAAAGGAGTAGCGGAGAGTAACAACAAGAAGAGAGAAAGATGAACTCCAATGCAGTAAAATCTTGCATTATATTCAGTGTTTCAAGATGATGCCAGAGCATGGTGACTCTTTGTGTTCTGCATGTGGGAAAACATTTTTACTGTATTTTTAAACACATGACAATAAATCTAAATCTGAATCTAAATTGCAATTTCCTTCTTGCCTTGTTTTCAGTGGAAGGATTCAGAAGTCCAGGAAACCCAATGGTGCAAAAGTGAAGCTTCAAAACCTACATTAATATCTCTCCATTTTATCTGTCGACATATAGTGTCAAAGCTAACAAAATGCCTGTCCTAAAGGGATTGTTCACACATAGCCGCACTGCAGCTAAATGCTGAATTCAATGGGTAAAACACAGATTCCCAATGCGCCTGCACTTCTCTTACTTTCGCCACAGCCCCCCACCCTATCCAAAGTCACACCCTCACTCACATCAAAATTCACCCATTGAAATTGGTCAGTTTTGAAAGACAACAATATCTGATTGAAGTTTTAAGGAAACTTTTTATTTTCCCTCAAGTGGTCATGAGACAGAGTAACCCAGCATCTTTTTCATGATTGTTTGGTGCTAATGTATCTCAAACAGGTACCTTGACGACCCACATTCTTAATGAGGTCTATAGTACTGAAAGCAAACTAGTGATATTAGTAATGCTACAACAATTGTGTGAGCTACAGCTCTGTTGGTTGCAATGTCATCTCTGAGTCAAAAGGTTGTAAGTTCAAGCCCAACTCCAGAAATTTGGTCAGGATAGAGTAGGCTGGCTATCCAACTTGGTACTGGGGGGCAGTGCTGCACTGCTAGGTTGCTGAATTTCATGCAAAATGTTGTCTTAGTGGGATGTGAAAGATCTTGTGACAAGATTCTGATAGGACCGGTGGAGTTCTTTCTGGCATTTTGGCTAATGTTTATCTTTCAATCAACAAATTATCACTTAAACATCATATTGCTGTTTGTGGGCCTCAGCTGTGTGCGAAATTGGTTTGCGTGTTTTCTATATTACAACAGTAACTGTGCCTCAGAGTATGGAATGGCCTGAGGTTGTGAATGGGGCCATATAAATGCAAGGGTTACTTGTTGCTTTGATACAAATTAGATGTTAGGCTGCAGTTGGACCATTGTGGCTGCAGTTAAACCATTGTGTCTATTTATAGATGTCATAGTCTAGAAATGTAATAAAGACAATGAAGAAAGTGTGGAAGAGATCTGTTAAAATGCAAGCAGGATGAAAATCTTTATTTACAAAAAGAGAAATTATGACTCTATTAATTAGAAGTAAGCATTTTAGATATCACATAATTTATTCACAAGTCATTCAAAATTATGAGAGGTTTTGATCCGACTATTTGTGAAAAGGTATTTCCTCAGTGAGTTAGCAAATAAATGACATAAATTTTAGATCAGCAAAAAATGAAGCAAAGGCAGAGTAGTCACTTGGTCATAAAGAATTTGAGAACTGCTGAAAAAAGACATTTTTTTCAAGTCTTTTGCCTTGCACTCATCAGTACAATTTGCAAGAATACCAATTTAAGGAGAAAATCATCACTTATTCTGCACAAGAGGAGAGTGCTGATTGGATGGCAAGTGAACTCTGATTGGTAGAGGCATTGGCATGCAGAATGTGGCTGACAGTTAACTATTGAACTTTGTTACAATTTTAAACTAAGCAGATTGACTCTGGTTGGTCAGGTAGTTGCCCTGAGAAATGAACAAGTGAATGGCTGACACCTATTTTTTTTTGAGTTGAAACAGGCACAATGTGCGCATATGTTTTTCTGTTGGTCACTCGTGGTTCAGAAAAGTGCTCAGTCTACCTCCGATTACCCTAGAAGGATAAGGTGTCTCATAGGTTTGAACAACAAGTGAAGCTGAAAAAATGTTCTGTCAATCGCTTTAAATGGGTAATGTGTATATGAATTTCTGTGCCAGTGTGATACCAGAACCATATGTCCCAAAGACTGGCAGATTGTATCAAATAGCTTCAGTTTCACCCTTCGGCTGTTTGCGATAAGCAAGGTACTGATTGCACCTCACCAACCTGCCCTTGCAAAACTCACAACAGTGTCCAATATTAGCTGTAATTCTGCAATTGGACATTTGCTGAGAGTGCAAAGAATTGCACTATCAAACAATTTTGTCAGTTGGACTTGCAGTTGGTTCATTTGCTTGCACTAGAAGCCTATATATAGATACTAATACACATGTCTCTGTTCTTTGTAGACAGAAAGAGCATATACATACATTGCACCTATTTCAACTCGACAAAATAGGTGATTGCCATTCACTGATTCATTTCTCAGAGCATTTGTCCTGATGAACGCAAGAAGAAAAGCTTCAACAAAATGTATCCTTTTGTTTCCAGCAATACAAAATGGCAGAATACAACACAAAAACTCAGGGGAAAGTTTTAAGAAGGACTTGAGGGAAAACTTCTTCACACAGAGAGTGGTGCGTATATGAAATGGGCTGCCAAAGAAAGTGGTTGAAACAGGTACAATAGCAACATTTTAAAAACATTTGGATAGGTACATGGGTGGGAAGGGTTTAGAGGGATACGGAACAAATGTGGGCAATTGGACTTAGCTGAGAGAGACTCAGCAAGGACCAATTTGGGCCAAGGGCCTGTTTCCATGCAGTATTATTCTATGACTATGACAAGGTGAAAAAGCTGGGAAGTGGGGCTAAATTATTAAATCTTTCAAAGATCAAGTGTATTGAGTTTAAACATCTCTTCCTGCATTGTGAAGTTCGACATTTCTATGAAGAATATTTTGGCAGAAAATTGTACAAATTTGTTTTGGATTGTGGTGAGATTTCCATTCATTTTCAAGTCATGCAACAATTGTGTCTCGAATGAACATGAACTGCATCACTGAGAGCGACATCCTTCCTTTGTCATTCCATTGATAATCATTTAATTTTAATAACGTTACGAAATAAAGCTTTTACTCTGAGTTCTGCTGAATGCTGCTGATTTTGAAGTAAAATGCTGAAGTCACCATTTGGCATGTCCCAGCATTGCAGCAATAAAAGAGAATAATATGCACAAGCTCTTTGTCAGCAGCATACAAAATCACACATTGTGCATTGGAATTTGTGTATGCCATTACTCAAAAGGTATTTTTCAATCCTGAATGTAATGTAATCAAGATAGTTTGCTATTCACTCTTATGGAACTTGTCCGTTATGTCTCCACTGTCTTTTCGTGCAGCAGAAATACCATATTGTTTTACAGCCTCTTTGTGTTTCTCTGACCTGAATTTTCACAATTTTCACAATTGTCAGACATTGTAGAGTTTCACTTGAAGCTGGTTCACAACTGTTGCCCCTTTCGATCTGGCGTCAGTCTCTGACAGAAAGAGGTAAAAACTGCCTGATCACCCAACCACTCCTTCTTGCCTGCACATGAGACAACATTATCACTGGACTGTTAATCCAGAGACCCAGATAACGTTCTGGGGACCCAGGTTCAAATCCTGTCAGGGCAGATGGTAGAATTTGAATTCAATAAAATATCTGGAATTAAGAATCTAATGATGATCATGAACCCATTGTTGATTGTCGGAAAAATCCATCTGGTTAACCAATGTCCTTTAGTGAACCAGACCCCAAGCGGACCCACTCAGACACAGGGAGAATGTGCAAACTTCACATAGAAAGTCACCTGAGGGTGGAATCAAACCTGCGTCCCTGGCACTGTGAGGCAGCAGTGCTAACCACGGAACCACCATGCCACCCACATATTGACATGTTCTAGAATATCACGTACCCTTTCCAAAACTCACCATCTACTATGTCCTTCTCCTTTGTGAATACCAATGCAAAATAATTGTTAAGGACTTCACCCAGTTCCTTTGATTCCAT
Source organism: Rhincodon typus (assembly GCF_021869965.1). NCBI lineage: Eukaryota > Metazoa > Chordata > Chondrichthyes > Orectolobiformes > Rhincodontidae > Rhincodon > Rhincodon typus. The sequence continues at coordinate 22,198,203 of NC_063337.1, forward strand.
GCATAAATTCCCTCCTTCGTTCCTGAATGGACCGATCCTTTCCCTAGCTATCTTCTTGCTCCTTACATAGGTGTAAAATGCCTTGGGATTTTCCTTAATCCTGTTTACCAAAGACATTTCATGGCTCCTTTTAGTCCTACTAATTCCTTGTTTGAGTTCTTTCCTGCAATTTTTGTATTATTCAAGGGTTCTGTCTGTCTTCAGCTTTCTAAACCTTACATATACATCCTTTTTCTTTATGACTAAGCTCTCAATTTCTCTTGTCATCAAAGCTTCCAGAATCTTGCCATCCTTACACTGCATTTTCACAGGAACATGCTGGTCCTGAACTCTAAGAACTGACCTTTAAAACAATCTAACTTCCCAGCTGTGGATTTACCCTTAAACAGCCACCCCCAATCTATATTCCCCAGCTCTTGCCTAATGTTGTAGTAGTTAGCCTTCCCCAGTTTAATACGCTCATACGAGAACTATTCTTGTCCTTATCCACAAGTAACTTAAAACATACAGAATTATGGTCACTTTTCCTAAAATGCTCCCCAATTGCAACTTCGATCACCTGGCCAAGCTCATTTCCAAATAACAGGTCTAGCATGGCCCCTTCCCTAACTGGACTATTTACATATTTTTTCAAAAAACCACATTCTAACACTACCCCCATGCCTCCCATCCAACCCCAGCACTTAGCAAGTCCCAGTCAATATAGGGAAAGTTAAAATCACCCACCATAACAACCCTGATGTTTTTATATTTTTCCATAATATATAATATATCCTCTCACCTGCTGAGTCTAGAGAGGCCTGTAGTACAATCCTATCATAGTGATTGCACCCTTCCTATGCCTGAGATCTACCCAAATGGCCTCGCTGGATGAGCCCCCCAAGGTGTCCTCCCTCAGTACAGCTGTGATGTTCTCCCTAATCACAAATGCAACTCCCCCATCTCTTTTACATCCCTCTCTATCTCACCTGAAACATCTAAATCCTGGAATGTTAAACTGCCAGTCTTGCCCCACCTCAAACAAGCCTCTGTAATAACCGCAACATCATAGTTATATATACTAATCCAAGCTCTAAGTTCATCTACCTTACCTGTCATATTTCTTACATTATAACAAATACATCTCAGACTGCCAGTCTTGCTATCCTCACTTGCCCCGCTCCCTGCCTGGTCTTCCGCTTAATCTTACTGGGCTTTGTCTCTGAGTCTTTCTCAGTCATTTTATTTGCTGACCTACTGCTCTGGTTCCTGAACCCTTGCCACACTAGCTTAAACCCTCCTGAGTGACACTAACAAACATCCCTGCAAGGATATTGATGCCCTTTCAGTTTAGGTGCAACCCATCCTTCTTTAACAGGTCTCACCTGCCCCAGAAGACAACCCAATGATCCACATAGCTGAAGCCCTCCCTCCTACAGAAGCTCTTTAGCCACCAGAAAGTACTACTTTCCTATTCCTGACCTCATTGGTGTGCGGAACAGGTAGTAATCCCAAGACAACAACCCTCGAGGTCCTGCTTTTCAACTTCCTACTTAACTCCCTGAACTCCCTTTGTAGGGCCTCATTTCCCTTGCTGCCAATGTCATGGACAACAACCTGCGGCTACTCAACCTCCCACTTCAGAAAATCCTGTGCCCGTTCAGAGATATCCTCAACCCTGGCACCAGGGAGGCAACAAACAATCCTGGGGTCTTGCTCACAGCCACAGAAATCCCTATCTGTGTCCCTGACTATAGAGTCCACTATCACTACTGCTTGTCTACACTTTGGCCCTCCCTGCTGTACAGCACAGCCAGCTGTGGTACCATTGATCTAGATGCTGCTGCTGCTTTCCCCTGAGAACGAATTCCTCCCCAACAGTATCCAAAATGATATACCTGTTTGAGAGGGAATGGCCTGCACTGCATGCCCACACTTACTCATCTTCCCGGTGGTCACCCAACTTAACTATGTCTCGCCATTACTGGTGGTGTGACCAGCTCAATAAATGTGCTATCGACCACCTTCTCACCAAAGGGATGCTCCATAGTGAGTCCATCCACAGCTCCGGGTGCTCTGTGTGGCCAATCAGGAGCTGCAGTTGAACATATTTCTTGCTTATTTAGTAGCCATGAGACTGTAAGGGTCCCTGATTATCTACATATTGCAGGAGCACCATTCCACAAGGCTGAGTTCTCCTGCCATTTCAAACCTCATCGACTAAATCAACCTTATCAATTGCAGACAATAATCTAGGAACTGATTACATGTCTTATCCTCTTATCGTCAAACTCAGGTCATTTGCTGCCACTGTCTATTCCTAGCAAACTACGACTGTGACTGCAACCACAACTACAACCACAACTACACTACAACTACAACTACAACTACAACCACAAC
>NC_063337.1:22220581-22233511 GCF_021869965.1 Rhincodon typus
GATGCTGCTTGGCCTGCTGTGTTTATCCAGCTCTACACCTTGTTATCTCAGATTCTCCAGCATCTGCAGTTCCTACTATCTCTGAAACAACGCTTGAATCACTTCACTTTGCAGCTCACAGCCATATAGAAATGGCATGCTTCCATCAGGTTGTTTGTGCACAGGAACACACGGGCATCTCATGCATCTACACAAGATGTACCTCATGATTCTTAGTTCTATATCTTTACACTCGCTATCTTTGAATTTGCTTGGAGGCTGTCAGCTTCTGTAGTTTTCATTGTTTTATAGCCTATAGGAAGAGAGGGCAGCCTTGTCACAAGGGGAGCATTGGACAATGAAGGGGAGGACCTATTGCTGCGTGCCACCATGTTACATCAATGTCAGACCTACAGCATTACCAGCAGCTTATAAAGAACACACACTGCATATGCAGCAACCAAGTGGCCAAATCTGGACATCAACAGATACCAGCACCTCATGAGGTTAAGCAGGATCACAATCAGTATTGGGATCTGCAGTCAGTCCAGGAGCTTATCCTGTTGCAGTTCAGGTATTTAACCCAAGGCTCGTCCTGCAAGTCAGCTGCAATCCTGCAATCATTCCCAGGTTAATTCTATGTTCTGTGGAGACATCAGTCTGGACGCTGGTGGGCCAATTTGGCCTGCACTGAAACAAAGAGATTTTCTGAGTGCAATGAGAGTGGAAAGAAGAAGCTACTGGTGATTATGCAGGAGCAGAAGAGGTGATAATATGTCCCCCATTAGTGAGCAGGAATCACAGACAGCAGATGATGTGGATGAGATGCATTGATTGGACGTGATGCATGCAATATTGAGGATTATAATCTTTGAGTTTTGGTGGTGGTGTGTGCAGTGACAGAGCTAGAGTGAGTGGTGTCCAGAAAGTATGAGGTAGCAGAGAGAAAGTAGTGGTGCTTACCCTTGAGGATTACAGAATATCATTGACCTTTTTTCTACTCTGCTGGGCATTCCACTTCACCCAGGACTCAACACTGATCTAGTCACTACCTCAGTCCAGGCTGGCTATGTCTGAGGGGGGAGCCTCTTTCGCTGGTCAGCAGGAATAGGCACTGCACTCCTTTCCACCAACCTGTCCAGCAGCACCTCCACAGGTCCTGGCCAGTGAAGCGGGGTGCCAGTTTCCCCTCCTGGGCCATATCCTCTGGGCAGAGCACCAGAACGTGAACAGTAAATACTGGCATACAGCATCTGAAGTAGCTCAAGGCTGGGCTTTGAATATGGTGCCTGCAGTGTGAACACCAGAATGGCATGGCGGTGTTGAATAGTTCCGTCTCTCCTGCCTCTCGACGCTATTGGACAGGCACAGGAGCCAATTGCATAACTAATCAGCTGAAAATCAAACGTTTGTGTGAGAAAAGTCAACATGGGCCATGGTGGACAGCGCGCCATGAATCTCATCTTTAAGAAAGCACCATATGAAGGAAAAGGGAAAATTCAGGCTTAATTTTATTTTATATCCTCTCTATATTTCCCCACCTTTCTCACCATTGCTCATACCACACTCGGGAGAGGAATATTCTGCCCAATTGTTCTGTTCTTCCTTTACAATTGCAAAATCAGCAGCTGTAATGGGAAAGGTGAACATTCTGCCCAGTCCTGAACGTTGGATAAAATAGATAAATCTTTACTTTTTATTTGACTTTGTCTCATTGGTATTTCACCAGCCCGCTTTTTGGATGATAGCAGAAAGAAAAATGGGGGTTGGCGCATGAAGATTACAGTCTGTACTTCACAAAGCAAAGGGGTTGTTACACCATCATGTGACTAGTCCTGATTGTGAGTGCAGATATTTTTAAGCAACCTGCTCATGGATGTTATTGCACAACTCGGGAGTAGGTACCACTTGACCCCAGGCCTGGCTATAAGTGAGGCTTTCAAACCAAATGAATGTCCTGCATGGGCCTGAAATTTGTAACAATAATATTTTATTGCCGCAGCAAAGACATAACGAAGGTGCTCACATATAGGGAGATACGAAAGCATGAACAAGATTCTTCAAGATTTTAACTTGCAAATTCTATTTGAATGTGGCTCTTTCTCAACCTTTCTTCTAAATTGCAGAATAAAGACAATTAGCTTTCCTGTGGAGCATGCTGGTTTTGAGGCACTGCGCTCGTGGACAAATAATGAAATGAAATCAATGAGCCAAAGATGAATAGGATAGATGGTGCCTAAGCATTTTGAGCTTTGAATGACTGACTTCAGGAGAACAGAAAGGAGCTTTGCAGAACTTTCCCTGGGGGTTAAGTAAACTGAGTAAGTGCATGATGTGGCAGACTGTACAAGGACTATGGAAGCATTGAACTTTCTTTCTCAATATTTACTCTCATTGATTTATTTCTCCATTCGCTGTTGCTGTCTGTGTACCTTTGTAACATGCCTTCAGGCTCCTAACCTCTCTCCAGAGCCTGTCTCCATAATTGCTCAACTTTGTTACCCATTTTCTATCCATTCCTACATTATCAGCCTTGGCTCAGTGTAACTATTCAGATGTCTCAAACTTACTTCCAGCATTGTGGCTATACTGCAGCTGTTGCTCTCGTCATCCTGTTATGGATAATTGCAAACCTTTATTCTTTAATTACAGTCCAAATGACTGAGAGCTGCCTCCCATTATCTACATTGAGGTCTGTTTTTAAGCCTTGCTGTGTTTAATGATATGCAAGTTATTTTAAACTGTTACAGACACAATGATGTGCAGTCAGACAGAGATGGCAGCAAGAAAAATGTTCAGCTTCATTAGAAAAAAACATAGAGAAAAGAAACTAGCATTAACAAGTTATAGGATAAAATAAACCTATTTAGGAAATACATATAGTTCTATGATCTTGATCTTATAATAGACATAATTGATAATGCTGATGTATTAATATACTTTGCGCTATATTGCCAATTATAAAGGTAATTAAAGTTATACATTTATATAACACCTTTCATGAGCTCAGAATGCCCCAAGGCACTTTACATCCAATTAAGAACTTTTGACATGTAGTCACTGTTGTAATTTAATGTAAAGTAACATAACAACTAGGAGCAGAAGTAGGCAACTCAGTTCGTCAAACCCATTGCACCGTTTAAAGCGATCGTGGCTGATCTCATCTTAGCCTCAATTCCACTTTCTTGCCCGTTCTTCATAGTTTTTCAACCTTTACTAATTTAAAAATTAATGGATTTAAGTGTGGATTGTTTGAGAAAAGAGATATAAAGCCAGTTTTCACAGTGAGGAAACAAAAACAAGACTTGTATTTATGTAGAGATAACACAGTATGGAGGGGGAGGAACACAAGAGGCCAGGCAGCATCAGAGGAGCAGGAAAGTTGACATTTTAGGTCAGGACCCTTCTTCAGAAATTTATGTATCACCCTTCACAGCCATGGGATATTACAAAGCATTTTACAGCCAACGAAGTATTTGGCTTTTATTCGGCTTTGGGATGTGGACATCACGGGGTAGGCCAGCATTTATAGCCATCCCTAATTGCCCTGAAGAACTTGGAAGTGTAGTCAATGTTTTACTGTCGGTAATGCAGCAGCCAATTAGCACACAGCAAATGCCCACACATGGCAATGTGATAAACACATAGTTTGTTTTTGTGACGCTGATTGAGGTATAAATTATGGCTGGGACATCAGGCATAATTCCCTTGTTTTTCTACGAAATAGACCCACAGGGTTTTTCATACCTACCAGAATGAACAAGTGTGAATGAACGTTTTTCACTGAGGCATACAAGGTTGAGGGGTGACCTTATGGAAGTTTATAAAATCATGAGGGGTATGAATAAGGTGAATGACAGGTGTCATTCCCCTACGGCGGGGAATTTCAAGACTTGAGGCATATTTTAAGTGTGAGAGGAGAAAGATTTAAAAAAGACATGAGGGGCAATTTTTTTTTCAACAGTTCATGTGTGGAATGAACTTCTAGAGGAAGTAGTGGATGCGGGTTCAGTTACAACATTTAAAAGACTGTTGGATAAGTACATGAATAAGAAATGTTTGAAGTAATATGGACCAACCTCAGGCAGGTAGGACCAGTATAGTTTGGGGACATGGTCAGCATGTTCAGGTTGAACCAAAGGGTCTGTTTCCACGCTGTATGACTCTATGACTCTATATGGGCAGCAGTCATAAGGTCAAATAAAGTCTATTTAAGCAACATAGCATTGTATGGCCTATCACTTCACTATTACCCTTGTATTAATACACTTTTGTTATATTACCAATATGATGGTAAGTGAAGGCTTGCATCTATACAGCGCCTTTCACTGGACGATAGATAATTACAGAGTAATTTCATCTAAGAACTGCGATTTTTTGCGTTCAGGTCATGGGATTTAAATCTACAACCTCCTAACCCAGAAGACTGCTCCCAAGTCTTCTTAAAGAGCTGAAGAAATTAATAGGAATAGTGAGGAGGTAAATATTTGAACTGATCCATGGAAAAGGAATAAGTTCATCTGGATTTCATAGCAATTTCTAATTTCTTGAAATATCTGTGCACTTCAATGAGAAATATTAAACAGCAGAACAGGTAGATTGTATTTCTAACTGTTGAGGCTAGTGCTGATTGCAAAATGAATGTGAAGTCCTTTACAAATATAAAGCAAACCAGGAAAACTCAACTGGGGAAGATTCCTTCTGTTTGTAAATCAATTTATGCTTATAGGATATTATGTTACACATTATAGTGTATATCACATTTAAATCAAAGTAAATGCCCCCTTATTATGCCATTCTGATTGGGATTGAAGATATGGCAACAAGGACCTTATCTGCCAATGCCCCTGTTTTCCCAACGACTCAACAGTGGGATGTTTGTGGCTTTGGAAATTTTTAACAGCCAATGTTAATTGAACTTGAATCCTATAATCCAATATTGAACCTTTTGAAATTGGTGCTAATGGATCATCTAACATCAGACTGATTCTAATCAGTCACCTACTGAAACAGTATAGACCAGCACAAGTTGCTTCCTGTAACACATTGCCTTTGTGTTAGCTGCTTGTAGCTCCTTCATCTGATTGAGCAATTCTGAAATACAAAGATCCAATCTTGTAATTAGAATTCAGAGGCCAGCATTTTAAAGTCAAATCTTTCCTTCTCTCTTTCTTGGTTGAACTGTAAGAGGAGTTTATATTTGCTGCCAATGGGATGTTAACACCAATCAATGGACATTCTGCAGAAACACTCCCAAATATGAGTAGCACATTGTCTCTTAGGATCAGCGCAGTTCTGTGCTAACAGATGTACACCAAATGATCAACAATGCTGCCTCAGTAAATAAAAAAAGCTCTAGACAAAAAAAAAGTAACACAACATGATTAATCACAGGAACAGGTGTCCCTTAGAACTGACTAGTTGATTATAGCTCTGCCCACAAATGGGATACGAGAATGAGACACATTAAGAATGTACAAGCTTTAGCAGGTGGGGTTAGTTGAAGAACCAGTAAATATACAGGAAAATAGCACAACAATGTTGTAATTGTTGAATATAATGCTGACAGCACAATATCTTTGTGCTGCCCTATTTAGTATCATAGTTGCTGTTTGAAAACATATTGGTTGGGTACATGTATCAGCAGCCTAATATTATTACTTGCTGGCAGTATATAAAGTCAGCTTGTACCTCTTAAAGGGGATGTGCATTTTAGTAGCTGCAAATGCTGCTCCCATTTGGGCAAGTGTTGTGCAATGAAGAACAATGAGGGGCCATTGAGAAAGTGTCCACCAGTCTTCGGACGCCAGAGACCTTGGTGGAGGAGCTGGATGGGGTACCTTCCAAGGGGGCCGGACGTCCTCCAAACACAGACAGCTTCAAGAACCTTGAGAACACATAAAAAGTTGTTAATATCACGTAAAGTCCAATGTCATTTCAGTTCAGTCCCTCTGCAATTTTCTGAAGCAGGAAACATCTCCTTTGTGACCTTCCCAAGTGTCTCACTCACACTTATATCCTTCTGTTTCTATCTGTGTTCTTGCTAACCAACCAATTGCCTCCCCTCTCCTTGCCCCTTCCATCATCTGCCACTGTTCCTCCAAACAATGGAATTGGACCCCTTCCACAAAATCTCATGATCCATTTCCCGTCACTGTTTATGCTTTTCCACTGGCTGATACTCAGCTGCCCTTCAGCCCACCTTCTTCACTGAAGGACTATCTGCAGCATTCCACCCTTTTCCACAAACACTATGATCCATTCCCTGCCACGACTTATACCTTCTCTTTGGATTTGACACAGAGCCAGGGTAAGCTGCGCATGGCTGTTCACCTCTTGCTCAGTGAAACTGCCAGTGAGCTGCCGTGGGAGGACCTTGCACTCCTCTTCTCCCTGAGCAGCTCAAAGTCCAGTTACTGCCTTGCAATTGAGATCAAATCCAGGGAGCAGTTGTATAAGACTGATGGGCATGCAATTGTTTACTCATGTGTGCAATATAGTTAACTTCTATTATCCAGCATCTGTGGGGAATGGGTGGTGGCACAATGCCAACTACCTAAGTGTTCCACATTTTCAATCATTTAGAAAGCTCCTGGATGATCTCACGGGGCTGAGGGAACATGGTGCTGCAGAATCATAGGATAAGTCTGGGAGAGGGTAAGAACATAAGAACAGAAGAACTAGGAACAGGAGTAGGCCATCTGGCCCCTCGAGCCTGCCCCACCATTTAATAAGATCATGGCTGATCTAAACAATGGATTAAACTCCCCAGGAGCTTGACCATTTTTAATGGTGCCATGAGAGTGGAAATATTTTACCGTACTCATTTTCAAAAGTTAATTGCAGGAAAAGCGTGGCACTCGGCTCATGTTTCTCCAGGCTGCCAAATATTCCTGCACTGACCCAGTTGTATGCCCACTTTACTTGATGACATCACTGTTGCTGGATGTCTTTGACTTGACTCAGAATAATGGTCGGAATCATAAGATCATGCCACCGGGTTTTCTCGATCTTTGTGGGTAGTTTTCTTTGAGATGAATGTGAATACCATCAGTTCATCACTGATCACAAAAATCCAAGCCATTGTCATTTAGACAACTGTGAGAATTTTCCACGGAAATTCATATATGAGTCCCTGCAATTAAATTTCCTTTTGCAACAATACTGAAACAACTGCATACAATTTTTCATTTATTTAACACCTTAAACATAGTACATTCCTCCAAGGATCTTCACAGAAGCCTTAGCTAATGAAATTTGATGCTGAGTCAGCTAAGGAGATAGCAGGCTGGTTTCAAGGAGCATTTGAAAGGAGGGGAAAGAGGAAAGGATTAAAAACCAAAAGCTTCAGCAGGCAGCAAACTTTGACAACGACCAACGTGACGAAATGAAAAAAGGAACAAAACACAAGAATTAGGAGCCCAAGTTAGACGTTTGACTTCTCGAGGCTGCTGTATCATTTGAGAAGGTCATGACTTATCTAATTACTGATTCAATTTCACCTACCTGTCTGTCCCCATTTCCCTTTGACTCCTCTAATGATCAAAAATCTGTTGAGCTCAGCCCTGCATAGGCTCAATGACCCAGCCTCTACCGTCTCTGAGGAAAACAATTGAATAGACTAATGACCCTCTAGGTCTTAAATTGGAGACTCTTAATTATCAAACTGTGTTCCATAGTGCTAAACACTAGAACATAAGCAGGAGACCAGAATTAAAGTCAGACAGTATCTCAGAGGCTTATTGGGCATGAGGAGGTTTCATAAAGCAGAGGTACAAAGCTATGGAGAGTGAAAAGCAAGGACAAAAGTATTTTCAAAAGGCATCTGAAAGCAGGAATTTAAATCCAGCACAGGGTTGGTGTGTGAACTAAAGTCAAACAAAATGAAAAATGGGGACAAAAATCAACCCTGTTCAACTTTTCCATTAACCAGGTGTTGAGACCGTCACTACTTTCCTTTCCATCTTTTCATTTTTGAATTTTGGAATTGTGAGTTGAAGTTGAGAATTGAACTTTGAACGGTAGTTTATTTTAGCAGGAGGAGACAACAAAAGACAGGTGACTGCTGTTGGGAACTGGCCTGGAAAGATAATACAGGTTAATTGCTGCTTTAAGGGCACTGCAGACAATTCAACACTGAGATATAGCTAAGATCAGGACTGGCAGGTGGGTTGATATTGAATTGGTCAATCAAAGCAGAGCCGATGCCAGGCAACAACCACAGAGAAAGTTGAAAAAAGAAAGAGAAAACAGAAAGTGAACTGTTGCTGACTAGATATTGAGCAGGAGGCAATTTTATCTAGGAAGCTTCTGGGCTGATTTTTTGAGGGGGGATTTTGGTCTCTCTAATTTTTCTCCAGTTATCTACTTGTTGAATGTTCTAAGAAAAGAAATTCAGTCTGCAAGAAATAAGAAAAAAGTCTGCAGTGGACTGCTATTTGCATCAACTGTTGACTTTGGAACTCAAGCACAATGTACAATCCTAAGTGTCTGTTATACAAACCAGCATCCAAGGATTTCTTGAAGATCTGGTACTCATCATAGGAATGGTTGACAAGCTTGAAAATTATGGTTCATTTAAAAAAAAACCCTTAAGTCTCTCTGCCTGTCAGTGTGTGAGTAGGACTTATGTTCAAGGAAGATCAAAGACAGTTTAGATTGTAGGTATTAATTAGATTTTCTTGTTGTTTATCTGTGTTCTGCTGGAATTACAATATTAACAATAAATTCTTAATTTTTGTTTAAATTCTAAACTTGGTGTCCTAGATCAGATATTCATAAAGTCTGGTTAGGAACAATTGAGAAAATGTGAGGGTCATTGAATGTTTTAATTTCGCTGTTTTGTGAATCCCGTGATAGTGAGGCTGTTTTGGTTTGACTTGCTATCAGAAGCCAGTCCTCCTTAAATTTTATTCACAACATAATCACATAATGGCTGAAACAATTGTTATAGCAAGGGCCATGGGCCCAGACAGCATCTTCACTGTAGCACCGAAGACTGGGGCTCTAGAACTCAGGTACCCTTTGCAAGCTGCTCCTGTAAAGCTATAAGACTGGCAATCATCCAGAAACAAAATTGTGAAAGTTTGTCCCGATCACAAAGGCAGAACAAATCTATGCTTTCACTTCTTCCACCACTGGGATTGAGTGCTATCAGTCAAGTCTAGAGTTAACAAAGGCATGGATGAGTCGCATCACATGAAACAATATTTACAGAACTGTATGTACTATGGTTATAAGGGAAGACCTTTGTCTTGGAAATTGTGAAAAAGTTACAGTCCTGAACAAAATACTTATTTTCAGATTTTGCAATGTTATCTAATTGGCACAATTTGACAAAGCATCACATTTTACACTCATTAGAACATTTTGCAAAATACCAGATTCAAGGGGAAACTTGCCACAAAACATCAGACTCTCATCTCATAGTAAATGATGGTTCTCCCCTTGAATTTGTATTCTTAAGTAATGTCCTGATGGGTACAAGGAGAAAAGTCTCGATAAAATGCATTCCTTTTCAGCAATGTTCAAGTCCTAAACTACCAAACAACTTTTTGTGCTTTGTACTGATCAGATTCAGTGAATTAAGGGTTTAAAAATACTTGTTCATCTTGTTAAGACAAAAAAGATAAAGAAAAACTTGTTCTGTAAATTAATTGCTGTGCTTTGTCGACACAAGAGTTGGGAAGAAAGTGGATTGCAATATGAACCTTTACTATTTCATAACTAGATTTCATTCTTCTATTGTAACCCTGTTATTATCTAATGAATCATTTTCTTATTAATGTGGTTATCTTGGCACGACACAAATACCCACAGATGAAAGCAATGTTGAATACATATAGGAAGTCAAACTATGGCAGTAGTAATTTAGTAGTGTTATTATATAGTTGTCAAAGATCCATAAATCATAAAGGTGAATGAGTTATGAAAACTTTCCTTGTTGCTCAAAGACATTTATCCTTTGATGATTCTTGTTGTCAAAGGCATTTTCACATCTGATGATTTCTTTTTGTCAAAAGCACTTCTGATAATTTCTGAAAGCTCAAGTTAAATGATAAACACAACTGTGAATAATTAATAAACAATAATAACTAATTTTACCACACTGAAATTTTTTGCAGCAAACCAGTAATTAATTAACTCTGCGAACAATGTCTTACAGCCCTGCCATATCCAATTGTAAATGGTCGTGGTCAATTCAACACCCTTCTGAAGGAGAATGTGCCATAACTATCTCCATGCACAATGATGTATGACACTAACACAACAGGTTCAAAGACACAGCTGAAACATTAGCAACCATCTTTAACAAGAAGTAGTAAGTGGATGATCCACCTTGTTCTCCCACTGATAATGACAGCAGGATGATAGTTGTTGTCTATGTGGACTTTAGCAAGGCCTTTAACAAAGTCCTTCATGGCAGGCTGCAACAGAATGTGAAGTCATATGGGAGCATGGTGAGCTGGTGAGTTGGATACAGAACTGGCTTTGTCATAGAAGACATAAAATGGCAGTGGTAGTTTTTTTTTCTGACTGGAGGTCTGTGATCTGGTGTTCAGCAGCGATCAGTGGTGGGACCCCTGTTGTTTGTAATATATATAAATGATTTGGAGGAGAATGTAGGTGGTCTGATTAGTAAGTTTGTGGATGATGTGACGATTGGGGGAACTACCAATAGTGAGGAGGATGCCCAGCAGATACAGCAATATATGGAGTGTACGTTGGCTCATAGTGCCAGAGACCTGGGTTCAATTCCATCCTCGGGTCACTTTCTGTGTGGTATTTGCACGTTCTCCCCATATCTGCACAGTTTCCTCTGGGTGTTCTGGCTTCTTCCAACAGTCCATCCAAAGATGTGCCAGTTAGGTGGATTGGCCATGCTAAATTGTCCATACTATGCAGGACAGGTGGAAATACAGGGTTACAGGAATAGGGTGAGGGGTGGGTCTGGGTGGAATGCCCTTCAGAGGGTCACTATGGACTTGATGAGCTGAATAGGGATTATAGGGATTCTATGATATAGATAGGCTGGAGACCTGGTTGAAGAAATGGTGGATGGAGTTTAATCTGGACAAATGTGAGGTGATGTATTTTGAAAGATCTAATGCAGGAGAGAAGTATACAGTAAATGGGGGCAGAATGCTTAATCACATCAACATATAGAGTGTTAGAACCGTACAGGTCCACAGTTCCCTGAAAGTGGCAACACAAGTGGGTGAGGTGGTGACGAAGGCTCCTGGCATGCTTGCCTTCATTGGTCAGGGTATAGAATATAAAAATTGGCAAGTCATGTTGCAGCTATATAGATCCTTTGGAATGGCCATGTTTGGAATATTGTGTACAGTTCTGGTCACCATGCTACCAGAATGATGAGAAGGCTTCGGAGTGGGTACAGAAAATGTTTACCAGGATGTTTCCTGATTTGGAGGGTATTAGCTACGCGGAGAGGTTGCACAGATTTGGCTTGTTTCGAATTGAATGTCGGACGCTGAGGGGTGACCTGATAGAAGTTTACACAATTATGAGAGGCATAGACAGAATGGAGAGTCAGTCTTTGACCCAGAGTAGAAACGTCAACTATTAGGGAACATAGGTTTAAGGTAAAAGGGGGGAAGTTTAAAGGAGATGTGAGAAGCAGAGGGTGCTTGTAATGTGCTGCCAGAGGAGGTGTTAAAAGCAGATCCAATAGCAATGTTTAAGAGGCATCTTGACAGACACATGAAAAGGCAGGGAATAGAAGGATATGGACCATGTAGAGGCAGAAGATTTTTAATTTAGAAAGGTATCATGTGTCGGTGAAGGCTTGATGGGCCAAAGGGCCTGTTCTTGTGCTGTACTGTTCTCTATTCATTATTGAACACAAATTCGTCCCCTTGCTTTATAGCACAGTGAGGAAAATGCCAGACTACGAGGCTACAGATTGTGGCTGAATACAATACCTAAGGCACAAAGCCACATGGATGCCCAGTTTTGAACTGTTATATCAGTTTTGAATCTACCCCATTGGAAGACTGGACTTTGCCTCCTCAAGAATTGTGCAGTGGTTACTCTCATCATTACTGTCACAGCCAGATGCAAGTACGACAGTCAGTTTGGTGAGGATAATGTCAAGGAAACTTTTTCCCCTGGATGGTTCTGTCACCACCACTAACCATAAGTCCAGTCTGGCAAATTTTATTCTCCAGGACTCAGCTAACATAGTTGTAGTGAAGTTACTGAAACACTCTTGGTGATGGAGTTTGGAATTAACAATGCTGTATAAATGCAAGTTTTTGTTGTTGTTAATCAGCCTCTTGGAATGCTTAGATGCTGCTTTTCCATTTCCTCGTTCATTGTATAATAGAATGTTAAATTTGGATAAAAAATTGGTGAGACATCAGTTAGGGCATAGTGCACAATCTGGTGCTCCATGTCATAAAGAACAGGAATGCAGAGGGGTGTAGAAAAATGTTTTATGAGGATGAAAATGGAATTGAAAATTTAATCCTATCTGATGCGCATTCACTGGAGAATCAAAGGCGGATAGGTGACCTGATAGAAGTGTCATTAGATTATGAAGGAGTTTGTTAATGTAGACATAGAGAAATGGCTCCAATGAGGAAGAAACTAAATCCAAAGGATAAGATAGTCACTAATAAATCCATTAATTTAAGCCCATCCAAAATTCTACTTATATCCTGAGTCATTGAGCCCAATAGAATGGCTACATTTAAAAGGAAGCTAACTTAAAATATACAGTGGAAAGGAATATAAGATTATGATGTCAGGGTTAGATAAAGAGCAGTAGATATAGGCTAAAATCGAATCAGAGATAGTAGGAACTGCAGATGCTGGAGAATCCGAGACAACAAGGTGCAGGGCTGGATGAACACAGCAGGCCAAGCAGCATCATAGGAGCAGAGAGGCTGACGTTTCGGGCCTAGACCCTTCATCAGAAGGGTCTAGGCC
>NC_063337.1:22233911-22296045 GCF_021869965.1 Rhincodon typus
GCCTGCTGTGTTCATCCAGCCCTGCACCTTGTTGTCTCAGTAGATATAGGCTTGTGTGAAGCATAAACAGCAATGTGGATTTGATGGGCTGAATAGTCCATTTCTGTGAGTGCTTTGAGCCACTGCTGAAAAATGCATTAACATATTAGAAATATATAAATATCATTCTCATTCCCTTACAGCTTCCAAACTAGCCAAACAAAAATAGTGAAATTGCTAGTTCAGGAAGGCTGCAGCGTGAAATATCATTCAGATCTGGAATTCTAATTTGTGTCTTATGGCTGTGCATTTTATGCCGTTGTGCAGCAGTTACTGAAGCACACTTATGAAAGCATGCAGCAAAGCATCAAGATAATTTTATCAACACTTCCATGGACCCATTTTGCTTATCCAAAGCTCAACTTCCTCTCTAAATTTTGAGATGTTTTCTGCATAAATATTTGAGGTGGAGGATAAAGATTGTTTCCTTCTTGCGTTCCCTCTTCTGGCTCAATAGCTGACATAGCTGATAGCTGCAGTAAACATTCTGTGTCACTGTTGTATCCCCCACCCTCCCTGTAGTATGTTTGTGCAATCGCAATCAGTGTTTACAGCCTGGGGAAGAGGGAATCGTTATTGTTTATGTGACCCATTTGTGATAGCGTTTTCAAACTGCGACCAATTTTCTCAGTCTGTGGGTTTGATGGTTTCCAGAGCAAACAAAATACAAGATGATGACTTGTGTTTGTAGATTGAGTGTGCATATATTTATCCACAAGCAATGGGGGCCATGTTTCCAAGCACATTATCCAAATGGTTTCCAGAGAATAATGGGCAAAGCTCCAGATTATTGAGAGCAGTGTCCAGCGAACATGATGATGGAGCATCACACAAATTGCTCTAAACAATTTGCAGCAGTCACATCCAGGAGACTGTCACATGAAAAATGTACCCATTCATCACATTGCCACAGTCATCTTGACATGAGGTTGGCATTAATTATTCTGGTTACTCTTTAGATGTGTGTTTTTCTCTCTTTGAGAATAATTTCCAAATGTTTCCTATTTGACAAGCAGATGCAACAATAGACCTTGGGAATGTTTAATTAGGTTTTAATGAACTCTTGTTTTGCAGATGTGGGTGAATGTCGAACAGGTGCTTGTACTGCTCTGAGAGTCCAGTTTTTTTTTGTCCAGAGGGTTGAGGTGGGGGCAGTTGTGTGGGACGGTGTTAAAAATAAAAGCAGAGTACAGCTGCACTGCAGTAAAGGCAGGTCAAATTTTATTGGTAAGCAGTTTCACTTCACCACAGGCCTTCTTCAGCTGGTTTTTGTTGAGGAAATTAAAATAATTTTTAAAAACGTTTGGACCTAATGAGATTTATGTACTACAGTGGACAACCTTCAGTGCAGCTGCTTGCTGCTTCCTTCATATTAAAAGCAGATGATGCTTACTGACCACAAAGAGCATTGCATTTACTCTGTTACATATCTTGCTGCGGAAGCACACAGCAAATGTCGGTCTGAGGTTGAAAAAAACACTTCAGGAGAATTCCGAAGCCCTTCAATAAATCGCAACAACTCTTTTGTTTTAGAAGGGCTTGTCCATTACAGCAATACGATGAGATAGATTTTGACTTGGTGTGATAATGTAAAACATGTGCCAGCAAACCAACAGCCTATTTTTCATCGCTCCTGGCTTTTTACAGTTTCTGCTGGTTTGAGTGAGATGTAAAACGGCATGTCAATTGGCCATCACCTGTCCTACCTTCATACATATGATCACATTTTACCCCAATTACTTTTCCCATATGAACCATTTATTAAAATGTGATGGAAAACCCATATGACATATGGCACACTGTAAAGTGGCTGCATGGATTGCATAGCCTTGGAGTGGCATGGTGGCTCAGTGGTCAGCACTGCTGCTTCACAGTGGCATGGGACCTGGGTTCAATTGCAGCTATAGGTGACTGCCAGTATGGAGTTTACACGCCTCCCTGTGTCTGCATGGGTTTCCGCTGAGTGTTCCAGTTTTGTCCCACAATCCAAAGATGTGCACGTTAGATGGATTGGCCTTGCTAAATTGCCCATAGTTTCTAAGGATCTGCAGGCTTGGTGGGTTAGCCGCAGAAAATGCGGGGTTACAGGGATAGAGCAGGCGGTGGGTCTAGTTGGGCTGCTGTTTGGACTTCGGTGTGGGCTTGATGGGCCAAATGGCCGACTTCCACATTGTGGAGCTATCATGAAAATCACCAGTTTTCCAAATAAAAAAGCAGGAGCTCCGAACATGCTGCTTTAAGGAACATGCCCAGCAATGGGTGTGGAAGTGAGGGCCATATCCACTCAGGGAAGGGGCTTGGAGTTCAGTACAAATGCATGCATGATAATCCCAGTGAGTCCCAAGGGGTTGATGTTCCTGTTCTTACCTTACAGGATCAAACATTCTGTTGTCATATCAAAAGGGCGCTCATTTCCTGCAAACCAGGAGCATCATTCGAGTTCTTAGAGTGGATATCTGCAATTTAGCATTTGGCCCTGCCTCCCTTTCCCCAGACAGACTTCCATCCTTGGCCAGCTTCCTCAATCTGTGCCTGTCACACTCCAGTGTTCCTCCCTCAGTTATCCTCTGCCCCCATGCAACATTGTCTACAGCACTCAGGTCTCAATCATGGCAAAGCTTAGGTGAATACTCTCGCAAGAGAGGCAGAGAACAATAGAGCAGCAACTACTCACTCCAAAGATTCATTTTTCATTCGTGGATGTGGATGTCACTTGCCAGGCCAGCCTTTAGTGCCCATCCCTAATTGCCCCTGAGAAGGTGGTGGTAAGCTGCCTCCTTTAACTGTTTCAGTCCATGTGGTTTTGGTATACCCAAAGATTGGAAAGGCACATCCAATATTTTAACCCAGCGACCTTGAAGAAAGGGTGATAATAGTTTCAAGTCAGGATTGTGATTGGTTTGCAGAGGAAATTGTGGTGGCGTTCCCTTGCATCTGCTGTCCTTTTCCTTCCAGTGGTGGAGGTCATAGGTTTGGAAGGTGCTGTTGACAGATTCTTGAAGACTTAGGACAATGCATCTTGGAACTGGTACACGCTGCTGTATAGGTGGCGGAAAGAATGAATGTTGAACATAGGGTTGGTATGCCAGTCAATCATGCTACTTTGTCCTGGATGGTGTCAAGCTTTGTGAGAGTTGTTTGAGCTGCACTCATCCAGGCATGTAAGAATATTCCACCACACTCCAGTCTTAAGGCTTGTAGATAGTGGACAGGCTTTGGGGAGTCAGCAGGTGAATTATACACTAAAGGATTCTGAACCTCTGGCCTGGTCTTGTAGCCACTGTATTTATATGCCTTGTCTCGTTCATCTTCTGGTCAATGGTAACCCCCAGGATGATGAATGTGGGGAAATTCAGTATTGGTAATACTATTGAATATCAAGGGAGATGTTTGGATTGTCTGTCATTGGAGATGGTCATTGCTTGGTCATTGTGTGACACAAATGTTACTTGCTACTTGTCAGCCCATGCCTGGATTTTGTCCAGATCTTACTGCAAATGGACATAGGCTGTTTTAGCATCTGAAAAATCATGGATATTGCTGAACATCGTGCAATCATAAGCAAACATCTCCTGACATGAGTTCAGGAACTTAGTGGCTTTGGCAGAATGAAAACTGAGCATCAGTGAGCAGATTATTACTGTGCAAGTAACACTTGATAGTCCTACTGAGACCCCTTCCATCATGTTGCTGCTGACAGCAAGTGGACCAATAGGGCAGTTACTGGCCTGCTTGAATTTGTCCTACAGTTTAAGCACAGGGCAATTTATCGCATTGCCAGGTAAATGCCAGTGTTATATATATTCAGGAACAGCTTGGCTAGGGGCATAGCTAGTTCTAGACTGCAAATCCTCAGTAATATTGTCAGCAATTTCCATTGTCTTTAACTGTTTCTTCATATCATGTGAAGTGAATCAAATAGCTTATAGACTGACATCTGTGATGCTGGGGAGCTCTAGACGCGACCAAGATGGATCTTTCAATGCCTACTTCTGGCTGAAAATAGAAGCAAATGTTTTAGCCTTGTCTTTTGCACTGGGCTCCCCTATTGATGATGATGAGGATATTTGTGGAATCCTCCCATGTGGAGGCTAGGTAGAAGACCATCTCACCAGTTGCACACCACTTCTGTGCATTCGTGAGCCTGAAGGCACATTGGGCATAGAATAAGGGGAGATGGTGGTGCAGCAGTAATGTTGTAGAATCATAGAATGTGCAAGCTGGCCATTCCGCCCATTGAGTCCACACCAAACTTCCAAACATCATCCCACCCAGACCCACTCTATCCTAGGAATCTTGCATTTCCCATGGCCAATCTACCTAACCTACACATCCCTGGACACTATGGGCAATTTAACATGGCCAATCCATCTAACCTGCACATCTTTGGACTGTGGGGGGAAACTGGAACACCCGAAGGAAACACATGCAAACATAAGGAGAAAGTGCAGATTCCACACAGACAGTCACCCGGCGGGGTGGAAGCAAACCTGGGTCTCTGGCAATGTAAGGCAGCAGTGCTAGACACTGAGCTACAGTGTCACCCCGAATGTCAGTGGACTAGTAATCCAAAACCCTAGACTAATCTTCCAGGGGCATCTATTCAAATCCCAGCATAGCAGGTAGTGAAATTTGAATGTGATAAAATCTGAAGGTAATGATCACCATTGTCATCAAAGCCCATCTGGCTCACTAATGAACCTGAGGAAAGGATACCTGTAGACCTTACCTGGCCTGTCCTACATGTGACTCCAGACCCATAGCTATCTATTTGGATTTTAACTGTCCTCTGCAATAGCATATACAGCCATCGAATCTGACCCAACCCACTTTGCTTCCTGATCCCAAGAGGAGCAAAATGTTCCACTGCAATGCGTAGCACTGAGGGAGAGCAGATTCACATCTCCCCATCTCTGATGGTCTCAGCCAGAGCAACAGCACAGAATTCAAAAATTGCAGGTGATCACAGCAGGTAAGGCAGCATCCATGGAGAGAAAGCAAGCTAACATTTCAAGTCTAGATGACTCTTCATCCAGACAACTCAGATGAAGAGTCATCTAAACTCAAAATGTTAGCTTGCTTTTTCTCCATGGATGCTGCCTGACCACCTGTGATCTCCAGCATTTTTTGTTTTCAGTTCAGATTCCAGCATCTGCAGTAATTTGCTCCAGCGCAGAATTCACAACTCTTATCTAAGGCATTAAAGGATCACTTAGGATTCTTGGTACTGATCAGGTGATCTCTTCTGGGAAGTACCTGCAGAAGGACAAGAAAGAACAGAATTGGGCTCAGCTTATATTTCCCATGGCACAGAAGCAATCCCCCAACCCCTCAGTTCCAAACTCTTGCCCCCTCATCCCTGCAGCTGAATAATCTGTCAACATTTACTGTGCTAGCCCACCCATAAATAAAGTCTCTTGAAGCTATGATCCATATGGACTGCCACATTCAGTGCAGACGAGGAGCAAGGACTTATGACTTTAAGTGGGGCGCTTGTGCCAGGAAGTAAGTATAGAAAAGGGAAAGAGCCAAACAAGTTGGCAACAGTCATGATGTATTAATAATTGGATGTTGTTTGAGGAAAATGTTCCAAACAAGAATTTCAAAGAATCCACATCTGTGAGACAATAGAATAACTGTTAATTCTAAACAGCTGTTCCTGACAGAAGTACTTCATCTAAAATAACAACAGCACAGTCAGTATTTTAAACATATTGAGCCTCCCAATGGACGTCACAGGGGAAAATGACCTGCTGGTTCTTATTAATTTAAATAACACTTAAGGTTGCAATGAATAACACCATTGATTATGAAGGAAGTTTGTTATTTTAAATGTGTGAAATCTTTTACAAAGCTGGTGTGTGCAGCATGATTGACAACATTTTATCAACAAGCTTAATGTCTCGTGCATATTACAGTGTTTAAACCATTGTGATTTTAAACGAAAAACATTCAGGGATTGAGACTGAAGCAACCGTTTTGTTTCATCAAATTGTCATCAACATCTGAGTAAGTTGAAAGAAAAATAATCTGTTTTTGATTAAATAAATCTTGAATACTTCAATTTTTCTTAACATATCAGAAGACAGATCCTAAGTAAGTAAACAGATCCCTTTCTTTACATCTAATTATTTATTTTCATTTTTACACACATTTAAATGAAGCTTCCAAATGCTGGACAGTTGAAATTTCGCCCCGTTGTCTATCTGATGACTGTCTTAGATACTTCAATATGAGAAATCATCTGAATCAAACAAAATACTTGGCTTTTACTGGCCAGAGCTGAGCCAGTGAAGCATTAAAAATAAATAAATGGCTAAAAGTAATTCAAAGATTGGATTTGAACTCAAAATCCTGTAACTGTTCAAGTAATCTGATGCTGGAATAATTGAATACTCGTCACCTAGAGCTGTCGATACCACAGCTGTCCTGCTTATTGCTACATTGATGGGCCTTGATATTGTCATTATGGTGCTATTGTACTCCAATTGTCAGCAAACAGTAAGACCAGACTTGGATGATAATTTTTTTAATTTTGTTTTTGTACATTCACTCATTTTAGTGTCAATGAGAAGCCAAATTTATTCGCCATCACCAATTGTGCTTGAGAGGGTGGTAATGAGCTGCCTTGTTGAATCTAATTGAGCAACTTGATGGGCTACTTCAAAGGACAGCTAAGAGTTAACCACATCATTATTGGGTTAGAGTCACTTGTAGGCCAGATCAGGTAAAAGTAGTTGATTTCCTTCCCTATAGAATGCCAGGTGGATTTTTACAAAAATCTCAATTTTTTTTTAAACTCATTTGTGACACATGAAAATCACAGAATCAGTCAGCATTTATTGCACATCCTTAAATACCCAGAGGGCAGTTAAAAGTCAACTTCATTGCTGTGGCTCTGGAGTAACATGTAGGCCAGACCAGGTAAGGATGGCAGTTTCTTCCCTAAAGCACATTAGTGAAACAAATGTCTTTTTTCCCTGACAATTGGCACTGGATTCATGGTCATCATTAGACTCTTAATTTCAGGTTTTTATCAGATTCAAATTCCACCAAATCCGGGACTCCAGAACATTAACAGGGCCTCTAGATTAACAGTCCGGTGATGATGCCATTGGACCGTTCCCTCCCCCTTGAGTAACTTTCATCAGTATTACTAACATTTTATTCTGGATTTATTTAATTAATTGAATTTAAATTCCCCAGCTGCTATGATTGGGTTTGAAGTCACGTCACTAGCTCAATCACCAGTCCAGATCTCTGGAACACAAGTCCAGGAACATCACCTACTGTGCCGTGGTGTTCTTTACTTAAACAATTAAAGCACAAAAGTGATCATATGTTTTGTTTGGGGTTCAGTTCCAATTGATCATCTCAGATTTGAGCCACCTACCAGCTCAAAAAACTAAACCAGCCTTTTGTGTGAATAAAGACCGGCTCAGTGATTCACTAGTTTCGATAACCATGTCCCCCAATCTTTGAAATACAGAATGGCTATTAAAAAAACTTACTTCAAAGAACATAAGTATCATTTTCTTCATTGCTGAATGTTTCTCTATATCAAATTCCGAAAAGGCATTGGGGAGTAATTTTGATTTTGAGTAATAATGTTAAATGAGGTTTCCTCAGATAAAATTATCCCTATTTTTATGAGCTAAATAGTCTTTTGAAACAGTCAGCAGGATCTTAAACAGAGGTTTGTAAAATCATGGGATGGATTATAGTTACATTGACATTGCTGTTAGTTCTCCTGGCAATTGCAGCAGTCCTGATAGGTTTCAGTCATAAATAACAATTCAAAACAAGTTGTTGCAAAAGCTGTAGCTGGTGCTGTTACAGGACATGATTTTAATCTTATTTTTAGTATCAGCAAGTACCTAAATGCCATGTCAACCTCTTTCTACATCCATCATGAAGCAGAGCAAGATAGCGGACAAAAACAAATCCCTCTCTGATGCATTCAATGCTTTCTATGCTCAATTCGAGGAGAATGCCAGCAGTGTGGTGTCACCTGCCCCAACACCCTCAGATGCATCACCGCAGATGTAAGATCAGTCTTCCTGAGAGTCAACCCAAGGAAAGTGATGGGCCTGGATGGAATCCCCGGCCGTGCACTTAGATCCTGTGTGGGCCAGCTGGCAGAGGTATTCACTGACATCTTCAACCTCTCCCTTCTACAAATCAAACTGTCCACCTTCTTCAAGAAGACCACTATCATCCCAGTACCTGAGAAAGCACATGCAATGTTCCTTAATGACTACCGCTCAGTGGCTCTGACCTCCATAATCATGAAGTGCTTCAAGAGACTGGTCATGGCCCTCATCAAGTCTAGTCTCCCAGCCTGCCTCAATCCCCTGCAATTTGCCTACCAACTTAGCAGGTCCGCAGCGGATGCCATATTCCTAGCTCTGCATTCATCCTTGGAACATCTAGACAACAAAACCACCTGAATCTGACTCCTACTCATCAACTACAGCTCCACATTCAACACCATTATCCCCTCCAGACTGATCTCAAAACTCCGAGACCGAGGTCTCAGCTCCACCCTCTGCAACTGGATCCTCAGCATCCTGACCCACAGACCACAATCAGTGAAGATAGACAACTGCACTTCCTGACAATAACGCTCAACACTGGAGCCCCACTAGGATGCGTTCTTCGCCCCTTTCTGTACTCCCCGTACACCCATGACTGTGTAGCCAAATTCCAAATGAATGGCATCTACAACTTTGCTGATAATATCTCCATGGTTGGACGGATCAAACAATGATGAGTCAGAAATCAGGAAGATGATAGAGTGCTTGGTGTCATGGTGCAATGATAACAACCTCTCCCTCAACTTCGGCAAAACAAAAGAATTGATCATTGACTTCAGAAAGAAAGGAGGAGAACATGCCCCTATCTACAGCAACGGAGCGGAGGTTGAGAGCGTGGAGAACATCAAATTCCTAGGTCTGACGATAACCGACAACCTGTCCTGGGCTTCCCACATAGATGTGCCATGCAAGAAGGCACCACAACACCTCTTCTTCCTCAGGTGGCTTAGGAAATTCGGCAAGTCCGTAAGGGACATCACCAACTTTTACAGATGCACCATCGAAAGCATACTGTCTGGTTGCATAATGGCCTGGTATGGCAACTGCTCTGCCGAGGACTTTAAGAAACTACTGTAGTTTGTGTTCACTGCCCAGCTCATCACAGAAGCCAACCTCGCATCAATGGACTCCATTTATACTTCTCATTGCCGCAGAAAGGTTGCCATTATCATCAAAACTCCTCCCATCCCGGTAATGCTCTCCTACAACTTCTTCCTTCAAGCAGAAGATACAAAAGTTTGAGTACATGTACCAACAGGTTCAAGAACTGCTTCTTCCCGGCTGTAATTAGACTAATGAATGGGCTCTCTAACTTCAAATAATGTTGATTTTGTTAATGCTGATCTTGCTTTGCGCACATCATGGGCAGTGTAATCTGCACGCCTCACTCTGTTTATCATCGTCATTATTTACTATGATCTGTCTGTACTGCTCACAAACAAAGCTTTTCACTGTACTTAGGTGCACACAACTACAATAAATCAAATCGAATCAAATCAAATCATATATTTATGACCATGTAAATGATTACGTGGAACAAAGTAGCATATATTTTCCATTTAAACTTTGCCAAAAGTAATGTTGACTGTAATTTAGCTTGCAAAATTACCTCCAATCAAACTGTAATTCCCAGGGTGGGCCAGATTATAGTATTTAAGGTGAGCTTCAGACATTAGAAATGCTTTTGATTAGAACTTACCTGTTGGGGCAGAAAACACTGGGCCCCTTCAGGATTCAAATGCATGCAGCTACTTAAAGATCTAGACATCATCATTAGTGCTTACCTCAGAAAAAGGCCTGAGATTGTAGAGTGGCTGTTTCAGCACAGTCTCTTGAGGAAGCAGTGCAAATACTAATATAGACAACAAACCAAGGAATAATTATTAGCACAGAAAACTAAAGGGAGTCAAAGAAGAACTGTAGAACAGCTTAGGTCATGGCAGGAGATTGCTGGGACAAAAGTGCCTGCTTCACTACTTTTTTTCTTAACTTTTTCCAGAACTTTAATGACCTCACCAAGTCACCTAAGCTAATAAAAAAACATTCAAATCTTCAAGAAGACATTCTCCCCCATGTGCCTGCTACTTAGAAGGATCATCTCATCACCCAGTATTAAAATGCTTTAAATGCCTAGCTAGTAATATGCATATAATCAATGCATTGAGACTAATCTGTGCCCTTGATATCACTTAGTTTCATTTATTCATATCCTTCCTGTTTACATTCTTAAAAGGCTCGCTTGAATCAGAGTCCATTTGGAGCGAGAGAGAGGACAACCTCATACTTCTGAAACAGCGTGAGAGAGAGCGCAGGGCAGCACTTTGTAAGGTTTGAGAGAGAGAGAGTGGGATCAGCAGCTGCTGAAACAGCGTGAGAGACAGCGGTGACACCAGCTTCATGAAGAGTGCAGCTACGTGAGAAGGACAGTGTTGGGAAGGGGTATGGGGGATGCAGTAGATAAAAAAAAAACTGTGACAGAGAGCCTTAACCTGGAAAACAGGTAGGTGATTGGTGGGTATTTTTTCTCTTCTGTTATGACAGCTCAAGAGTACAGTTAGGAAATTCACTTCTGAAAATATTTTAACACCCAAATAAATTAATTAAATTGAATGTAGATGGCTGGGATGATGTGTTGCAGATGTAGCATGTGGGAGCTGGTGGGTTTTGGTATGATCCTCAGCGAGCACATCTGCAGCAAGTTTTGCTTGCTCAAGGAACTTTAGTTCAGAGTTGATGAACAGGAGTCTAATCTGCAGGCACTGCAATACATCAGGGAGGGAGAAGAGTTGCCTGGACATTGCTTCAGGAGGCAATCACATCCTTTAAATTACTTACATAACTTTTGATATGTGGTCAGTGACAGGAGGGTATGACTGTAAATGAGGCAGTTTTGGGGATCCAGAATTTGGCTTTGTGGATCCTCAGTCAGTGTCGCTGTCGAATAAGTATAAAGATTTTGCTGCTGTTATAGCCAAGGGCACAGACTGCAGTGACAGTGAGCAAACTGACCACAGCACTGTGAACCACACTTCCACTCAAAGTGGGAGTAAAGAGAAATGCAATAGTAATAGGGTAAGCATCATCAGGGGAATAGATACTGTTCTCTCCAACAGAAACAGAAAGCCTCAAAGGGTGTGTTGCCTACATGGTACCAAGGTCCAGGGTATGCCTTCTGGACTGGAGCGGAACTTGGAATGAAACAAAAATTATACAGTTGTCATGGTCGACATCAGTATGAATGTCATAGCTAGAATGAAGAAAGAGGCTCTGCTGAAAGATTATGAGCAGTTTAAGGCTAAATTAGAAAGCGGAACTGCAAAGGTAACAATTTCTGAATTACTAGCCAAGCCACATGCAATTTGGCGTAGGTTAAATAAGATAGAGAGGTAATAATGTGGCTCAGTGATTGGTTGGGGAGAAATGGATCCAATTCATGGGTAACTGACACTGCTATGGGGAAAGGGAGTGCTATTCATGTGGATGAGCTTCATTTGAGCCATATTGGGACCAGTATCCTGGCAATTCCATAATTTGGGTTATATATTGGACTTTAAACTAATAGGAATTGATGCAAAGTTGAAAAAAATTGTAAAAGAAATGAGAGAGTAGAAGTGCAGGGTAGTGAAGGGGTAAACTACAATTGAAATATGACAGACAGGTGCAGAAAATACTCATAGAAAAGTGCAATTGAAACTGGAACCAAAGGAAATATTTATGGTCACAGGTCAAAGTTTAAAGCTCTTTATCTGAATGCACACAGCATTTGTGAGAATATAGATGAGTTGATGACACAAATAAAAATACACGACTATGACTCAATAGTTATTGTGGAGTCCTGGTTGCAGAGTGACCAAGATTGGGAGCTCAATATTCAAGTGTATTTGACATTCCGGAAGAATAAGTAAAAAGGACACAAAGGTGGGGAAGCTTTCTTAATCAAGGGTAGTATCAGTGCAGTGGTGAGTTGTGATATAGGTGCAATGGATTTGGATGTGAGATCAGTTTGGGTGGAAATAAAGAATTGCAAGTGAAAGAAGTGACAGGTGGGAGTCAGCTAGAAGCTTCCAAAGTGTTTCCTCACCTTGGGATAGAGTAAAACTCGGGAAATAATGGGAGGCATGTAAGAAAGGCACTACAATTGTCACGGATGATTTTAATCTGCATAATGACCAGACAAATCAGATGATCAAGGGTATCATCAAAGATGAATTTGTAGAGTGCATCAGGATTGTTTCTGCGAGCAGTATGTTGCACAATCTACCAGGGAACAAGCTATTTTAGATTCAGTAATGTGTAATGATGCAAGCTTAAGAAGAGATCTCATAATTAAGGCAAGTGATCATAATTTCAAATTCAGTTTGAGGGAGAGCAAATTGAGCCTCAAACCAATACCCTCAACTTAAATAAGGGAAATTACAGATGAGTGAAGAGAGAGAATTGTCTAAAGCAAGCTGGTAAAATAGACTAAGGGAAGGTCAGTTGATGAGCAGTGGCAGATATTTATAAAGATATTTTGTGATGTTCAGCAAAAGGTTGTCCTGTTTGGAAAGGACTCAATGAGAGCGATGGACCATGGTTAATCAAAATGGCCAAGGAGTATTCCAATCAAAACACTGAGACGTACAAAGTGGCAAAAACAGTTTGGCAGGTCAGAGGATTGGTAATCTTTTAGGCACTCATCAGCATTTTAGCAGATGACTAAAAATCTAATAAGAGTGAAATCGTCTCACCTTATAATGAAGGGAAGGTCCTTGATGAAGCAGCTGACGATGATAGGGCCTAGGTTACTATCCTGAGAACCTTGAAATATCAATGGACAAAACTAGCAAAGTTCTAATCTCATTCAATAAGACATTGCAATAATATTCATAAGAACTTAAGATATTAAGAACATAAGAATTGGAGCAGGAGTAGGTCATCTGAACCCCCAAGCCTGCTCCACAATTTGATAAGATCATGGCTGGTCTTTTCGTGGACTCAGCTCTACTTACCCACCATAACCCTTAATTCTTTCACTGTTCAAAAATCTATCTATCTTTGTCTTAAAAATATTCAACAAGGTAGCCTCAACTGTTTCACTGGGCAGGGAATTCCACAGATTCACACCCCTCCTCCACACCTCAGTCCTAAATCAGACTAATTTGAGGCTATGTCTCCTAGTTCTAGTTTCACCAACCCAAATGGTTAAGTGTCCTATGACCAGTTAATATTTCAGTTGAAATGATTAAAGCTGTGAAAATGACATAGCCTGACAGCATGAATAAAGGAGAAGTCTTAAAAAAGTTTATCAAATTATCAAAAAACTGCTAAAAAAAAACCTTTGCACCATTACTTTTTAAAGTGCTAACCTAAGCAAATGCCTGTTAGAGTTGAATCAATTCTTGACTCACTTCATTTGTGTCTACTGTAATAGTAACTATATTCTCTACAAATAAAACTTTGCAAAATTGTTGCAATTTAGTAATATAAATATTTATCGAGCGTGAAAATTCCTAATAGTAGAAATAGTGACTAAATGGAGGTACATCATTTTAGCACTAGTAATTTTTCTGTCTTAATTTCTCAAAGTCAATGTTATGGTCTTGGAAAATTAATCATGAAAACTAAATCGAAATCTAACTGTGCATGTCTTTAGTAGGCAGATATTTGCCTGCGTGAGATTGGTGGAGTAACTATGATTATGAGACTTAACTCATTTTCTGCTGCCTATTCTCCCAGAAATCAACAAAAGTGATGAGCCAGCTCATGACATTGGTGCAGAGTTGTCAACACTTTTATTCCCTCTCCCCATCTACAAGTACCCAGTGCAGTGCCAGAAAGACAGCAGGCCCAACAGAAGCTGATATCTATCAGTTTGTAGCCAGGACACCATTGTACAGATGCTAGGAAGACACTGGCTACAGACATGTCAAGGCTCCTGGCTTGAGAATCAAGAAGTTTCTTCCAGCTCTGGTAAAAATATTGGAGTGAGAGGTCCTCCTGTTAGGAGAAACCCCATGGACAGGGTGTTATTTTGACATTGGTAAGTACCGAGGTTTGTATATTGATGGGGATTAAGCCCTGGCGAATTGTATGCATTTTAGGAAACTGGCTCCAATATGGTGTCACATATTTAGCTAATTTTATGTTTAGCTCCAATGTGTTAGATTGTGTTTGACCAAACCCCACAGGAGAGGAGCTTATCAATTTCAATGAGGCTCACCCAATTTCAATCATATTAACATGGTTTTTGTGGTTTATATGCAGATTTTCTCGGATTCACCATTGAAAACAAACTGAGAACCCAATGGTATGTGAGGGGCTGAAGACATGGCGGGAAAATGTGTCAGTAGATACTGACAGCTCCCAGCTGCTTTCTTGCTTGTTAGTATGAAAGGCTTTGGTTGTAGCACTTGTGTTCAGAGGTGCCGTTCTGTCTGGGTCTCCAAAATCTACAACATTGCGCACAGAGTGAGAGGCGGACTGGGAGGAGGAACATACCCAGGGCACAAAGCCTCACAGACAATTTCAAGGAGCAGGAGAAGATAGACCATGATGTGGCCAATGTGTTCTTCATTGCTGTCGGGGATGTCCTCATTACTTTAAGGTTCTTCAGGTTCTACCCATTCAAACAACACATTCCCTCCTCTACCCACCCAATAATATTAATACAAACCAATCCAGACGATAACCGAATGTAGACTTGTTTAGCAAAAATCCATGTCTTTGCCATTCATCACAAGTGCAAATGGCACTTGCCAGGCAGAAAACAATATGGTCCAGGTGGACAGAAAACATGCTTATGTTCATAAAAAACACAAACAAGCATGTATAATATAGCCTGCAGACACTCTTGCGCATTATAACTCTTTACTCTTCCTCTTCCAAGCACTTTTACATACATGTTATGCTTATGGCTTCAATAGGGGTAATATCCTTGGGTTCAATAGGGTTCATATCCTTGCTCTGGCTGTTGAGGTGCTCGTAGACTGCAGCATGGGGTTTAGAGAATGATGGCTCCATCAAGAACTGTTCCATCGGTACCTGTACAAGGGTAGAGATGGTGATAGGAGGCTTCATAGAGAGAGAAAATAGGAGCAGGAGTAAGCTGTTTAGACCATCAAGCCTGCTCCACCATTGAACATGATCAAGGCTTTTAGCAGGAAGAATAGAGGAGCTGAATATTATTTGAATGGAGAAAGCTTTCAAAAAGCTATGGAACAGAGGGACTTTGGGGCTCTTTGTCCATGAATCACAAAAGGGTAGCATCCACGTTCAACTGGTAATAGGGAAGGCAAATGAAACGTTGTCCTTTATTTCAAAGAGAATGAAATAAATGTAGGGAGATTTTGCAGAAACTGTACATGGCCCTCGTCAGACCACAGCTGGAATACTGCAAGCAGTTTTGGGCCCCTTATCTTAGGGAAAATATATTGGTGATGGAGGCAGTCCGGAAAAGGTTCATGAGGCTGATCCCAGGTATGGAGGGACTGTCATATGAGGAGAGGTTGATTAGATTGGTCCTGTTCTCACTGGGATATAGAAGACTGAAAAGCAACCTTGGTGAAACAAATAGGATTCTTAGAAGACTTGATAGAAACATGCAGACAGGTTGTTTTCCCTTGTAGGAAGATTCCAGGACCAGAGGGTGTAATCTCAGAATAAGGGATCGCTGAAAGGATTTAATAAAAATTTAAGACAAGCTGAAGAGGAATTTCTCTCAGAGAATTATGGAATTATTTACCTCAACAAGCTGTTGAGGATGTGTCATGAAGGAGACTCAAGGTTTTAATCGGTGAGGGATTCAAAGGTGATAGGGAAAAGGCAGGAAAGTGGAGTTGAGGATTATCAGATCAGCCATTATCTCATTGAATGGTACAGCAGACTCAATGGGTTGAATGGCCTACTTCTATACCAATGTCTTATGGATTTTGTGAAGTAGTAATTTGCCATGACAATTTTTAATTGTTGGGTCTAGGTCCTTTTCTTCCAATAAACCAATGTGGTGCTGGCAATGTGAGGCAGAATGAGGGAAGAATAGTCAGGATGTTAAAGGCCAGAAAAAGTAAAAGGATGGAAGGCTATAAGCTGGAAAAGTGCATATTAGGAGATAGGAGATCTTAGTTGGGAGATTAGGATGGAGAGCAAATGGACAGGATAGGATGGGAGGAAGATCTGGAGCTGGAAAGGCTGCCAAATTGAAGCAAAGGTGTGGGTCGTAGCAGCTTTAAAGGCCTTGGTTGATCAAAGGTCAGGGATTTGGGAGATCTAAGACTTAGTCTCAGTGAACAGGATCTACAGTGTGTGGAGGGAGGGTGGTAGGGGCTGGGAGTGGCAACTGCCCATTTTCTCATTATGTGGGAAAGAGGAGTTTTATCTTTCAGGAAATGAATAGACCTGATTTTCTGAGACATAGCCATTAAGTCAGATTTCCACTCCAATCCTACTATTTTTATATTAAGGTAGTGTTGGCAGGAAATTCCAATCAGGAATTCTTCAGAAATGCAGAGTGGATCTGCAATCTAACAGCTCCCTCATAGTGTAGGATAGACGGGGGACATTAAACTGTGCCCACCTTCTCAGGGCAGTAGTTGCCAGATTCTTTGATCAAATGTCCAACAGCGCTGACAGCCACTTTGATAGGATGGAGGTAAGTATGAGGTTAGGATAGCTGGTGGGTAGAATACCAGGTAAATATATTTCAAATTGGTTCGGTGCCTAGGTATGGAGGCTGCCAAGTGAGTATGGCATCTAGGAGCGGAGGTGTATGGTCTCAGGGTATCAAGTAAGAATGGTGCTTATTGGGAACAGTGCTAGCTGGGTAAAGTGCCAGGTAGGTCGGGTGCCACACAGATGATGGAATATTTAAGATGGGTCAGTATGGAAAGGATTTATCAGCTCCAGCAGGAATTAGGGGGTGTCGTTCCATAAACAAAGAGGGGTGTCTTGAGTCTGGCAGCATTGGGCAGTGGATGTCACAAGGGGAGGGTGGTGCCGGGCCTCTGGGGGAGAAGCAGGTTGTTGGGTGCTGGGGAGAGTGGCAGTGTTGAGTCCAGTAATAGGGGGTTGTTTTCAAATTCTGTGAGTGCAGGCAGTATTGAGTCCTGAGGGTTGAATGTGCTAGACCAGGTCCCAGGGAGGGGTGGAGGTTGTCATAAGCAGTATGGGGCAGGTGTAAATGAGGGGTAGATGGTGAGCTAAGGGGTACATTTAATAGTTACCCTGGACTAAGAGTACATTTTAATTGTCTAACATTTCTTGGGTAATTATTAGGCTCACTGCAGTAGAACCCTCTGATTTACATGGATACATTTGGAGGGTTCCAAGCATAGGGGGATTGCCCATTGGAGTCTTCCCATGCAATTCCCTTGGAGTCTGCTGAATGGGAGATTTTATAAGGTGCCAATGCCCACCTATGCTGCAGGAAAAGCTATCAGGCCATCATAAGATAACAAGGTGCAGAGCTGGATGAACACAGCAGGCCAAGCAGCATCACAGGAGCAGGAAAGCTGACGTTTCGGGCCTAGACCCTTCTTCAGAAAAGGCCATCATAATCTGGGGCATGGGAGGCAGAAATCTGAAGGCCTTATTTTCCAGCCTTTTCCCAAACATCAGGTATCACAGGTTCCAGATGTAAAAATGCCAAGAGCCTATCAATAGGAAATCTACAAAACTGCCAGAGAAATTCCATAAGTGGCTACAAACAGCTGCTTACATCCCTTCCCCAGACTTGGAGAGAGAGAGAGAGGTGGTTCTGCTTGTCTTCCAGCAACATTACAGCAAGCAGTCAGGAAAATGTTACAGGAATTGTCAGTGTTTGTTTTCAATAACCAGTGATACAACTGGAAAACGATAAAACCATTACACACACGCACACGTCCTGTCCATCATACTTCAAACATCAGTCTGTGTCTAATACCATTTTCCTAGGGCTTCTAAAACTCTTCCGTTGACGTTACAGCGGTCAATCAGGATAACACCCATGGAAATTCAGCATCAAAACCTTTCTGAACAGAGCCAGAGTTCTGATCTCCCGTCTGAATGGCCATTAACCTTTAAATGAACTCAGTCGGGGTTTACTTCACATCATTTAGACTGTGCAGCTGTAAAGGAATACACAGGTATGCTCAAGCAGCAATATATTACATGGGCTCTAAAATAATCCTGGGCCAGTGTCCCCCTCTCCTGTGCTACATTATCTAGCCACATGGCTCGAGCTCATGCAGAACCCATAGTAACTTAATCACTCCTGTGTAACAGTGGGCTGTTGCAGCACCAGAAGGGTGGGAGAGACAGAGGTGTTGATAAATTATAGGCCTCATCTTTAAAATGTACCAACAGCATTAAACATCCAGCAGTGAGCTTCAGGAGAAGTAAGTCAATGGTGACCATCGTGCATTAGTGGCCATATTGAATTAATCTGCAAATGGTTTAGGAAGTCATGTTGAGGTTGTACAGGATGTTGGAGAGTCTGGAGTTACTGGAGTAGTGTGCCCAGTTCTGGTTGCCCTGCAATAGGAAGGATATGATTAAACTGGAGAGGGTTCAGAAGAGATTTACCAGGATGTTGCTGGGAATGGAGGGTTTGAGTTATAAGGAGAGGCTAGATAGGCTGGGACTTTTTCCACTGGAGTGTAGGAGGTTAAGGGGTGATCTTACAGAGGTTTTGAAAATTATGAGGGGTATAAATAAGGTGAATGGCAAGTGTTTTTTTTCCCTATGGTGGGGGATTTCAAGACTAGGGGGCATATTTTTAAGGTCAGAAGAGAAAGATTTAAAAAGCATGGGGGACAAATTTTTTACACAGAGAGTGGTCTCCGTAGAATGAAGTTCCGGAGCAAGTGGTGGATGCAGGTACAGTTACAACATTTAAAAGATATTTGGATAAGTTTATGAATAAGAAAGGTTTGGAGGGATATGGGCCAAGGGCAGGCAGGTGGGGCTAGTTTAGTTTGGGATTATAGTCAGTATTGGCCTGGTTGGACCAAAGGGTCTGTCTCCATGCTGATGACTCCATGACTCTATGGTTGGTCAAAGAAGAGAGTGGACATTTAAAACGAGGAGGAAAAGATCTGCTCACATTTCAATGGCCCCAAATATTATTGAATCAACAGAGTGATGGGAAAGTGCAAAGGAACCCTGTAGAGATGAAAAACCCAACAAGCAGAGGAAAATGAAGACCATTCTAATTTTAGCTGGGCTTTAACTAATTAAATCATTGGTGATTCCTGTCCAACAGCTTGCTGGATTAACTACCCAGCTTGTGGTAGATACAAAACTTGGCAGCAGGAACTTTATAGCAGGGGTGATATGGGTCATAATGAATTTGACACTCGGTCAGTCCAGGATGATCTGCAATAGAGGAGGGAAAGGCAGTTGAAGCATGCAGCAACTTTACTGCTCAGAATCATTTCTTCTCAGACAACATTCTCCATTCCTGGAGGCAGTAGGGGACACTTTAGGTAGAACCATTCCTCTACAAATATCCAGGCACTTGGGGCGAGGATACAAGCTGATAAAAGCTCTAGAGTTCTGCTGGCTGTCAATTGAACACAGCCCTATAACATGAGTACCTAAGGATCCAGTTTCTTGGTCAATGATTTGACACAGAGCTCCAACTGAGTTCCTCATCAGGACTTGTGAATTCTTAATGAGGTATAATATATTGTGGACTGCATTTCTTCCTCAAAATGCTCTCCCCTTTTCTTAACTACATACTGTGGTCTTCTTCATCCCTCCTCGATTAAAGTCGTGAATGAGGGAATCCAATCATTAACCATTAAGCTCTTCATTTGTGCAGGGTTAAAGATTTTCTCACAATCCCTGAGGTTATCAAAGCCCGGGATACTTCTCAACAGCGGCAAAGCAAATGCCAAAAAAAATTGCTCCATACCTCACGCAAGAAATTTTGGAACTCAGTCCAAGGGAGGAATTGTTGTCATATTTTGTTTATAACTAGTCGCCTAAAATTTGGGCTGTGTTAATAATTTTCTGACAGAAACAGTTTAGTTCATTTCAACTGGTTATTCCCTTGGCAAGAACTGAATTAACTGTCAGATCATAACATATTGCAGGTTGCCATTGAATGATAGAAACATGTTGCAATAATTGTGAGTTCAATAAATTTAGTGAATACATGAATGAAGGGAGAGGGAGGGGGAAAATGTCAGACAACAGTAGCAAAGGAGATTTATTCCAGTTTAGTGCTGCTTCAGAAACAACATAAAGAATGATAGCAAATCCAAATAAAAGGCCAATTCAACTAGACCTGAACCTTATGTAATTTTACCTAAGTCCAAACTGCATTTAGTATTTTGGAGGGATTTCCACTGCAAGGTCCAGTGAATTCTCTCAATGTATCTTATCAAACACGCCACATTATCTACCGACTCAGACCCTATGGTGTCCGTCACATCTTCTTTCAGCCCCATCTTACCATGCACCATTCACCAAACAACTCACCACTTAACGATATCTGCTGAAAGACTGGCATCTCTTGCATCCATCTTTGAAAGGCCACTGTGCAACCACATAAGTGTTGGCAATCCAGCTTTGCTCCCCCCCCCAACCAGCAAAGTAATGGCATAGCAGCAACAAAGGCACACTACTCATGGCACATAACTGGCATGGCTGACACTCCCTCATACACATAATATGATTATCCATCCTTGTTTGACTTTAACCACCAGTCACACAATTTAATCATAGAATCATAGAATCCCTACAGTGTGGAAATAGGCCCTTCGGCCCAACAAGTCCACAATGACCCTCGGAGCATCTCACCCAGACCCATCCGCCTATAACCCACCTAATCTACACATCCCTGAACACTACAGGCAATTTAGCATGGCCAATCCACATAGCCTGCACATCTTTGGACTGTGAGAGGAAACCGGGGCACCCGGAGGAAACCCACGCAGACGCGGGGAGAATGTGCAAACTCCACACAGACTGTCGCCCAAGGGTGGAATTGAACCCAGGTCCCTGGCTTTGTGAGGCGGCAGTGCTAACCACCATGCTGCACAAAAAAAAAGCTATGAGTTGCACTCACGCTATGGAGGATTTGAATCTACAATCTTCTGAGCCAAAGTCAAACACATTATTCGTTACCCTACTCACCCCATGCCCCATACAACAGGTGCTCAAAATCTAAACTAACAACCAAAGGCACTGGAGAAACACAGCTGTTCTGGCAGCATCTGTGGAGAGAAAAGAACGAATTAATGTTTTTCAACTTCAGTTCCAAAGAAGAGTCATACTGGACTCAAAACATTGATTGTTTCTCTCTGCACCAATGTTGCCAGACTTTCCGGGTTTCTCCAGCACTTTCTGTATTGATACCGCACAGTTCACCTGTCCTGAGCTATATCCCATCTCAACACCCTCTAATTCAATGGTATCATGTCCAATATCACCCCTGTAGACCTGGAGCTTGCCATTGTCCAGCATGGGAACATCACGAGCAGGTAAGCAATCAGACGAATACAAACATAGACTTTTATTCACAGACACTAAATGTGAACACAAATTAAACCAACAGGAGGTGAAGCTTGCTCCAATAATACAAACCAGATTCCAGCATCATGAGTAATAAGTATCTTCTGGTTCATGTTGGCCTGCTGTACCCAGCTCTCATCTTGTTGCACCCAGTGCAGCCGAGCTGTATCATGGACAAAAACAACTTCCTCTTCCCCAATATCTTCGTCCTCCTTTTTCTCAGAAGACTGCTCCAGCTCCTCCATCTCCTCAGCACGTCACCTCATTGCCTGCTCCAATTATGCAGAGCTAACCATACCAGAATGATGCAGCAGGTTCTAGCTAGTCTATGCTGGAGCTCCACCAACCAACCCCATTCAGCCCCAGAACTGTCCAAGCAGTGGAACCATATCTTGAGCAGCACCATCATCTGCTCCACCATGATCTTGCTTCAAGAATGGGCAGTATCATGTGTGTGTGTTACATCACTCAGAGGGTTGTGCAATGGTGTCATGGTCCATGGTTGCAGTGGGTAGCTCTTGTCCCCCAGTAGCCAGCCTTGTAAGTCCCAGGACCTTCAAGCACAATAGGTACTCAAGAGTGCTCCTAGATGTAGGAGTCATGGCAGCTGCCAGTGTAGTGGGCACACATCTCCAGGAAATGGTACAGTGATCACAGATCACCTGGAAAGTAATCAAATGGGAGCCCTTCCTACTGATGAATTCCACAATGTTGTGAAACATAGTCAATGCCTCCGAGAGAAAGTTGCAAGGTTGCACAATCCTACTGCTGAGCTGCAGCACTGACCTCATCATGGGAGAGCAAAATAAACAACTGTGACCTTTCACCGTTGACCTCGGTCATTGTCCTGATGCATTTAAGGGTGCACAACAGACAGATCCCACACAGGACACCCATCGCTCCCTGGAAAGAGTCAGTAACATAGATGTTTAGAGCATCAGTCACTTTCACAACCACTGAGAGCATAGCCTGCCACTTCAGCAACTCTCCGCTCCCACTCCAGCTCTGTCACAGTGCCCTGGGACATACAGAACCTGTGTCAACACTGTGCTCCATTATGCACAGGAAATGGTGTCAGGGCTGGAAAAGTCTAGGTCTCCAGCACACCCCTTGCGTCCTGAGGGGTCCTGTAAATGCAAGCTCTCTCAGCCCTGGGTGCTGCTCATTATCTATGCCAACCTGGGCTGCTTCTGGGCTGACTGTCAACTCTGCTCCTCTTGCATCCATCTTCACCTTCACCACTGCACGCCAACTAACACTCCATCCCAGCTGTGGGGCACAGGGTGATTACTGTAAAAGGCCTAAAGTGGGAAGAGAATGAATGAAAGACGCTCTTGGATCTCAGAACAGTCGTTGGTGTCATACCCAGCAGTTAAGGGCAGAGCACAACTCTCCCCACAGTGAGATAGGCTGCACCCAGATAATAAAGGACATGTCTCCATCGTCCACCCAGAGCCAGGTTCAGACTGTGCAGCAATGTAGTGACATTCCTGTATTGGCTGAGTGGCCACCAGGTGGCGTTGAGAAGAGAGTGCCTGCAGTACACTGAAACCCTTCCTACCCCAGACCCACAGCAAACAGACAACTTGTCACTGCATTCAGTACAGGCCACCATTACTCTTAAAGATAGTTCTGCTATAATGCGTGTTTCATTAACGCAAATTGGCTGTAACACGATTGATGAATAGCGGACCCTGTTTGTAAATACTGAACTTTCCGCTATAAAGGTATAGCTATTTTCTATAGCAATTTCCCTATAATGTGATTTTCTATAGCATGATTTTCTATAGCACGAGGTCACACAAGAACACAACTGTCATTTTATACGAGAACTACCTGTACATGACAGATGATGGAGTGAGTTGTGTGGGTTGCATGAATAATGACTCCCCTTCAGCTAATATTGGCCTTTTATAATGTCATTGCTGCTGACTTCCAAATCATTCAAATGCTCAAGTGCAATTTGCAAACACCAGCGGCTCGTTGTAAATTGCCTTTGACCAGCATCTGACCTTTACTTTGCATGTGTTACAAATGGTCAATGAAATGATTGCAAATTGAATGGAGCTGGGGTTTTCCAATGCCTCCCACAGGAATTTGTTCCTTCAATGAATTAGCATTCAGCAGACATGGATCCTGTGTTTTCATCCATTAAAATGATACTGACTCTGCCCACGCCCAGGAATTGATCCAACTGTTTTCAAGGAACACATGATGTTTAGAGAACAGAAAGAACACAGCTCACAGTGAACACCATCAGCACTAGGCTCTGACTGCCTCCATGTCCCATGTTATCTTGCACTGCCCCAACAGCTCATTCCAACCCATCACCCCCATGCGTTGGACACCTAACATGATGAACTTCGCTGATAGCTTTGGGACGGCATGGTGGCTCAGTGGTTAGCACTGCTGCCCCACAGCACCAGGCAGCTGGGTTCAGTTCCACCTGCAGGTGACTGTCTGTATGGAGTTTTCACATTCTCCCCCTTCTGCATGGATTTCCTCTGGGTGCTCTGGTTTCCTCCCGTAGTCCAAAGATATGCTGGCTAGATGGGTTAGCCATGGGGAATACATGGTTAAAGGGATGGGGTAGGGGCGGTGTGTCTGAGTGGGATGCTCTTTGGAGGGTCAGTGTGAACTCTATGGGTTGAATGGCCTGCTTCCTCACTGTAGGGGTTCTTTGATTCTCACTGTCCTTCCTTTCTCCAGGGTATTGAGTACAAGAGTTGGCAGGTCATGTTACAGTTGCAGAGGACTTTGATTCGACCACATTTGGAATACTGCATACAGTTCTGGTAGCCACATTACAAAAAGGATGTGAATGCTTTGGAGAGGGTGCAGAGGAGGTTCACCAGGATGTTGCCTGGTATGGAGGGTGCTAGCTATGAAGAGAGATTGAGTAGATTAGGATTATTTAAATTAGAAAGACGGAGGTTGAGGGGGGGACCTGATTGAGGTCTACAAAATCATGAGAGGTATAGACAGGGTGGAGAGCAAGAAGCTTTTTCCCAGAGTGGGGGACTCAATTACTAGGGGTCATGATTTTAAGGTGAGAGGGAAAAAGTTTAAGGGAGATATGCGTGGAAAGTTCTTTACGCAGATGGTGGTGGGTGCCTTGAACGCGTTGCCAGCGGAGGTGGCAGAGGCGGGCACGATAGCGTCATTTAAGGCATATCTAGACAGATACATGAATGGGCAGGGAGCAGAGGGATACAGTTCCTTGGAAAATAGGCGACAGGTTTAGATAGAGGATCTGGATCGGCGCAGGCTTGGAGGGCTGAAGGGCCTGTTCCTGTGCTGTAATTTTCTTTGTTCTTTGTTCTTTGTTCTATCCTGAAGACTACACGGTCTTGTCCCATGGCCCTCATCTCCCTGTCCCCTTGGTTTCTGTGGTCAGCCTCAATTGACTGACCAGGGCCTACCACTTTGGTTCCAGATAAGCTCAGACCCCTGACTGTAAACCGAGCATTTTCCTGAGCATGCTAGCCCTTCCCCCACCAGACTGGCTGCGGTGCAGCGTGTAATGATCATGATTCATTCCCTGGACTGGAAAGGCTTAGTACCCTCCGACAGGAATCGCCCTGAACAAGTGCCTGATCACAGCCAATCTCCGGCCTGGCATTGAAGGCTGCCCTTACCTTACTGTAGCAGGAACCCCTGACTGCCGAGTGCCTCCATGATCTGTGGTGATGACTTACTCCCATACGACTTTGAGACATGGCTGCCTGCTTGCTGCATATGCACTGTGTGTTTTCCACATAAGTGACTGCACATGTTGTCAGTGTGAGACTGATGGAGAAAACTGCCATACATCAAGCTGTCCAAGACAAGTGTCTGAGGACTGTTGACCAGCAAAGCAAGCTGCCTGGTTGTGTGACTGTGCTCATTGGCACGGCAGGACAAGGCAGCTATGGATGGTGTGAGCACGTTGGTAGGTGCTAAGAGACCAAGCGAGCAGCCTTCAGATGCAATCTGGCTCAGCCTGTGAACTGAATGCCCGCTTTTGCATGCAAAATGCCTCTGCTGTAGCCTTCCAAAAGGGCATGAAAGATGGTACTCGATCTCCCAACACTGAGCTGGCCCTCGCCACACCTTTCCTCTAATTCTGACACACATCTGCCATAGTCCTTGTCACTCAGTCCCATGTAGATTCTGCCCTTAGAAAACAGTCGTGAGGGAGGTAAAGGTGGGAGGGGCAGGAAACAGTCTGAGCCACAACAGTGGTAGCTTTCTTTAATTAGTCAACATTTATTCATTAGCAGGTGTGGACTCTCAATTTTTGCTCTCATTGCTCCCTCCTTGAGCTGCATGGGTGTTTAACTAAGATCTATTTCAAGAAACATGAGCTTCACTAAATGGTCCAACTTACTGCTCCCTTATGTAAGTGGTGGATGGAGTGAATGTTTGTAGATGTGGTGTTGGTCTAGTGGGCTGCTTTGTCCTGGACGATGTCAAGCTTCTTGAGTGTTTTCAGAGCTGAAATCATCTAGGCAAGTGGGGGGTATTCCATCACACTCCTGATTTGTGCCTTATAGATGGTGAACAGGATTTAATGAGTCACGAGGTGAGTTATTCATTGCAGTATTCCTACACTCTGATGTGATCTTGTAACCATAATATTTATGTGACAGTTCAGTTCAGGTTCTGGTCAATGGTAAACTTCAGGATGTTGCCAGTGGGAGAATCCAGTAATAG
The DNA here is from genome assembly GCF_021869965.1 of Rhincodon typus. NCBI lineage: Eukaryota > Metazoa > Chordata > Chondrichthyes > Orectolobiformes > Rhincodontidae > Rhincodon > Rhincodon typus. The sequence continues at coordinate 22,260,218 of NC_063337.1, forward strand.
TAATATCTTTGAATGTCGAGGCACAATGGTTAGATTCTCCCTTCTTGGAAATGGTTACCCACACTTATATAGCATGAATGTTACTTGCCACTTATCAGTCCAAGCCTAGCTATTGTGCAGGTCTTGCTACATTTAGACATGGATTGCTTCAGTATCTGAGGAGTTGCAAATGATGCTAAACTTTATACAATCATTAGCGAATATTCCATTTATGTTCTTATGATAGAGAGAAGGTCATTGATGAAGCAGCTGAAGATGGTTTGGCCGAGGACACTACCCTGAGGAACTCCTGCAGAGATGTCCTAGAGCTGAGATGACTGACCTCTAACAACCTCAACCATCTTCCTATGTGCCAGATATGACTTCAACCAGTGGAAAGTTTCCCCTAATTCCCATTGACACCAATTTTGCTCAGACTCCTTAACCCCACACTTGGTCATATGTGACCTTGATGTCAAGGCCAGTTACTCTCCCTTTTAGCCTTGGTGAGAAAACATACAGTGAGGAGATTTGTTGATGCCTAAAATCTAGGGAAACTGTGACATAGCTCTCCCCTCTGTCTTGAAACCAAATTATATTCTACAGCAGCATACAATTTGTCATCCACTGTGGAGCTAGCTTCAGAGGCGCCAATACTAACAAGATTTCAATTCCAGTACTAAAATTAGCCTTTAACTAGAAAAGATAACCAAATTAACCCACTTTACTTCATCAAAGGTACAATTCATGCTCTGTTATAATTCTACCTTCACTGTGGAGGCCCGGTAATAATATATGGCTACTTATATGAAGTAGGCTGTCTGTATCTGTGGTACATCAATAGTAAAGAAAAGGCACAAAAGATATAGCTGTGAAACCTCTCATGCAGAAAGAGGTACTTATTTATGTTTTAGTGAAACGAAGAAATCAGTCAATTAGTGAAGGATCACAGTAAACTGAGCAGAGGAAACTGGTATGGAAAACTATTCGTCAAAGTACTTCAGGCTCTTATAGGAACATTTGATCTTCCATTTGAATCACTTCATTCTCTTGGACGATCTTCCGAGTGGATTAAAAAGCAAAGCCATAATGTTCTGTTTCTGTTCTTGCAATCCTTTTTATTGCAAGGCATTAAGCCTTCCCTAACCCTTTCATACAAGTGTTTTTCAACCTGAAACCAGGTTGAAACCAGCCAAAGGTTGAATTGCTGCCTGGTAGCTGATGAATGGCCAGGAACAAAGCCATGGACAATGACTTCTGAAAGGATTAGCATCCAGAGCTCTAGCCTCAGGACAACGTAACTGGAACGGAGTGAAAGAAAAAACTAAATAGCAGCTTGCTCATAGGAGACTTAGGAATTCCACCATATGGTCAATTACACTTCTAATCTGAGTCTTAGATGCTGAAAGCCTAGGATTTAGGTGTGACAGATTTAGGCCAGTGATAAAATCATCTTTGTAGTTTCAGTTTGTAACTGGAATTTCACTTCAAGTTTTATGTTTGCATTTTCAGTATATCTATATTTTGGGTAAGTTGCAAATTAGTTTGAAAAGTTCACCAAGAATATGTACTTCCTATTTTTGAAATGCATTGAAATCTAATGGAATTTATTACGATATTAATGTTTCCGAATCATCATCTAAGGAACAACTAAATCATCCCAATATTTCTTGCACACATTTTTCCACACATTGAGTGATAAATGTAATGTTTTTCAAATTATTATTTTGCCCAACATAAAGGAACAAAAATTGTGCTTCAAAGTTTCCAATGTTCAGGAACCAATCCCATAACATGGGATTCTCACTTTCTTTTTAAGCACTATTTTTGTAGTAAAATAAGCAATTTTAAAAACTTGCAACTCAGTTGAAAATACTTATTATTGAGAAACAGAGGTAAAGGGTCATAGCCATTAATGCAAGATGCAGTATCCCAGTTGAACAGAAGTACGAAATTATATGTCAAGAAATAATAATTAAATGCCATCAATATTGAGTTTGTGATAGCCGATAGATTGTAGGAAAATGGCACATTATTTGATATATCACATAGATTAATTTCAATTGTTCTTTTAGGTACTGTTGCTGTTATAACTGATGCTGTGTGTAGAAAATGGCAGACTTTAGTCTGTTTTGATTTCTAGCTTGCAATGTGGCATTTAATTTGCATTCTACACTTATTTGCATAAGCATGGAAGCACAGAGAATTGCCCAATTTTTTGTTTCATGTGAATCAAGCGTCCATGCCAGATAGGCTGTCACAGACAAGGCAAGATTATATTGGCATCAAATTGAGAGGAACAAATTCTTGGCAGCATAATAGATTAAATCCAAATATCACTATAAACAAAAACAGGAAAGATTTAACAGATGCTTGAGTACTTCCTATATTTCAAATGCAAGGATGAATTAAACCATTAACTCTTTTCTCCTCTTAATTCAAGTGGAGTAATATAATATAAAGATCCTATGAGTAACGTATACTACAATATTGTACACTATGAAGTAGAATAGAAATAATATGTAATATTTTACAGTGGTTTTTACATCCTGAGGATCCCTCAAAGTACTTCTCAGTCCATGCGATAGTTTGAAGTGTCATCATTGTCACAAAACCAAACATGGCCATTTCATTGAGGAGCAATGAACAGTCGTGAATATATGAGATCAATTTTCTGGTGGTATTAGATCAGAATTGCACATTGCCCAGACCAACTTTACTTCAAACAGTATTGAGCAGTCTTTTACATCTACATGCAAGGTAGACAGGGCTTTTGTTTAACTACTCATCTGAAAGTGAGTGCCTTGGACAACACGACGTTCTCTTCAGATGGCAAGGCACATTATGCGCTTAGGACTCTGAAGTGGTACTTGAGCTGACAACCCTTTGCCTCAGACTCAGCATTGCTATCTCTGAGCCAAGGCAAATCTTTAAAAACACCACCAATATGAAAGGATTTTCCAAGGAAAATAGGTTAAAATATTTTCTTAATTACAGCTGCCATTATCTTAATTTCGTATTTTGAGGCAGAAGGTGAGTAATTGTCACATCCTTTATTATTTGTAAAATATAGTCACTTAAGTGAAGTAAAAAATGACCCTTAAGAAGCATAGAATCATACTGCAGTGCAGGCTATTGCCTTCAAGAAGGATGATGTAAAATGAGGAGGTTACAAGAAAAATGAGAAGAAATGTGAACAATTTTCTACATCTGGTGATGGAAAAATAAAGGTTGTTTGTAGCAATGAATTTGCAGATAACAGTAACAACAATAAATCCACAGTTGCCACTCCAGGGTAGAATCACTCCTGTGACATTTAAAGCATATACTTAGCAATTTTATGAATAACGACACTTGAGATAAAACCATTAATCAAATAGCACAATAAATTTCTGAAGATGTCTGAAATCAAAGGTTACAGTCGGACTTATTGCATTGAATAAATCATTTTCCCAGTCTACATACAGAGCATGTTAAAATAAGCATAAACAAACTCCACGTTTCCTTTACACCTATTGCATTTATCAAGGTGAAAAATGACAGTGATAGAACTGGAATACAAATTATTTTTTCAGGGAAAGTCTCATATTGACTATGGTAGTCAAATGTACTAAAGGGTTGTCATCTTATCTAAAAATACGCAAGATATTTCGAAGAACACTGACCTTCATATCTAAAAGTGAGTGAAATTTACTTGATAGCCTCTAATAGTGAGTTATTATTTGTCATGATGTCTTCATGCATTACGAACTTAACAATTCCTTCAGTTTGTTGTTTGCTACTGACTGACAGCTTGATAAAGTGGAGGAGGCAGTGGGTTCAAGTCCAGCCGCAGTAAATGCTCAGCTAAGTGAGAAAATTTCGCATTCTTGATATTGGTTCAAAGGTGCTTAAATGAAATTACGTTTTCTGGTTCTTCAGACTGTGACGCTGACCTGAGTTTGCTTTCAATAGCTGAGTAGGAACGAAAGCTTTTATTTTTGCATGTAGCCCACTGGCACTTTTCTAATTAGCTCCATAGAGTTGTGATTTCACCTCCTGCTGGTAAAATTGCTACCTCATTTATTTTGGCCGGCTTGATAAAAAGGAAGGAAAAGAAATTGGTGGACAGAAAAATGGTTGTTGCCAGCCAACTAATCCATTCCCATTCCAACTGCAATCAGTGCTCTATCCCTGCACAACTGAATTAAAGTAAGAATTTAAAATTAAATTAGAAATAAAATTAGATTTTATTGTCATATGTGAAAGATGGACAAAAGTCGCCATCTGTGGAATTCCCTGCCCAGTGAAGCAGGGTACCTCGTTGAATGCTTTTAAGGCAAAGATAGATAAATTTTTGAACAGTAACAGAATTAAGGATTGTGGTGAGTGGGTGAAGTTGAGTCCAAGAAAAGAGCAGCTTTAACCTTGATGAATGGCAGAGTCCAGATGGCCTACTCCTGCTCCTATTTGTTATGTTCTTCTGCTCTTATGTTTTTATGTTCTTCTGATCTCTGGCGCCATCTTGGTTATAAAACCAGAATTTTTAATAAACGACAGGAGAAATAAAAGAAAACGAAAAGGTAAGGAAAAGCATCCAGATCTTAAAGTCTAAGTCTTATCTCCACAAAGATGCGTGGAACCACGATGCTAACACCTGGGCCTAGCCACAACCTGGAGCCTTGGTCAGCCTGCAACTCGCTCAAAGGAGCTGCGTCCTTGCTGCCACTGCCACTGTTGTCTTCAATCCCTGGGAGGAGCCGCATCCGCAGCAACCAACTCTGATCGGCAGGGGGCTGCTACCATTCAGTGTATGGCCTGCTCTTGCTACCAATGCTGTGCTGTCACCACCTCCGATCACCAATAGGACCCCCAGAATGTGCATCCTATCATCCTGTGGCTCATACACTACATTCATAAGGGATTAAAAACCGAAAGAACTGCGGATGCTGTAAGTCAGGAACAAAAACAGAAGTTACTGGAAAAGTTCAGCAGGTCTGGCAGCATCTGTGAAGACAAACGTTAACTCTGAATCCTCTTCACAGATTCTGCCAGAGCTTAGCTTTTCCAGCAACTTCTGTTTTTGATTCATAATGGATTGCCTTGCATTTTTTTTAATCAATCTTCTTTCTGATCAGAGCCTGATAGTTAACATGGAGACAACTAACTTGGAGCTAGTGCACTTACAACTTACAATTAAACATTTCAGTCAACTAGACTGGGGTGGAGAAAGGTGTGGCTATGTTCATCATTCCAATTTAGCTGCTATCACCTCCCTTCCTGCTCCTTCCATTTCCAAAGGTATGTAGAATTTTTTGCCATGTGTTGTTCAAGCTGGTATATGAATTCTCTTAAATATAAATTGGACAGTTAACTTAGAAGGAAGAATTTTGATGGGGGAATTGAGCAGACTAGATTTCTCACATCAAGAAAATTCCTGGCACAGACCTGTTGAGGTTATTTGTTAGTTTTTGTGTTTCAGTATCTTACAACCTAGCTGTTTCTTCAACTTAATAACCTCAAGAGCATTTTTCTTCTCCTCCAGTCCACAATTTAAACCTTTGCAGTATGAAAGACACTTGCCCAAACTGAATTGAACTAGCCCCATATTTTTGGGCTCACATCATTCCAATGTCTAAGTGTAAGAAAAATACTACAAATGAGCACCTGATTTTGTTGGAATGTATTTCAGTTCCAGTCATCTAAAAGTTTTTAAAATTTTATGTTTCCAAATACTTCCCACTTCACGACTATGATAATTTTGTTATTCAAAATTTCAGTTTTGCACTTAATTAACACGTCACCTCCAATAATTTGCATTTATTCCGCTCTAATGTTGCAAAATTTTCTGAACTGAGCTAGCCTATAAATATAGTAGCTGGATGAGCAGGTCAGAAGCTAGGAATATTGCAATGAGTGACTCATCTCCTGAATCCCCAACTCCTCCTCAAACCATCTACAAGGCTCAAATCAAGAGTGTAATGGAATACTCCCCACTTCAACTTTCATAATCTTGGACAAATACAAGAAGCTTGACACAATCCAGGACAAAGCAGCCAGCCTGCTTGGCAGCAAGTCCACAATCATCCACTCCCTCTGCCAGCTCATTGGTGGCATTGTGTGTTATGTACAACAAGATGCACTAAGAAGTTCACCAAAGCTTCCCAGGCAGCACCTTCCAAACCCATGGCCACTGCTGCTGCCATCAAAGGACAAAGAGCTGCAGATATATGGGAACACCACTACCTGTACGTTCCCCTCCAAGGTAATCACTATCCTGACTTAGAAATATATCACTGTTGCTGGGTCAAAGTCACTCCCTAAGGGCATTGTGTGTTTATTCACAGTGCATGGACAACAGTGGTTCAAGAAGGCAGCTCACCACTATCTTCTCAAGGGCAACTAAGAATGGGCAATAAATGCTGGTTCATCCAACGATGCCGACATTCCATGAGTGAACTAAAGGGCATTTAGACATTGAACAGGAAGGAGTTGTGAATAAAATGATTGTCATAGGACAGATCTAGAATTATCTAGTTGCAGAAGCAAAGACCTCTTGATAATCAGTCCTCTGAAATTCTGCAGGAAATCGATTAAATTCTCACCAGATTTTTGAGGAGAAAACTAAATTCAATGTGCCAGCTTAGAAAATTTCCATGGTTTTCCCAGTTCTTCCTTGGATTAATATAAGGAGATTGGAAGAAGTTGTCCTCTCATTTCCCCACTCTCCACACTACCTTGCAGAAAAAGTGACTTGGAATTTCAAAGTCTACATGGGGAAGGTAATACCGGATCTGGTTATGTGTGGTTACACCTCATCCATAGTTGATTCCTATTGGGAATTTCAGGCAGGGTGTTTGTTAATGATTTTTTTCACTGAAGTGATTGAGTTTTCTCAATGCTATTATGTAACTTGAAAATTTAAGATGTAGTGTACTATACCTTGCCTCCCTCGTCTTATTAGACCTTGCAAATTGTACCAACCACATTCTGCAGGATTAAATTCCATTTCCCACTGGTTCACCATCTGACCAGCCTGTGTTCTCCTATCATATTGAAATAAGGATGTAGAGAGACATCAGCAAATTATAGTCTGATTAGCTTGGCATCACTATTGGGAAAATGCTAGATTAAACTATAAAAGATTTCAATTGCAGAAAACTTAGAAAACAGTGACAGGACCAGACAGGATCATCATGATTTTATGAAAAAGTAGTCATGCTTTGAGGATGTAACTAACAAAGTTGATAAGAGGAGCAAGTGGATTTGGTTTACTTGGACTTTCAGAAGGCTGTCAAATTAAAATGTTTAGGAGTAATGTACTGGCATGGATAGACAACTGGTGGGTGGACAGGAATCAAAGAGGTGGAATAAATGAGTCTTTTTCTAAGTTCCAGTCAGTGACTAGTGGAGTACTACAGGACCTGGGCCCCAGCTACTCACAATATAAATGAATACTTTAAATGAGGGAAGTAAATATAATATCTCCCAAGTCTGCAGATGACACAAAGCTGGGTGGAAGGGTGAACTGTGAGGAAGATGCAGAGTTGCTTCAGTGTGATTTGGACAAGTTGAGTGAGTGGGCAAATGAGTGGCCAATGAAGTATAAATGTGATAAATGTGAGTTTATCCACTTTGGTAGTAAAAACAGGAAGTTGATTATTATCTAATGATATTAGGTTGGCAAGGGGGAGGTGCAACGAGACTTAGGAGCCTTGGTGAGACTACAGCTGAAGTATTGTGTGCAGTTTTGGTCTCCTTATCTGAGGAAGGATGTTCTAACTCTAGAGGGAATTCAAGAAGATTTACCAGACTGATTCCTGGAATGGCAGGACTGACAGACAAAGGGAGACTGGATCGATTAAGACTATATTCACTGGAGTTTAGAATATTGAAGGAAGATCTCATATAAAATTATAGCAGGACTAGACAAGATGGATATTCTCAATGAACAGAAATCCAGAACCAGTGTTCACAGTTTATGGACACAGGTTTTGCCTTTTAGGACTGAGATGAGGAGAAATTGAACGTTTAAAATTCTCAGCCACAGAAAGCAGATGAGGCCAAAACATTAAATGTTTTCAAGAAGGAATAAGATATAGTTCTTAGGACTGAAAGGATGAAAGGGTATGGGATGAAAGCAAGAACAGGGTACTGAATTGGATGATCAGGCATGACCATATTGAATGGCACAGCAGGCTCAAAGGGCCCAATGGCCTACTCCTGCTCCTATTTTCTAGTTTCTATTTTTCTATGACCTGCAGTCAAAGGTTTTTCTCCTTGCTATTTTCTACACACTAATTTTTGTGTTCTCTGTGAACTTAGTGATCATACCTCCGACATTCATGTCTAAATCATTAATGTGCACAATAAACAACAAGGCACCCAATGTCAAACCCTGTGATGCATCACTGGAAACAGGCTCCCAATCATAAAAGCACCCATCGACCATCACTCTCTGACACAACAAGGTGCAGGGCTGGATGAACACAGCAGGCCAAGCAGCATCATAGGAGCAGAAAGGCTGACGTTTCCGGCCTAGACCCATCACTCTCTACTTCCTGCCACTAAACCAATATTACAACGAATTTGTCAAATTGCCTGGATCTCATGCACTGTATCTCCTTTAACAGTTTGCCACTAGAGACCTTGTCAAAAATCTTACAGAAGCCCATCTAGACTATATCAACTGGACTACCTTTAAAAAGCCACAATATCATAAGACCATATGATATAGTGTTAGAGGTAGATCATTCAGTCCACTGAGACTGCTCCACCATTCAACGAGATCATGGCTAATCTGATAATCCTAAACTTTACTTTCCTGTCTTTTCCCCAAAAGCCTTGATTTCCTCACTGATTAAAAACCTATCCATCCCAGTCTTGAACATACTTAATGACCCAGCCTCAACAGCTGTCTGCTGTAATTCCACAGATTTACCAGCCGCTGAGAGAAGAAGTTCCTCCTCATCTCTGTCTTAAATATGCGCGCTTAATCTGAGATTATGCCATCTGGTCCTAGACTCTCCCCTAGAGGAAACTACTTCTATATATCTACCCTATCAAGTCCCCTAAGAATCTTGTATGCTTCAAAAAAGTCAACTCTCATTCTTCTGTATTCCAATGAATGCATGCCCAATTTACTCAATCTCATCTAATAAAATAATGCAAATCATACTTAGCATCAACCTAGTAAGCCTTCCCTGGGCTGTCTTCAATACCATGTGTCTTTCCTTAAATAAGGTGTCCAAAACTGTTCACAGTACTCCAGCTGTGACTAACAAGTGCCTTGTATAGTTTTAGCAAAACCTCCCTCGTCTTATATTCCATTCCCTTTGAAATAAAGGCTAATATTTCATTTGCCTTCTCTATTACCCAATGAATTTGAATGCTAGCTTTTTGTGATTCATGGAGAAGGAGTCCAAAATCCCATCTGTTCTGTAGTTTTCTGCAGTCTTTGTTCATTTACATAATATCCAGCTCCTCTGTTCTTCCTGAACCTCACATTTCCCCACATTATGTTACAGCTACTAAGTTTTGGCCCACTCACTTAACCTAACTACATCCCTCTGCATACTCTTTGTGTCATCCTTGCTATTTGCCTTCCCACCTGTTTTTGTGTCATCCACAAACTTGGCTATAGTACGTTCACTGTCCTCATCCAAGTCATTAACAGATATCGTAAATCATTGTTGCTCTAGCCCTGATCCCTGAGGGACACTACTAGTTGTAGGTTACCAACCTGAAAATTCTCCTTTATCCCAACTCTCTATATTCTATTAGTTAGCCAATACTCTTTCCATGCTTATATTCTACTTCCAATACTATGGAGTCGTATCTTATTAAGTAGCCTGATGTATAGTACACTATCAAGTACCTTCTGAAAATTCAAATACATTACATCCACTGTTTCCCCTTTATCTATTCTGCTTAAATCTCCTCAAAGAATTCTTGTAAATTCAGGCATGATTTCCACACATAGTCACCTTCTGGAAAAATTCAATCAAATTTGTTATTGTGAGTTTAGCTCTGAAATTGTTGACACTTGCTGAAGATAGTGCCAGCCCTATTAGGCTGGGAGTGGCCACAGTGATGTGACATCAGTTGAGTTTCTCCCTTCCTTGTACCTTTCAAAATAGACACTGAGGCACTGTAAACTTTCAGGTAGGCAAAGAGGAGTAATTTACTGCTAAATTAGTACCTTCAAAATATTCAATTTAACTGGAAATAAACAAATCTATGCCATATTTAAAGCCTTAATTAACACAACAAGGATGATGAAAATACCTGAGCCGCAGCCAAGTCCTGCAATCATGTCATAAATTATTTTACCTTATAATTACAAAAATGTGTGTTTGTACCCACAATGCTCTCCACGGTGTATTATTCTAATATTTCAGTTTTTGCAGCTGTCTTTACTTTTCCATGTTCCTGTATATGTAACAGTAATTATTTTGGTCATGTTTTCAATTATTTAACTTTGTATTTTAAAATAGACAAAAGATAAACAAGAAAATACCCACGGGCTAAAGTCTGAACCAAATTTATAATGTATGGGTATGTTGGACACACACTGGGTAACAGGTTGGACGCAGCTGAGTCCACTCATGAGAATGATTCTATAATTGAGTTGAAAGTTACAAGTGAATTTTGAAAATTCATTTTGTTGGAATGTACAAACCTTCACTTACATTTCTGTTCTACGTTCTGCCTAGGCAAAACACAATGCCAAAAAGATGGGGGAGGTCCCAAATTCTTTCTCTGATCTTTGTTGAAGAGGACAATGCTTGACCTCTAACCGATTGTCTGAGCTCCCACATGGTGGGATATAGAAAGATTGCCAGCATTGTGAAATATATCCAGCATGAGTCAAATAGAATGGGAGGGGAGGGGAAAATGCAACCCATGTGGAAATGTTTATTATTGATTTAATAAAATGATTGCAAACATTTGAAGAAAAACACTATTATTATACACAGTGACTTGACTCTTTCTATTCTGCAGCTTCTCAACTTAAATAACCCTCAGTAGAATTGATCTTCTTGACCTTGAATTCAAGGCCTTACATTTTATTTTATCTTGCTGATGCAATAATACAACAATTGCCAAACTCAATGGTACAGTCTTCCATTGCACAGTCTTCCCTTCCACGTTGCCAAAGAGCTGGATGGCGTGATTCTGTTCTGATTTTCTACATTTCTAAAACATGTCAGATATGGGCAGAAATGATAGGCTCGGGTTTCTGAAAAAGGAAAATGGCCCAACTTGTGTTTCATGAGCCCAGAAAGAAAATTCACCTTCTCTAAATAATTATCATAACTGATCCATTCTACACTTATTTATTTCTGCATCCATTGGATATTTTTCATGAGATAGTGATTTAATTTGTAATGGTAACCCAGTAAGTGGTAGAAATACTAATATGTTCAAAAATGAGGTAAGAACAACTGCTCATCAAGTGCTTCTATTCTGTTGGAAATTCCTTTATATGTACAATCGTTAAGAATTTATTGCCTTTATTATTTTCCAGCCATCTGCACCATAAATAATTTACCCCATCAAACAGCTTCTGTGAGTCATCTTGTTTGTAAATAAATTTGACTGTCACATGGAATAAAGGGAGAACTAGCCATTTGGATACAAAATTAGCTCGAAGGTAGAAGATAGAGGATGGTAGTAGAAGGTTGCTTTTCAGACTGTAAGCCTGTGACCAGCAGTGTGCCACAAGGATCGGTGCTGAGTCCACTGCTTTTCATCATTTATGAAAAATGATTTGGATTTGAACATTGGAGGTGTGGTTGGTGAGTTTGCAGATAACACCAAAATTGGAGGTGTAGTTGCCAAGGCTGGAGGTTTTGAGCTATAGGGAGAGGCTAAATAGGCTGGGGCTATCTTCCCCGGAGCGTCACAGGCTGAGGGGTGACCTTATAGAGGCTTATAAAATTATGAGGGGCATGGAGAGGTTAAATAAACAATGTCTTTTCCCCAGGGTCGGGAAATCCAAAACTAGAAGGCACATGTTTAAGATGAGAGGGGAGAGATTTAAAAGGGATCTCAGGGGCAACTTTTTCATGCAGAGGGTGGTACATGAATGGAATAAGTCACCAGAGGAAGTGTTGGAGGCTGATACAATTATAACATTTCAAAGGCGCCTCGATGGGTAAATGAATAAGAAGGGTTTAGAGGGATCTGGGTCAAATGCTGGCAAATGGGACTAGATTTATTTAAGATATCTGGTCAGCATGAATGAGTTGGACCGACAGGCCTGTTTCCATGCAGTATATCTCTATGACTCTATTACTGTGCTAGTTTTAGCCTAATGATAACGGTCTGACAGGATGCTTTCTTACAGCAGACAGTTGAACCCTAGTGAAAATGTTTCATAATCTCCAGGGCCATATGTCACAAGTAATGGAAATTGTTTGAGATATTCATGTAGTACATTTAGATTTTTCAGAAGTCTTTTAAGTAAGTGCCAGGGGTGGTGGTGGAGGCAATACGATAGGGGTTTTTAAGGGGTTTTTAGATAAGCACATGAATATATAAGGAATGGAGAGATATGGGCCAAGTGCAAGCAGAAGGGATTAGTTTAATTTGGTGTCATGTTCGGCACAACATCATGGGCCAAAGGACATGTTCCTGTGCTGTACCATTTTATGTTTTATGATCAAAGTCCCCACAGGATGCTGGTTAAAAAAATTAAAGAACGTTCAATGGGAGATGGATGGATGGCATGAATTAATGATTGGCTAACAGAAACCACAGAATAGGAATAAATGGATCTTTCTTGCATTGGCAGACTGTGACCACTATGGTACCATAACGATCAGTACTTCGGCCTCCACTGTTCACGATATATTTTACTTGTTTGGAGTTGGAGACAAATGTAAGATTTCCAAATTTGTGGATGGTAGCGAGCTAAGTTGCAACGTGTTTTGAGTGGAAGCTTTGAAATGGCTCAGTGAATGGGTAAGAACATGGCAGGTGGAAGACAATGTGGAAATGTATGCAGGTGCAGCAAACTATGAGGAAGGCTAATGGAATGATAGCCTTTATTGCTATAGAACTTGAGCACTGGAATAATGGAGTCTTGTTTCATTTCTATGGGAAGTTGGTTAGACCTCGCCTAAAATGCTTTGTGCAGTTTTGGTCTCCTTATTTCAGAAAAATTATTATTGCCATAAAAAGAGTGCAACAAAGGTTCACCAGACCTGTTCCCAGGATGACCAATCTGTCCTGTGAAAAGAAATTGGGCAAAAGTATCCTGTACTCTTTAGAGTTTAGGAGATGAGAGGTGATCTCATTGAAACTGAGAAAATACTTAAAGTGGTGGGCAGGATAGAGGCAGGTAAGATGTTTCCCCTACTTGGGGAATCTAAAACAGGGGGAAACAATCCACAAATAAGGGAAATGCCACTTACGTCCAAGATGAGGAGGTTTTTTTTAATACTCAAAAGTGTTGTGAATCTTTGGAATTCTCTACCACAGATGACTGTGGAAGCTAGTCTTGGAGTATGTTGAAGGTAGAGATTGATAGATTTCTGATTACCAATAGTGCACAGGGTTATGGGGATGGGGTGAGCAATAGGCATTGGAGCCATGATTATATTGAGTAACAGGGCAAACCGATAGGCTGCATGGCCTACTCCTATTCCCATAACACCCTATCTCACTCATGGCATTCATAAACTTGTAGTTTTCACATTACAGCAAGATTGCTCTGGATATGTGAAGCCGTTTTTGATTTGAGTAGAAATTATAATCATGTGTCTGTGTGTGTTTTGGGGGTGGGGGGGAAGCCTGAACCAGTTGTGATACCATTAGTAATAATCAAATTAATCATATGTGTTATTTGGTAAGATAAATGTTTTCCTAGGGTGACAAGTTCCTTCCTGGCGGTGCTAAGCAGAAGAGTTTCCTTGCGGGGTCTGTCCTTGCCGTTATTCAATATTTCTTCAATTAAAGCTTCTGTAGCCTGGCAGGAAGTAGTAACGTGTGAAACGATTAGCTTAAATATATTCACTGACTCAGAGGGACTCTGGTTCATGTCTGCTAATTTAGTAGCTCAAGAACAATTCAGCTGTTTTTAGTCTTTGATTCCTATTAACAATAGACATTTTGGTTGGAGCTAAATTTAACTCCATGGCTCTTGCTTCGGAAAGAGTATAAAGCCATATTGATAGAGGCTAACAGAAGTCTGATTCTTCTCAAAACTAACTGAATTATGGTGTTTATGCCAATATAAATCACAAATAATATGCATTTATGACACGGCATAAGTATGAACAGCATAAATCTCAGAGACAGCTACTGTTGTATGCCTTTGGAACCAATCAATGGGAGCTTGTGGCCTTGGGTAGACTGCTGTCACTAATCTTCCTGTCTATACTAGATGTGAGGCCTGCTCAGTTGATTCTGGTGGAGAATCAAACATTCATGAGTCTTAATAAGAAGAGGCACTTGCCTTACCAATAAGATATGGTTTATTGTATGGCAGCAAAAGGTATCAGTTACATTATGTAGCCAAGTATAATTACAAAGACTGTCAGGAGTCAGAGATGACCCATTTGACCACAATGAGATCTAGAGCTGACTCCTCATTCTTCACCCAGGTCTGCATGATATCAAAAAATTGGGTGGAGCCTAAGTAAAATCCAACATTAATTCTTTCCGAACCATCATTTATACCAAAGTACCCCCAAGCTCTTTCTCCTCACAGTTAATGCAATAACTCCACAGACGATGGTATCCATTACCAAGTCACCCTTTATTTACACGTGGAGAGTCTGTGACACTAATCCAGCTCCCTCAGAGCCAGCTTTCAGAGTGAACAGGATGTGTGACACTCTTACCCGTCGGCCAGGGCTCCCTGATTGGACCAGGTTAACAACCCCAATCAGGGAGCTCATATTCTATGAGGTCCACCTGGCTGAGCTCATTACAATCACTGCATCCCTCCCCCTATGGGTCCAAAGACATAGGCCAGTTCTCTTTTCTTGTAGCTCCTCCTGGGGCATTTTAGCACTGGGTCAGCTTCCTCCAACTCTGTCTCTAATATGGACAGCTTGTAACACACAGCGGCTTACCTGTTACACCCAGTGTGTCTCGGAAAAAGTTCTTTCTTTTCTTCAGATGGCAAAGGCACGAGATGATAACATCTGTCATGTCCGTCTCAGCTTGAGACTGACAGCCCTTGACATCAAGGCTGCATTCGACAGAGTGTGGCATCAAGGAGCCCTAACAAAACTGGCATCAAGAGCTAGTGGGGGCAAACGTTCCAGTGTCTAGAGTAATACCTGACACATAGGAAAATGGTTGTGGATGTTGACCGTTAGTCATCTCAGCTCCAGGACATCTCTGCAGGAGTTCCTCAGGGTAGTGTCCTAGTTCCAACTATCTTCAGCTGCTTCATCAATGACCTTCCCTCCCTCATAAGATCAGAAATGGGGATGTTCGCCGATGATAGCACAATGTTTAGCACCATTCGCAAATCTTCGAACACTGAAGTAGTCCGTGTCCAAATGCAAAAAAGATCTGGACAATATCTAGGCTTGGGTAGACAAGTGGCAAGTAACATTCACGCCACACAAATGCCACGCTATGACCATCACCAATAAGAGACAATCTAAACACTGCACCTTGACATTCAATGGCATTACCATCACTGAATCCCCCACTATCAACATCCTGGGAGTTTTCAATGATCAGAAACTCAACTGGAGTCACCACATAAATGTGGTGGCTGCAAGAGCAGGCCAGAAGCTAGGAATGCTGCAGTGAGTAACTCACCTCCTGACTCACCAATTCCTATCCACCTTCTACAAGGCACAAGTCAGGAGTGTTATGGAATACTCCCCACTTGCCCGGATGAGTGCAGTCCCAACAACACTCAAGAAGCTTGACACCATCTAGGACAAAGCTGCCTGCTTGATTGGCACCACATCCACAAGCATCCACTCCCTTCACCACCGACGCTCAGTAGCAGCAGTGTTTACTATCTACAAGATGCGCTGCAGAAATTCACCAAAGATCCTCAGATAGCACCTTCCAAACCCACAACAACTTCCATCTAGAAAGACAAGGACAGCAGATATGTGGGAGCACCACCAACTTCAAGTGCCCCTCCAAGCCACGCACCATCCTGACCTGTAAATATATTGCTGTTTCTTCACTATCACGGGTCAAAATCCTGGAAATCCCTCCCTAATGGCATTGTGGGTCAACCCACAGCAGGTGGACTGCAGTGGCTCAAGAAGGCAGCTCACCACCTCCTTCTCAAGGGCCTGCCAGTGATGCCCACATCCCAAAATATGAATTAAAAAAAGGTTCCAAGGTAATATCATTGCATGGTGGAGAGGGAGAACCCATGGGGTCTAGAACAGTCAGAAAGTCTGTTGAGGAACTGAGCATGTTTTGCTCCTATACTGTTTGCAAGTTTGCAGCTTTCACATGGGTCCATATGTTTGTTCAGGACTCTCACACCTGCCTGAACTTTATATGTGACTTGGACCTAACCTCACATCGACCATGCCTCTTAGCCATGCAGGACCATTTCCATTTGGGATACACTAAACTTCATCCCCTGAAGAAAGTTGTCTCTCTCACTTGTGTTCCGCATTGGCATTCCTGATGCTGTTTCATTCTCCCCGCCAGGTCCAGGAAGATCAGATTTAAACAGGTGCGGAGTCTTCTCCCCATTAGCAACTCAGCTGAAGGTATCCCTGTAGTAGCATGAGCAGTGGTCCTATAATCAAATAGGAACCAGGACAGTTTTGTATCTAGTGAAGCTGTAGGCTGTTTATTTAAGCCTGCCTTCAAAGTTTGGACTGCTCTTTCTGCCAGACCATATAAAATGTTCTCCATCGTCCACTGAAAAATTGCACAGGCAGACGATAGCCCATAATTGTAGCATACTTCTAAGACTCTTCATCTAACTGCAATTGCAAGTACGCATGGCTCATGTCCAGTTTTGTGAAGGACAGCCCATCTGCCAGCTTTGTGAATAAATCCTCTGTACAAGGAATTGTGTATTTATCCAGTTGTGAAAAACAGTTCACCGTTTCTTTAAAATCCCCACAAAGGAGAACCAAAACATTGGGCTTCACAATTGGTACGACAAGTTCTGCCCATTTTGCAAACTAGGCTGGTTTGATGATTACTTCACTTTCCAGCTTTCTGATATCTGTCTCTATGTTTGCCTGTAAGGCAAATGGCACTGGGCGGGCCTTGCAGAATCATGGGATTGCTCCCTGATCAACATGTAATATGGCCTTGACTCCTTTGATAGTCCTAGACCTACCTGAAAAACTTTTGGGTATTTAATTAAGATTTCACTCAGGCAGCCATTTTCTAATTGGAAAATGATGAGTCAATCTAAGTGAATTTTTCTCAACCAATTGCACCCCATCAAGCTTGGGCCCAAGCCTTTTACAAAAATCATTGGTAACTGAACTGGTTGCTTTTCATAAGAGGCCGGTACCCTTAATCTGTAAAGGTTCCCTGGTATAGATTCCCAGTCTAGGCAAGGTCTTGCCCAAGCCTAGGGGTTGGAGTCCAGACTGAATTTTGTTAAAGACTGGTTCTGTGATCATTGAAATGGCCACGCTGGTGTAGACCTCCTTTAGAAACAGACATTTATTTTGATTTGTTCTGATTTGGATGTTGCTAAGCAATTTAACTATTCCAACCCAGGTGTGGGTGGACTTTCCAAGGTGTGCACTCTCTTTAATAGTGGCCTCTGACTTCTCTTAATCAATTTCGGTCTAGTGGGACTGTTTTGCTGTCTCAAACTAAAATGGCCTGCTGGCCCAGATCCTGAAGAAAATTTTAACCATTTAGCCGAGGCTTGACTTTGTTCTGGGGTTTTGCTGTGGGCTGATCTAGAGTCCCTCTGTTCAGGATGTGCCCTGAGTAAGGCAATGCAATTGTCTCCACTCAAGTGGTGCTCCCCAAGCTCAGTTGGACTGGCAAGGATGCCCACTTCCATTGGACTACCCTGCAACTCATCTGCTCCACTTGCTGCATTTTCCAATGATAAAGCCAATTGTGGTGCTTGCTTGAAGTCCAGTTGGGCTTCAGCTAGTAGGTACTTTTGCATGGTTACATTGTTAAATCCACATACCAAGTGGTCCCTCAACATCTCATTAAGGGTTAAACCAAAGTCATGCCTCTGCCAGTCATCTTAACCTCGTCAAAAATCCCAATACTGATTCCCCTGGTTCTTGAATGGCTAAGTAAAACTAATGCATCTCAGAATTGGAGGAGGCTTAGGGTTGTAATATTCCTGAACTAAATCCGTCAACTCATGGAAGGTTTTAGTATCTGGTGCCTCAGAAAGCAAGGCTCCTAATAACCAAAAAAGCTGCAGGTCCACAGGCTGTCAGGAGAATTACACATTGCCTTTCATCTGGCCCAATGACATTTACCCGGAAAAAATAATGCATTCTTTCCACATACTGGGCCCAGTCTCCGATGGCAGGATTGAATGAGTTAAACTTCCCAATTAACAGCATGAGGGTGAAAAGATTAGTATTTTAAACTTTTTTTTTATTTTTATAATTTATTCCTATGATCTATAATGCTGGACTATTTATTCCTTTATTTTTCTAATTTTACTTTCCTAAGAATTTGAGCTTAAGTATCTGTACCTAGGTAGCTTTGTACCTAAGATGGTGCTGTAAACTTTTCACTGTTCTCATTTCAGTACATGTGACAATAAAGCTAATTCAATTCAACTTAATTCAATTGATGCCAGAAATGCTTACCCCAACTGAAAAGTGACTGTTGCAAGTGAATCTGTTCAGGAATATGTTTTTTTTTCTCATCACCGATGAAATAACTCCATAGATGCTGGTATCCCATCACTAGCCACTCTTTATTTACTTGTGGAGAGTCCTTGATACTGATCCAGCTCTCTCAGAGACAGCTCTCAGAGGGAACAGGGTATCTGACAATCTTGTTTGTATCTGTCAGCCAGGGCTCCCTGATTAGAAGAGGTTAAGGGCCCCAATCAGGGAACTTTCTATGGGGTTCACCTGGCTGACCTTGTTATAATCGCTACAGTTAACATTTGTACATTCAGGGAAATGACTACTTTTATATTTACTATTATCTCAGATCCATCTAATTCTTTGATTTTTCCAATTCAGGCAGTCTGAAGGTTTAACAATTCTTTGACAATGTGTTCTGTTTGTATTTGGAAGATCGGTAAATATTTGGCTTGAGTTCCATTGATCTTGATTCTAATCTTGTGTAAATCATTTCTCTGCTGAATGTTCTTTATGGAGGATGTTGTTCCTGCCATACCCAATAGTTGGTTCATTACCTTACCTGGAGGACTCAATGACTAAAATTCCCTTTGTAGAGGAACGTTTCCCTACTAATTCAGGTAGTTGTGCCATAACACCATCTGACGACATTTAATCTCATGAAAGACCATCATGGAAGATGACTGCTCTGTTGAAACAAATATCTTTATCTTCCTCACAGTATTCTGGATTTCCAGACCAGGCAATTCCTACTTTTTGACCATGTCCTGAATCAGTGGATATTAGCCTGGCTTCCATGCAGTCATATTTCCATTTTGTTCAAGCAAATCTTTATTTTCAATGTGTTGATACATTTGTGTTGAATTCTGTAAACTCTTCATTTCAACTTGTGGAATTGGTTGGACATGTTCATTCACGCTCTGTGAGTGTCTTGGCATCCTTACCATCTTCAGTTGTGATCATGGACTGCAGCGATTCAAAAAGGCAGCTCACCCCCACCTTCTGGATTGCTGTTCACTGTTATGTTTCTCTGGGGTAGCACTATGGAAGGCCAGCCCTGTTATTCCTGCAGTTGTCACTAAAGTTAAAGATTTTTAATAAGTACACAGAATTCCCCAATTTGCCCAATTTTCTGACTCAGATTGACACAAAGCATGGAAAAGGTTTCTGCACTTAACAAAAATTACTTTTAACAAATTAACAAATGACTATTAAGAAGTAAATCAACCCTAGCCACAGGAAAACAATTATCACAGAATCAGGCTCTACAGAAGAGGCCCTTCAGCCCATCAAGTTTGTATTGCCGAAAATCTGCTACTACGTACACTAATCCTACTTTCCCGCACAAGGCCTATATCCTTGAATGTTATGACATTTCAAAAGCTCATCCAAATACTTTTGAAAGGTTGTGAGTTTTCTCTCCTCAACTACCCTGCCAGAGGATTTCAGATCCCATCACCCTCTGAATAAGAAAACTTTTCTGCAGATTCCTTCTAAATCTCCTGCCATTTGCTTTATAATTATGCCCCCTTGTTATTGGCTCTTTGACTAAGGGGAACCGTTGCTTTCTGTCCATTTATCCTGTCCATGTCCCTCACAACCTTACACACTTCTATCAGGCACCCGCCAACTTTCTGCTCCATCTGTGTTCGTATAGTTATGAACCAGCTGCATTTAACTGTGCTAGTAAGCTCCACTTCTACACACACACACGCACACACAGACACACACACACACACACACACACACACCTGGGAAAGGAGTTTATTGATCTCTGTACACAAGAGATGATTCTTCTGCTGATCAGAATGCTGCTCCTCACTCTTCTTCCTCTGGGTGCTTTCACTGGTTTGCATGAGGTACAGAATGGCTGGTTCACACTTATACAGATCTCTGACTTTTTAATTACAAATCACAGCTTATAGCAATTTCTGAAGGGAAAATACATTGGTTTTCTTCAGGCCTAAAGTGGTATTTACTGCAGAGAGCAGAGACAGCTTCTGGCTGGTGGAGATCTGATGACTTTTTCCTAGCTTGTTCACAGTCCCAAGCTGTTGAGCTATCTGGGAACCAATCATATAACCAATTTGTCAACAATAACTGGTCCCTAGTCCACATTCCAGCCACATGTTGCCTGCTGAATCTCCATTTGTACACAACCCTTGGCTCTAGGTCAACTGCAAACTACATTTCAAGTAATATTTGAACTCCCAGCCATGCAAACAGCGCTTATAATGAGTATCAAGTTCCTTGCTTTCAAAAATGTTCTGTAAACCTTCAACAATTAGTAGTCCATAATCAAAAACACAAAATAAAAATAAAAAGATACTATTGTTACATTTCCCTGCCCTTAAAAATTGAAACTCCATTTCAAAACTGCATTTCATTAGAAAATAAGTGATACATAAAAATGCAGAAAACAAAGCTACCTCCATTCATTCATTCACCCCCTTATACAACCTTATACCATCTTAGTCTAGAGATGTGTAGGTTAGCTGAATTAGTCATGGGAAATGCAGGGTTACAGGGATAGGGAGTGGCATGAGTCTGGGTGAGATGCTCTTTGGAGAGTCGGTGTGGAATTGTTGGGCTGAATGGCCTGTTTCCACACTGTACGGATTCTATGGATTCTACTTCTTCGACTTTTAACGTATTCCAACATTTTAAATTTGGGACAATGCAGTTGCAGTTACATTATCTCTGCAACAAACTGAATAACTTTTACATTAAATGGTTTAAACAACAGATTCCATCTGAATAGTTTTGAATTCCAAGATTCAAACTTTTCAATGAAAGCCAGTAGATTATGATCAGTGTAAATTAGTGTTTCCTTGTTATTATGTTGGACAAAGACCTCAAAGTGTTGAAGAGCAAACAATTTCAATTTTTTTTCTCTGGTTGAATATTTCTTCTGATACTGATTTATCAATTTACCAATTTATCATCCTGCAACAAGACTGTACCTACTCAGTGTTCCATCTAACTTGTGCAGCCATGTGGCCATTCTGATATTGCTCCAAGGTTCCAAGTGAGGGGTTTGACATACTGACACATTTGGCAGTATGACGCATTGGTCTCCAGTTTCAGTGGTTACTGCCACACATAGATCTCGAGGTTTTTACATTGAGAAACAAAAATTAAAGGGAATGTTATATCTACACTAAAATTACTAACATCAATTGTAATTTTGAAATGTCTGGAAAAATCAGGAATGGCCAATATTGGTTCAGTTATCAGCTTCTTAAAGGGCACTTGGCACTCTGTTGGCCATGCTACTTATATTTGTTTCCTTAACAAATTTGTTAAAGATAGATATAGTGCTGAAATTACAATGAAATTTCCTATAAAATTCACTCATTCTTAACTTCTTTACTCATTTATGGGATGAGGTCATCACTGGCTAGGCACCATGTATTGTCCAGAAGGCAGTTAAAAGTTAACCATATTGCTGTAGGTCTGGAGTCATATGTAGGCTAGACAAGGTAAGGATGGCAGTTTCCTTCCCTAAAGGACATTAGTGAAGCAGATGGGTTTTTCTGGTAATCAACAATAGTATCATTAGACTCTTAATACCAGGTTTTTTCATTGAAATCAAATTCCACTATTCGCCATGGCGGGATTCAAGCCTGGGTGCCCAGAACATTACTTCAGTCTCTGGATTAATAATCTAGAGATAATACCACTATTCCATCACATCCCTTAAAGATCTTATGATTTCCTATCTAGTTTTATGAAGAGAAAATTCTGTTAGAGCCTCATTCTTGTTGCCCTTGGCAACACTTGGCCATGTCCTACAATCTGTCCAAGCTAAGTTTCTCTTGCTTTTCCAAATTCACCTCTGACTAAATTTATTATTAAAGCAACCAAATATAGTTACTGATGCACTACTTGTCTCACATTCTCTTTCATATGCTATTATATACCACAATATGATCTAAATAAACTACACAGTATGAACATTAGCAATGACTTGATTAATAAGCCTCTGGAATGTAGGTGGGGAATTCTTTAACCCAAATGGCATGACTTGACATTGATTTAACCCATTTGGAACAAATAAAGCAGATACTTCTTTAGCCTTTGAGTTCAATGGTACTTGCCAATACCATTTCACTGATCGATCTTAAAAAGAAATGAGGTCTTGCCATCCCTACTGATACAGTCTGCTAACCATGGAATTGAATATGAACTTTTCTTCTTGACTGCATTTACTTTTCTACAACTTTTAAAAGTTTAGTTGATCCATCCAGATTAGGAATTAACACTTTTATTGAACTCCAGCTGCTTTCACTAGGTTGTTATCAGCTGAGCTTGAGCTTTATCTGGACTCAGCTGAGAAGGATGTTGTTTTATTATTATTGACTCTCCTATGGCCACCTCATGCATAGCTAATGTAATACATCCAGGTGTCTCTCTACAGATTAACTCATACTTTCTCACTCGTCTTACAAGGTCCTCCCATTCTGAAGAAAAGTCATTCCAGACTGGAAATGTTAACTCTGTTTCTCTCACCACAGATTCTGCTAGACCTGCTGAGTTTCTCTGGCATTCTCTGTGTTTCTTTAAGATCCTCAAATTGTCTTTTCTCTAAATATGAGAACGCAGTATCTTGCCTTCTTAATAATTCTGTGTTAGTTTGATGAATCACAGGATGTTCCTTCTACCTCGTTCTTACTGCCCTTGTCACTTTCCGCAACTCTTACAAACTCCTCCTTTTCTTCTTCCCTATAATGACACATGTTTGTGTGGCTTAACAGATTCTTCTTCCTATGAACAGGAGTATTTATCAGAGAGGTCACTTTACTAATCTTTGTAATTACCTATATGGACCACTGGATTCTGCTTTCAGAAGTTCACCTTGCAAAGGCAACAATGCCTTTGTTTCTAAAAACTGAAAGAATTGCAGATGCTGTAAATCGGGAACAAAAACAAAGTTTCTGGAAAAGCTCAGCAGGCCTGGCAGCATCTGTGAAGGAAAAAACAGAGTTAACATTTCGGGTCTGTTGACCCTTCCTCTGAACTGTTTCTCTTCAATTTGTTTCTCTTTCTGAACAGCATAGTGGCTCAGTGATTAGCACTGCTGCCTCACAGCACAAGGGACCTGGGTTCAATTCCACCCTTAGATGACTGTCTGTGTTGAGTTTGCACATTCTCTCTGTGTCTGCGTGGATTTCCTCCCGCAATTCAAAGATGTGCGGGTTAGATGTGTTAGTCGTATGAAATGCGGGATTGCAGGGATAAGTAAGGGGATGGTTTAGGTGGTTGCTCTTCAGTGGGTCAGTGTGAATTTGGGTGGCATGGTAACTCAGTAGTTAGCACTGCTGCCTCACAGAACCAGGGACCTGGGTTTAATTCCACCCTCCAGCTGACTGTGTGGAGTTTGCACATTCTCTTTGTGTCGGTGTGGATTTCTGCCTTGTGCTCTGGTTTCTTCCCACAGTCCAAAGATGTGCAAGTTAGGTGGATTGGCCATGCTAACTTGCCCATAGGCTCCTGGGATGTGTAGGTTAGGTGCATTTGCCATGAGAAATGGAGGGTTATAAGGTATGGGTCTGGGTGGGATGCTCTTTGGAGGGTCAGCGTGGACTTGTTGGGTCGAATGGCCTGTTTTCACAATGTAGGGACTCTAAAGCAGAATATCAATATGTTGTCAGAGATAACACAGTGTAGAGCTGGATGAACACAGCAGGCCAAGCAGCATCAGAGGAGCAGGAAGGCTGACGTTTCAGGCCTAGACCCTTTTTCAGAATCTCCTGCTTGAAACGTTCTGGTTGGTAAATATTTTTCTGCCCATTCTTTCACTTTTGCTTGCGGGACTTTCAAATGCTCATGTGCTATCTTCCATGCTCCTGTGAGTCTTTTCAGAAATGTGCACTCACAAGCCAACATTCCGGTTCAAGAGCTTCTCCCTAACCCATTTTAGTGGACTTCTAAGCCCACGAATGTAAACCATTTGAAATGGATCCAGGAGATTAATTTGGGAATCTCTAGCAACAAATATTAAGAAATCTAATCTTTTGTCCCACTCCTGTGAGTATTCGTGACAGTATGTCTTAATCATTGTTTTAAGAATGTGATGGTACTCCTCCAAACTCCCTGTGTTTGAGATTGACGCACTGTTGACTTCAATAGTTTTATACCCAAACTGCTAATGATTTCCTGGGAAAAGAACTTAGAACCCTGATCAGACTGTATCTCAATTGGTAGTGAGTAAAATGTAAAAAACTGATTTAAGTTTTCCACTCCTGCCCTAGCTGTAATCACCCTTAAAGGAATAGCTTCTGGGAATCAGGTTGTCACATTTATAACAGTAAGTACATACCAATGCCCTGCTTTCATTTTCGGTAATGATCCTACACAATCTACAAACACTCAACTGAAAGGTTCTTCAAAAACTGATATGGGTAGAAAAGGTGCCGGTTTGATAAAGTCAAGATTTTATGACCACTTGACATGTATAACATGGTTTACAGAACTGCACTCCACCTTGATAAAATGTTGAACATGTAGAATTAGAATTACATTTTATTGTCAAATGTACTCAAGTATAGGAATACATGAGTACAATGAAAAGTGTACAAAATCGCCATTCTCCAGTACCATCTTGGTTACATAACCAGAATTTTAAAAATAGCAGCAGAACGAAAAGGAAGCCAAAAGGTGAAAGAAACACCCAGTTTTTGAACTCTTAAGTCTTATCTCCATAAAAGTGTTTGGAACCACCAATACAAGCACCAGGGCCTAGCCACGCCTGGAGTCTTGGTCAGCCTGTGAGTCTTGTATCATTCACCAGGAGGAGCCGGGTTATTGCTGTCGCTGCCACTGCTGCCTCTGATTACCGGGAAGAACCGCATCTGCTGCTGTCCCCTCAGATTGCCGGGAGGCTGCTGCCATTCTGTGTACAGTCTGCTGTTTCTGCCGTGCCAAAAACACTGATTAACCCACTGCATGAGCCCTGTAAAATACCCATTTATGAATGTCTGCCTCTTCCATATTTCTGTGTGTCATGCCATAGGAACTTCATATCCTACATGTATTATCTCCTTATGATCTCTGGGCTGTGCCACTATTTGATAAACAACTATCCCTTCATCATTGGCAGGTCTATGAGGATGTTTCCACTTCTTCCTCAACACTGTTTTTGATCTAATAACACTGTAACCCTTTCAGTCTTAGAATCAGTGTGGACTGTCTGCTAAGTGACATAACTTTGGATCTGCTTCCTGATCCTCAATTAACAAAGATATGCCAAATACTTTGTTTGAATTATCCTTATTCTTAAATAGGGTTTCAGCGACCCTAACATCTGCTTGTGGTATCACTGAGACCTCTGGGAATGGGCTTTGTTTTGCCATTTCTCTGGTCACTAAATTCCTACAATCTGTTCTTGCAATTGTTCCATCTCTTTAGCGTCTGCTGGACTTTCAGTAATCACAGTGTAGGTGAAGCTATAACTTTCACTCCTGCCAAATCATTCCCCAGAAGTAAATCAACCTCAACCATAGGTGATTCCTGAACTACCCTGACTAACATTAGACTAGGCAAGAACTCTCATTCCAATGGGACTTTGTATAACGGAACCAGGAAATATTCTCCACTCATCCCATTTACTAGCACTTCAGCTTTCATCGAATTCTCTGGATTGATTTCTAAATCATTCTCCAGAAGAGAGTTAGAGTAGGCTAGTATCTCCTAGAATTGTTATGAGCTTGGATACCTCCTTTGAAGAAAAAGTCTTTTCGATAAAAACCCTCACATATCTTATCTACCCTATATACCTTCTTCAGCACTCATAGCAGTGTTTACTTCTGGTCTCTTAGTTATCGTAACGATCTGATCCATGGCTTTTTCCTTTTGTATTTCTTTTTCGTACTTATTCTTATGAACTCCAATAATTCCCATAGGCTTCCCTCTCAGCTTCTAACATTCTAAACAAATGTGTCCTACCATGTAACAATGGAATCACCTCAGCTTCTGATTTTCACCTTGGTACCCTCAGTATTTCCCATTCTGATCTGTGAAGGAGGCGATCTTGGGACATTCCCAATTATTCATCATGTGCCTTCACTTTAGTCCTCCATTTTCCACCCTTTTTCAATTTATGAAGGTAATGGAACAAAGAGTTTAGTTTTATGGATTAGCACATAATCACCAGCCATTTTTGGTACCCTTCTACCCTTTCAAGCCTTTGGTTCTGAACGTGCTTTCTTATTAGAGAAGGTAATGAGTTTTTTTTTTAATCCCTGTAAGAGATCAACATCTCTAAGTGCTTCACATGTGGTTTCACCTTTTAATGCTCATATCCACCTGTCAAAAGTTCCTTGCTTAACCCTTTTGAATTCAATATAGGTTTGCCTGGCTGCTTCCTTCAGTCCTGGAATCTTTGCCAATATGCCTTAGGTACTAATTCGTATGCTGGCAATATATTTTTCTTTACAGAATCATAATTCCAAGTCACCTCCTCTGACAGCAAAGCCTAAACTTCCTGTGCTTTATCTGCCAACTAACTCTGGTTGAGAAATGTCCAGTTTTCTTTTGTCCAATTCATTTGCCTAGCCATTTTCAAATTGACATGAAGAATGTCTCCATAATCTTCTCCTCAAATTTTGGTAGGTTCTGTGAAAACTTAAACATTTCCTTACTGGAGTTCAAATTATGACTTAGTTTCTCCCACCAGGACTGCTTCAGTATTTGACATTTCCTCTTTCAACTGTACCCTTGTAAGCTCATACTCTCTCATTCCTTTCTTGAGCAATTCTAAGTGTAGTTTTCTCATTTCCATTCTTTTCAATTCCATTCCTTTTATTTATCTTTTTCTGCGCTCTCTTTGCCTTTTTCCTCCCTTTGACATACTATTTCCAGTTTTTAAAATGTTTCTCCTCTTGCTCAAGCTGTTTCAACCATAATTGAATAATACCTGATTCCAATGTTTCATTAAGCAGATTACCCAGCCTCACTTGCACGTCCTCTAAACCCAAGTGTCATGCTAGTCCCTCAGTACATCTGCCTCATTAGCTCTACCAGGCACTGCTACCTCCAATATACCCACCAATTCAAACCACATAGCCTTTGCAAGTTTCCTTAAGACCACCAGGGTCAACTCTGCCACCCGCAGGAAATCCTTTGCCATTTGCAGCGCTTGTCTTAAATGTAGCACAGAACCATGTATTTTCCTCCACCTACCTTATTTCCCAATACCACTCTTGAACTCTTCATTGCCTCTGTTTCAAATCAATTTCATTTGAGACCCCAAACTTTGTTACATAGCACTGAGGGAGCGCACTGGAAGTCCAGCCTGTTATCTCCAGAGTTTTCACCAACGTTAAAGATTTTTTAAAAGTACACGGAATTTCCCAAGTTACCTGACTTTCAGATCAAGGTTGACAGAAAGCATGGACCAGGTTACTGTGCTTATTAATAATTACTATTAAGACGTGAACAGACTCAAGTTGCAGGTAAATAATTATGAACGATTGACATATACCTCTACTAGATAAAATTCTAACTCTCATCTCACCCCATCAAGATCTAGAGCTGGACTCTCATTTTTCCACCCAGGATGGCGTGACATCATCAGATTGGGTAGATCCTATTGTAGTCTCCGACATTAACTCTTTCAGTATTGTACAACAGCTACCCATGACAATGACAAATTTGATACCAGTCTGTACAGTTTGGTGGCAAATTCATAACTTGTATCTGCTTCCGCCTTTCCATGGTTCTTCACATTCTGCCAGGAGTAGGAATTAATGGGTCCTTTTCAAATTGGCAGGCAGTAACTAATGGGGTGCCACAGGGATTGATGCTGGGACCCCAGCTATTCACAATATATATTAATGATTTGGATGAGGGAACAAAGTGAAACATCTGCAAGTTTGCAGATGATACCAAGTTTGGTGGGAGGGTGAACTGTGACAAGGATGCAGAGATCCTTCAGCATGATCTTGACAGGTTGGGTGAGTGGGTAAATCAATGGCAGATGTAGTATAATTTGGATAAATGTGAGGTTATTCACTTTGGAAGCAAAAACAAGAAGGCAGGTTACTACCTGAATGGCTGTAAATTGGGAGAGTGGAGTACGCAGCGAGACCTAGGCGTTCTTGTGCATCAGTCGCTGAAGGTAAGCATGCAGGTGCAGCAAGCAATAACAAGGGCAAATGGTATATTGGCCTTCATTGTGAGAGGTTTTCAGTACAGGAGCAGGGCTGTGTTGTTGCAGTTATACAGGGCCTTGATGAGGCCACACCTAGAATATTGTGTGCAGTTTTGGTCTCCTTTTCTGGGCAAGGATGCTCTTCCTCTCAAGGGAGTGCAGCAAAGATTTACCAGGCTGATTCCGGGGATGGCGGGTCTGACGTATGAGGAGAGATTGACTAGGTTGGGATTGTTTTCATTAGAATACAGATGAATGAGGGGGGATATCATCGAGACTTATAAAATTCTAACAGGACTGGACAGGTTAGATGCAAGGAGGATGTTCCTAATGGTGGGCATGTCCAGAACCAGGGGTCACAATATGAGAATTTGGGGTAGACGATTTAGGACGGAGATGAGGAGATATTTCTTCACCCAAAGAGTGGTAAGTCTGTGGAATTCATTACCACAGGAAGTAATTGATGCCAAAACATTGAATGTATTCAAGAGGTGGCAAGATATAGCACTTGTGGTGAATGGAATCAAAGTTTATTGGTAGAAAGCAGGTTTAGACTATTGAGTTGGACAATCAGCCATGATCATGAAGAATGGCAGAGTAGGCTTGAAGGGCAGAATGGCCTCCTCCTGGTCCTATCTTCTATGTTTCTATGTTTCTCTTAACTATGTCTTGCTCTGTCTCATTGGGGCCTAGCACATATAATAACCATGTGCTTAAGCCAAGTGTTGAAGTGAATAGCATATGGATTTTATGCTGTATATGATGGCAGTTTCTCTGAGTCTGCTAAATCAATCCTTCACATCAAAGATGGAAGTGCCTCTATACATAGATAGTCTCTTGTAGCAACATAAAAATCAGGCACATGCACAGGCCACTCAGCCTTTCAAGTCTGTTGCAACATTAAATAAGATCATGGTTGCTCTGACTGTGACTCTACTATCCTGACTGCCCTCTATATTCTTTGACTACCTTGAAACTACCCAAATAGCAGCTAAGTGGAAATTTGGAAAATAATACCATAATGTTTAAGATTCTATTGAATTTTTAATTTATCTTGATGACATCAAATTTCTTCACATAGCACCATCTAAACATTTCATTTTACCACAAATACATTTCTCTGTAGATTTTATGAGTAATGCCAACCTCAGGAGACCCCAAAAAAGAACATTGCAAAACTTCACAACCTGCCAAAGCTTTCTCATCAACTGCTATGGCAATGTTCTCCCTGCGAGATCAGCTTTCAATCCTGCTAGCCGATTTATTATTAATACCTGAGCTGCAATTTTGTTTAAAAGATTCATATGTAATACTTTTAATCAAATACCTTCTCTAATGTTGTTACCTCCTCAAAGAATTCCAGTAAGTTCACGAGGCATGACCTATTGCTTCAAAAACTATTCTAACTGCTTCTTCTGGTCTCCAACATTATGGGAGAACATTGATAGCATCTTAGAAAATGCTGTCATCTAAAAATGTTGGATTCACTGGCTTCATACTTGCAGATTCTTGTCTCTCTCGTATATATTCGGTTAGGAGTCACTGTCCTCCAGTTCTATCAGTATATTTCTTCATTTAAGGTGCTTTCTAAAATATAGAGCAAAATCTTGGATACTCGATGATTCCTAATTGATGAATTCAATCTCAGTCAATTAATTTTGGATAATGTTAAAACTGAGAGGAAAATCTAATAATGTGTGTTTATTTGATGATAAACACTTCGTCCCCAGAGATTAAATTCATGCAATAAAACAAACCTCTGAGAGGATAAATCTAACTAAAAGTGTTTTTCATATTTCTGATTGCCAAAATTGTGCAATTCAACCATAAGTCACACAAGTACAGGCATTAACAAGAAAGTAATGATTTGGAAGCAATACCATTATTTTATACTACTTCATGAATGGGTGTGTATGAGTGACAGAAATAACAGGATAATCTAACTTACAATATATAATTTATGGGCTGAATATCATGAATATACCTGCTGAAGGAATTGGAGAAATTTCTTCATTCATTTACTGAATGTGTGTGCTGTTGGTTAGGCCAGCATTTATTACCAATTCCTAATTGTCCTTGAGAAGATGGTGGTGAGCTGCCTTCTTAAACAGTTGCAGGCAATTTGCTGTAGGTACATCTACAATGCTGTTAGGGAGGGAGTTTCAGGATTTTGACCCAGCAACAGTGAAGCAATGGTGATGTATTTCCAAGTCAGCAAGGTAACAGGGAAGGGAATTTGTAGGTGGTGGTGTACCCATTTATCAGCTGCCCTTGTCCTTTGAGATGGTGGTGGTTGTGGAAGATGCTGTCTGTGGAGCTTTGTGGCAGTGCATCTTCTAGATGCTACATACTGCTGCAATGATGCATCAGTGGTGGAGTGAGTAGATGTGTCTGGATGTTATACCAATCAAGTGGACTGCTTTGTCTGGATTGTGTCCAGCTTGGAGCTGCACCCATTGAGGCAAAAACAGAGTGCTCCATCACACTCCTGACTTGTGCTTTGTAGATGCTGTGCAGGCTTCAGGAAGTCAAGAGGTGATTTACTCGCTGCAGGATTCCCAGCCGCTGATCTTCTTTTGTAGCCACAGTACTTGTATGGCAAGTCCAGTTCAAATTCCTATCAATGGTAACTTCCAGGATGTTGTTAGTAGGGAATTCGGTGATGTAGCACCATTGAAATGCCCCAAGGGGCGTAAGTTAGATTCGCTCTTGTAGGACATGGTCATTGCCTGGCACTCGTAACACTAGTATTATTTGCCATTTGTCAGCCCACGTGTGAATGTGGTGTTACTGCATTTGGGCATGAACTACTTACTAGCTGAGGAGAAGCAGATGGTGCTGTACCTGTTTGTGCCAGGTATGACTCCAACCAGTGAACAGATTTTCTTCCTGATTCCCAGTTTGCCAGAGCTACTTAGTGCCACATGGCCTTGATGTCATGAGCAGTCACACACACATCTCCTCTTGAATTCAGCTACTTTGTCCTTGTTTGAATGCTGTCACTGGACCTGAAACGTTAACTCTGTTTTCTCCTCCACAAATGCTGCCAGACCTGCTGAGCTTTTCCAGCAACTTTGTTTTTGTTCCTGATTTGTAACATCTGCAGTTCTTTTGGTTTTTTTTTTAGCTAAGTGAGCATGTTAGTACACAAACTGAGTGTGAGCAGGTTATTGAAGAGGTGTCACTTGATAGCACTGTCAACCATTACCTCCAGTCCATTGTTAATGATTGAGAACAGATCAATGGCTAGGTTTGTCCTGCATTTGTGCCCAATATGTACCAAAGTAATATTCCCAAATTGCTGAGTAGAAATTAGTGTTTTAACTGTACTGGAATAGCTTGGCTAATGGCATGGCTAGTTCTGGACTGCAAGTCTTAGTTCTATTAATGGAATGTGTCTGGGCCATTGAAACATTCAGTGCTACCAACCATTTCTTTCTATCATAAAGAGTGAATAGAATTGGCTAAGATGTCTGTAATGCTGGTAACGTAAGAAGGAGGCAGAGATAGATCATCCACTTGGCAATTCAGGCTGTAAATGCTTGCAAATTCTCAGCTTTATCTTTTCCACCGATGTCCTGGGCTCTCTGTCATTGAGGATCAGGGGATTTGTGGAGCCACTTTCTCCAATAAATCATGACGTGCTGTAGCAGCACTGCAGAGCTTAGATCTGAGCTGCTGATTGTGGGATCGCTTGGCTCTGTCTTTTTTAGGTATACATCTTCATTAAACCAGAGTTGATCAGCAGTTCTGGCATCATCTGTGGAAAATCTTTTCTGAAGAACAGGCTGATTGCACATGAAACATAAACTCCTCTTCTCTCTCCACAGATGTTGCCAGACCAGCTGAGTTTGTCCAGCATTGAGTTTTTACTTTTATCTATCATATTCTGCCTTTAATTTGTGAGTCCTTCAAGAGCAAAATGTGACAACTACTTATTTAAGTAGTCATTTCTTTTAAACAATTTGTAATGAAATATGTTGGGACAAGACAGCTTTGTGAATGAATGTCTTGATCTTGTGTTGTTGGTCCCTCTGCAACTCAACCCAATAAAAGATTCTCTTCGACACTAACCTATGTAAATAGACGAAGATTTCATATAGTCGTTATAGTAAATACTGCGAAATCAGACTTCAAATCAACTGCATCTTAAATTTTCAAGTAGAATGCAATCAATGTCAATAAACATTCTTTGAAGACTGATTGATTGATTGGCTGACAATAAGGTACCTTGAACAGTCTTGATTCCTCAAGGAGGTCTTAGTATCATAATGTCATATCTTTTTTCTTTCTATTCTTTCATGGGATGTGGATGTCACTGACAAGGCCAGAATTTGTTGCACATCCCACACACTGTCCTTGAACTGAATAACTTATGAAGTCAGTTAAGACTCAACTACATTGTTGCTGGTCTGGAGTCACATGTAGGTTAATCCAAGTAAAGATGGCAGATTTGCTTTCATAAAGGACATTAATGAACAAGATATGATTTTACAATGATAGTCTCATGGTCTCATGGTCACTATTATTGAGACTAGTTTCAGCTTATACATATCCAGCAGGACCCAATGACTCCAGAGTATTAGCCGAGTCCCTGAATGACTGATCTGATAACGTTATCACTGAACCACCATCTCCCCTCTTCAGATGATGTACAATTTTGCAAGAGGGAACACCATATTACTTATTTCCTTTCACGTGCCAGCAAGTACAACCATTAAAATTTTTCTTCGCCATCTTACAGTAATTGAAATATGTCTATCTACATTCTGATCTACATTATTCCACACAGTTGCATTCCTCAAATAACATTTCCACAATCTGAGGAATGTTTCTACAGCCTGCCAACACACCTACTGTTATATTTTAGAGTATTAATTACTTCTATCCATACCTGTTTGTATCCATTTCAATCTTTTTCAAACTAATTATTTGATTGTATTAATATTTTTGCAAAAGGTGTCAATTTTCCTCATAAACTGAGAAAAAAGTGTTTTCTAATCTCTGTTTTTGTTTTAAACCTATTGCTCACATCTCCCTTATTCTGCAGACAGGTTAATAACCTACGTGCCATGCCTTTCAGTGAGGGAAGCAGCGAGGAAATAATTAAAATTAACATGAAATGCGTGTAAGCAAATAGTAAATGAAAACGAATTATAATTATCATTGTATTAAACAGTAATCCCTGTGGCAGTCACTTAATTGACTGAATCTGAGACACTCATGACTGATGACTCATTAAGGTCATTTCTAAATCCCGACCAAGAATAATGCTTTACATCAAAACTGGGGCCCAAGTCGGAAATGTCAGCCCAGTATTTCAGACTGGTGATCTTTGTCAGCTGTTCTCTTCATCGACAATTGAACTCAAGCTTCTGGGGCCTAATATGAACTATTCAGTGTTGACAAGTCCAAATGATTTTTGTCTTTTATTCTGTTTTTGGCAGTGTGAGGTCTGTAAGTCCTTCAATCTGTAGATCTTTCATGCCTTGGATTTCCTTTGCAGAAGATGCTGTCCTATTGAAGCATGTTAGTTCTTTTTTTTTGGAGTCTCCTGAATCTTTGAAATGGCATTGTTTTCTTTTTGTTGGTGTCTGGAATTCCAAACTAGGCTCTTTGTTCATGTCAGTATCCTGGACCTCTGAGCAAGGCAATATCTTCATTAGTATCCTGGATCTCCAATCTTCTTCATTGCGTCCTGAACCTGTGGATATTGCATACACCATTTCAGTGGTGGCTTCCACAGAGTTACATGCACCACTTCTCCAATCAGTGTGAGTAGTCTCTTATTTTTAATCAAATCTGTGCTGAAGTGTATGAACATTTTTATTTCAACTTGTTCATTAGATGGGAAACTTTCAATCACTCACACTACCTAGGTTATTGTTGAAACCAAGTTTTTCCATTTCATCAATGTATTTCTTGACAATTGCTTCTTTCTTAACATGATCTCTGTTATTGGCACTTTCCCAATATGTTTTTTGCAGTCTGTGATGCTATAAATATGTTGCTTAGTATTTTTTTTGCAGGAGCAGGGAAATCTGTTATTGATTACCATGTAACTGCTTCTGCCACCACACCTCCCCCCGTCCCTTCGGTTGATGACTCTGTGTTCCTCCATGTTGAAGATCACTTGGAGGATGCACTGAGAGGGTGGCAAGGACACAAAATGAACTCTGGGTTGGGACTTCAATATCCAGCACCAAGAGTGGCTGAGCAGCAGCACAATTGATCAAGCTAGTTGAGTCCTAAAGGACATAGTTGGTAGACTGGGTCTGCAGCAGCTAGTGAAGCAACCAACAAGAGGGAACTTGATTTCATCTTCACCAACCTGCCTGTGGCAGATGTCAATGATCTGTCCATATCAGCAAGATTGGCCCCCACAAAGTCCCACCTTCACATTCAGCGAATGAGTTCTATGTGTTTAAAAGTCACCTCAGGTGGTTAAAGTGGTGAACACATTTTAAGCAAAAAACTAAAAGAACTGTGGACAGTGGATATCAGAAACAAAAAGGGTTCTGAAGAAGGATCAGTGGACTGAAACATTAACTCTGCTTTCTCTCCACAGATGATGCCAGACCTGCTGAGTTTTTCCAGCAATTTCTGTTTTTGTTTCTGAACACGTTTTACTTGTGTTTATGTTTCTTCTGCATTATCTGCTAAATAGGGTAGACTGAACTGATTTAACAAATCAAAAGCAGGAATCCATTAGGTGCTTTGAACCATCAGAAGCAGCAGGATTGTACTCAAACACAATCTACAGCCTCATGGTTCAGCATATCACCTAGTCTTTCATTACCATCAACCCAAGGAGTGCAAGACAGCATGTCAGCAACAGTACCAGGCATACCTTAAAGTGAGAGATAGTGGAAACTGCCGATGCTGCAGTCTCAGATAACAAGTTGTGGAGCTGGATGAACACAGCAGGCCAGGCAGCATCAGAGGAACAG
>NC_063337.1:22296445-22324558 GCF_021869965.1 Rhincodon typus
TCCTCTGATGCTGCCTGGCCTGCTGTGTTCATCCAGCTCCACACCCTATACCTTAAAGTAAGGTGGCAATCCACCAAAGCTACAATACAGAGCTACCTGCATGCCAAACAACGTGAGCAGCAAGTGATCATAGAATCCTAGAATCCCTACAGTGTGGAAACAGGTCCACACCAACCCTTGGAGCATCTCACCCAGACCCATCCCCCTATAACCCACCTACTCTACAGACCTCTGAACAAAAGCAATTTAGCTTAGCCAATCCACCTAACCTGCACATCTTTGGACTGTGGGAGGAAATCAGAGTACCCAGAGGAAACCCACACAGACACAGGGAGAACGTGCAAACTCCACACAGACAGTTGCCCAAGGGTGGAATTGAACCCAGGCCCCTGGCGCTGTGAGGTAGCAGTGCTAACCACTGAGCCACCATGCCACCCATAGTCAAAACTAGCTGAGTCCACAGCCAATGGATCAGATCTAAGCTCTGCAGCATAGTCTCATAGTTGGACACAAACATCACAAAAGAGGACCTTTGGCCCAATGAATCTACACTGACCTATCCACACTAATTCCACTTTCATGCATTTGCCCATAGCCCTGAATGTTATGACATTTCAAATACTCATTCAAGTAAGGCTGCAATGTTTCCTGTCTCGGTTGACATCCCAGGCAGTGCATTCTAGACTCCTAGCACTCTCTGGGTGAAAAGTGTTTTTCTCAAATCCCCTCTAAACCTCCTGCCCTTCACCTTGAAACGTATGCCCCCTTGTAATTGATCTTTCAACTACAGGGAACAATTGTTTCCTATCCATCCTGTCCATGCCCCTCATTATCTTATACACCTCAATCAGGTCCTCCTCAGCCTTCTCTGCTCTAAAGAAATCCAGTCATGAACGATGCTGGGTAATTAAACAACTCCATAAGATGGAGGTTCCACAAATAGCCCCATCCTTAACGAGTGGGGAGCCCAGCACATCAATGCATCACATAAGACTGAAGCATTTGTAACAATCTTCAGCCAGAAAGGTCAAGTGGATGGTCCATCTCA
Source organism: Rhincodon typus (assembly GCF_021869965.1). Classification (NCBI taxonomy): domain Eukaryota; kingdom Metazoa; phylum Chordata; class Chondrichthyes; order Orectolobiformes; family Rhincodontidae; genus Rhincodon; species Rhincodon typus. The sequence goes on from NC_063337.1 coordinate 22,297,494, forward strand.
GCCCCTTCCAGAATGTCCCAGCAGCAGTGGCATGGCGGCATGGTGGCTCAGTGGTTAGCACTGCTGCCTCACAGTGCCAGGAACCTGGCTTCGATTCTACCCTCGGGCGACTGTCTGTGTGGAGTTTGCACGTTCTCCCTGTGTCTGCGTGGGTTTCCTCCAGGTGCTCTGGTTTCTTCCACAGTCCAAAGATGCACAGGCTAGGTGTACTGGCCGTGCTAAATTGCCCCTAGTGTTCAAGGATGTGTAGATTAGGTGGGTTATAGGGGGATGGATCTGGGTGGGGTGTTCTGAGGGTCGGTGAGGACTTGTTGGGCTGAAGGGCGGCTCCCACACTGGACGGATTCTGTGATCACAGATGCCAGTCTGGCATCTTCAATCAATTCAATTCACTCCATCTGGTAGGCACAGGATATTGAAAGGGCTCTGGGCCCTGACAACATTCCAGCAATAATACTGAAAATTTGTGCTCCAGAACTTGCTGTGACTCTAGCCAAAATCTTCCAGTACAATCACTACACTGTCATTTACCCAACAATGCAAAAATTCTGTACACAAAAGTAAAACAACCCCAGCATGGCCAATTACAGCTTCATCAAGCTACTCTCTTTCATAGAATTCCTATAGTGTGGAACATCTATGGACTGTGGGAGGAAACCAGGGCACCTGGAGAATGTGCAAACTCCACACAAACAGTCACCCAAGGGTGGAATTGAACCTGGGTCCCTGGTGCTGTGAGGCAATAGTGCTAACCACTGAACCACCATGCCACCCTGTAGAACATTATCTTGGGGCTCTGGATTACTAATCCAGTGACATCACCTCTCGATCATCAGTAAAGTGATGAAAGGCGTCATCAACAATGCTATCAAACAGCACCTGCTCAAAAATAACCTCCTAACTTGTAGTCCAACAACACTCAAGAAGCTTGACACCATCCATGCCAAAGCAATTGCTTGATTGGCACCATACTCACAAATATTCACTCCCTCCACTACTGATACTCAATAGCAGCAGTGTATAATATCTATAAGATGCATGACAGAAATTAGCCAAGGGTCCTTAGATAGCACGTTCCAAACCCACAACACTTCTGTCTAGAAGAACAAAGGCAGCAGATCCATGAGAAAACCATCACCTGAAAGTTCTACTCAAAGTCACTCACCATCCTGACTTGGAAAGGCATCACTATTCCTTCAGTCATTGGCTCAATATCCTGAAACTCCCTACCATTAGGCATTGTGGGTTTACCTACACAAAACGAACTGCAGTGGCTCAAGAAGCCAGCTCACCACAAACTTCTCAAGGGCAACTAGGGACAGGTAATAAATGCTGACCAGCCCACGGCACCTACATTTCATGAATGAATTTTTAAAAATGCAGGAAGAAACTCATGATCTTCTGCACTCTGCTAGGTTAACATCTCACTCACTCCATCTCCGCTACTGCACCCACTTCCCACCAAGGCTCATGACCAACCACACTCACTATAGCATTCAACATCTTCCCTCACTGTGTTGCCTACTCACTCACTCAGAACTCCTCACTACCTTTCCCCCACATGTACCAGCACTAACAGCCATACCAGCCACTTTCATCACACCTAATCCCTGCATCTGTCTCATTCAAGGAGGAAATATTCCACAATAGACAGTAACAGTCGGTGAGGTGCCCATGCAAGGAGAAAATCTTGCCAAAACAGGAAAGGACCAAGACTGCTCATGTGGTCCAATTCCAGCAACCAAGTAAGAATCATTGTCAAATGCTGTGGAGTTTTCCCTTTTACCACTGCTGTGAAAGTATTCTTGACATGCCCAGACTTCTACCCATATTTTGCATCTCATTCTCTCTCTGGTCTCCTGCTGGCAGTGGTTTCTGCACAGTACGTGCCCTGAAGAGAACAACCGCACCAAACATTATCTTCTTCTCCACCTCTGAGGGAGAAGCCACAGATCCTTCAGAGGAAGCAACAGCCTGGTTGTCTTACACATCTTTCACCAAACCTTCAGATATTAACACGTCCATGGGTACCTTAGCTAAAGTATCATCGGGAGTACATTCTGGTTGAGCAAATCACTGCCATACTCTTGCAGCCGGTAGAGGAAGAAACACCCCAGCTGGTACTCAGAGGACAGCCAAAGACCAGGCACCTGCCAAGCCCAGGACCCCACGTTATTGGTCATACATAACTTCAGACAGATACAGAAGCAGCAGGCAGATTTGTTAGAAGCACTGGGCACTCTGACTCAAAGGTTGGACAAGTTCACCAACATTACCTGCACCCTAACTTTTTGTCTACTAAAAGGAAGGCAAATCAAAGATCTGGGTGCATCTAAGCAGGTGTTAAGTGAGTGAGAACTCAGCATGGAGCCCTGAGATGCAGCCTACACCAATCCTTGAGATAGGTGTTTGACTCTGTACAAAGTGGTCTGGCAGTAGCATTACAATGAAAGGTGCTGGTGTATCCCAGAGTACAGATTGGAAATGGAGAACTGCATTTTAAGTGAGTTGAAGATGTGCCATGGTGATGTGGTGAGGTTGGAGCATGTCAAATACCAACTCTTATGGATAGCAGGTGCAGGCAGCTGCATGGACTGTAACCTGAGATGCTGGGAACTGCTGTCCCAAGGTCCAATTGACATCCCACCTCGGTGAAACAGGTTGCTGATTTTGTTCAAAACCAGATCCCAAAGATGGCAAGACATTTTGAGGAGCTGATCCAATGGAGTTCCACCATTTTCCTGGCCGCTGGCTTCCAAGCATGTCTTTACAAAGCCTGGAAAATTCTGCTGTGTTAACTTTATTCCAAGGCTGCCTGTCATGCTGGGTGCTTGTAGCATTTTGTGTGTCTGTTTAAAATTATAATTAACACTTCATCCACTTAGTAAGATTCAGGACGTTCTTGTCTGTAAATTACCCAACAAGCATTTAGCAACATGTACAAATTCTTCATTAGAATCACAGAATCATAGAATGGTACAGCACAGAGGAGGCCATTCCACCATGAGTCTGCTCCAGCTGTTTCAAAGACCAATCAAGATCGACACAGTGCCCCACCATTGCTCCAAGTCCACACAATTCTTTCTCCTGCAAACTCTTTTTGAAGGCTATTCTTGAATATGAATCCACTACATTATCAGGCAGTGTTTTGCAAATTATATGGCTATCGACATCTATGCCATAGTTAAAGGGACTAAATCTCAGCCATAAAGAATCTCGACTAAGGAGGACAGGGCCTGGACCTAGATGTCACAGTGGAGGTGAAGATTGCAGATACCACCTTCCTGGAGAACCACAGCCAAACATCTGAAACATCCTTGTCACTCACAGCAAAATGGCCTTGCCAACAAACTCAATACGCATCTATAAATTATCTACATACAAAATATTCCATGAACAATACTTAAACTGAATTAATCTGATAGGTAAGCACATGTCATTAATTTTTTTTAAAATATGGAGTTCTAATCACAGGCATTTTTTCCATGTACTTGTTTAGGGGAGTTATTTAATACTTCAACAATATGTACAAAGTCTAACATGAAAATATTGAGTAATGTAACTTACAACAAACTCTATTTACAATTCAATTTTTACAAAATGTCTTTACAAGAGGTTCATTATCTCAAAGACAATCAAGATACACTAAATGGACCAAAAATGGTGTTATACAATAATAAATATTGATCTAAAAATGACTGTAATGAGGATCATGATTTCTACAGCCAGTTCGGTAATAGACAAAACAGTACAGGTATTTCCACACTACATATCATTCCAATATTAAAAAGTAAATAATTTGTACATATAGACTTTGTTAATTATTCTGTAAACTGTATCATGTTAATATATTCAGCAGAGGTAACATAGACATAAGGTTCATGCCTATATGGAACACTGACAGGTCTACCATGCAGTCATATTTTGCAAACATCTGATAAGATTCATTTACATTATAATTTAATAACTTTATTACATGCAATAGATTAATTAACTGACATAATTATCATTCCCAGTTAAAATATTCAGCTTCTAGTCACATTTTCCTAGCTGTCTGTCAGTCACAGGTATCCACAGGAAATATGTAAAAATGTTGCATATATCTGGATCAGCACATTCAACAAAACAGGTTAATAAATAGCACAATTTCAAAGCCATCCTCTGAAGGTACATTACAGTGATGATAACATTGAAGCATACAATTTTTATGGCACTGATTTGATCATCTAATTTTAAAGGAGCGTCTGGAAGAGACAATCTTCTGCCTTCGTTTTCTATTGGAGAAGGGAGATGAACCTTATTTTTATTCTTGTCACATCAACAGTCCTTAAGCATCTTCTGTTATTAGAATTGTTTCAGTGTTTTACTGATACTGGTTTTTGCTGCTGATGATGTTTCAGTCTGGAGCCTAAAATAAAACAGATGAAAGACTGGCATAAAGGAATAAAACACCATTCAGAAATAGTACCAATGTCACATGCCTTACCATTGATATGTACAAACATTAATAGCTGAAAATTAGAGAAACAAAATTGCTAGATGACAATGAATGCTTATTAACTTACATATAAATGTTACAATTTTTAAGATAAATTCTGACAAATTCATCATCTGTAATTATTGCCTTGTGAATTCAAAGTATTGACAATATATGACATTATTCTCAATCACAGGTTAGTGGAGACACTGAAGCTTACTATATAACAGGGATGAAGATAAGCTAGGTGTCTGGAATGTTTTGACAGTAGCTGGTCCCTCTCCAGCTGTAGTCAGTAGCTGTACCTCCAACCTGTAACATGTTGATGGCCTCAGATTGGGTACAATGAGCGAATGATGGTCCTGAATAATAGAAACACAATGTTTCAGCATTTTTTTTCTAAATGTAGAATCAAATCAGCTTTACAGAATGTACAGGGTTCTCTACTGTGGATTAGCAAGATATAACTTACTTCAGATTGTGGAACACCAAAAAATAGCTGCATTAAGTCATAGCATTCATGGAGTTCATTATGAGAAACAAGTAAGTAGCTTATGGCTATCAGACCAATTTGGCACATTTTAATATAAAGCATGTTAATATATTAAAAGAAAATAATTGTATTGCTATACATATATTTATGTAATTTCATTCACAGTGATCTATTACACCATTGTGTTTGTACCTTTCATGCTCATTATATTGTGAATTTTTGCATCACTTAAAATCAAAGGTACAGATCAAACATCCATTTTATGTTGTTTGCTGGAGTTTTCACATCACAGTTGTTTCCATGTGATCTACACACTATTTTGCAAGAGCTGCAAAGGGCTGTTATAATCAAAATCAATTGGGGAAAAGGCTCACTAATGTTTCCAGTCTTACAGCACTGCACTTGAACGCCACAGGCTCTTGAGTTCAACCCAAAAGTTCACTGCTATAGACATGCTCAGCTTTCAGACAAGGTGTTTATCTGTTTTTTTTTCTAATCAACCTGTTCAGAGACATTATTACACAACTTAATTCTTTGAAGAGGTGACCAAACACGTGGATGAAGGTAGAGCAGTGGATGTGGTATACATGGATTTAAGTAAGGCGTTTGATAAGGTTCCTCATGGTAGGCTCATGCAGAAGGTAAGGAGGCATGGGATAGGGGGAAATGTGGCAGATTGGATTCAGAATTGCCTGACCCTTAGAAGACAAAGGGTGGTAGTGGACGGAAAATATTCAACATGGTGCTCAGTTATGAGTGGTGTACCACAAGGATCTGTTCTGGGTCCTCTTCTATTTGTGATTTTTGTAAATGATTTGCATGAAGGAGTGGAAGAGTGGATTAGTAAGTTCGCGGACGATACAAAGGTGGGTCGAGTTGTGGATAGTGCGGAGGGCTGTTCTTAGAGATTCTCTAATCTCTACAAAAGGACATTGATAGGATGCAGAGCTGGGCTGAGAAGTGGCAGATGGAGTTTAACCCTGAAAAGTGTGAAGTGATTCATTTTGGAAGGACAAACTTGAAAGCAGAATACAGGGTTGACGGAAAGATTCTTGGCAGTGTGGAGGAGCAGATGGATCTTGGGGTTCATGTCCACAGTTCCCTGAAAGCTGCCACCCAGGTGGATAGAGTTGTTAAGAAGGTGTATGGTGTGTTAGCGTTCATTAATAGAGGGATTGAGTTCAGGGGCCGTGAAGTTATGCTTCAGATATACAAAAGCCTGGTTCGGCTACATCTGGAGTATTGTGTCCAGTTCTGGTCGCCTCATTACAGGAAAGATGCGGAAGCGTTGGAAAAGGTGCAGAGGAGATTTACCAGGATGTTGCCTGGAATGGAGGGAAGGTCTTACGAGGAAAGGTTGAGAGAGCTAGGGCTTTTCTCTTTAGAATGACGAAGGATGAGAGGTGACTTGATAGAGGTGTACAAAATGATCAGAGATATAGATAGAGTGGGCAGCCAGAGACTTTTTCCTAGGATGGAGGTAGCTATTACGAGGGGGCATAGTTTTAAAGTGAGAGGAGGTAGATATAGGGGAGACGTGAGAGGTAGGTTCTTTGAGAGTGGTCGGGGTGTGGAATGCATTGCCGGAGAGGGTAGTGGAGTCGGCCTCATTAGGGGCATTTAAGTGGCTATTAGATAGCCATATGGATGATAGTATAAGGTAGGGGTGAAGGTTACTTAGACCTTAGGATTAGGGTAAAAGTTCGGCACAACATTGTGGGCTGAAGAGCCTGTACAGTGCTGTACAGTTCTATGTTCTACGTTCCAACACTGGTGCAAGTGGGACTTAAACTTGGACTTCCTGGTCCAGGGATAGGGACAATACCAATCCACCACAATATGGCCCCGTGTGGTATAAGAGAAGACCTAGGGAGGCACGGTGGCTCAGCGGTTAGCACTGCTGTCTCTCAGCACCAGGGACCCGGGTTTGATCCCAGCTTTGGGTGACTGCCTGTGTGAAGTCTGCACATTTTCCCCGTGTCTGCGTGGGTTTCCATCAAAATATACAGATATATGCAAATTAGGTGGATTAGCCATGGGATAATGCAGGGTTATAGGGTAGGGAGTTGAGTCTGGGCAGGATGCTCTTCAGAGGGTCATTGCAGACTTGGTGGGCTGAATGGCCTGTTTCCATGCTGTAGGGATACTCTTCTAGTCTAAGACATGCTCTGCATTAACTCTGATCATGCAAAAATTGATAGCCAGTGTGTCCCTGAATTTCTGGTCAGGTAAGGTATGACACCAGGAGCATCCAAAATCAAGAAAAGGTGTCAATAAACTATTTGAGACTACAATTGAACAATAGTAATAGGCTTACTGGTGGCAATATTTGTGACTGGGATATAATGCTGTTTGGTAGGCTGTTTTGTCGGCTTTCTGTGGTCACTTCAGCCCAGGTAACCTGAAATCCTGTTATCGGCTGATGAAGCTGTGCTTTAGATATTCTCCAGTGGAAGTGTCCTGTAATGTTCCCTGCATGAATGATGAATGATGCTGACAGGTTCTCAGGTTTCACCAACACTTTGGGAATGGTTGTCACTGGAAGAGAAGAAAACAGTTCACACACCTGCCTGTTTTTCAAACTTAGTTATGCCTATCTCACTAGCAATTAAAATATCTGATTGGTGATAACTTATTGCAAATTCTGCTGAATCGTAGTTCAACTTCCTCACTCCTCAGGCACAGAAATGGAGCATGAAATTCTAATATTTGTTATTAATTAAAAAAACACACAATCTTATATCTTCCGAAAGAGAATGCTTTGTGCTCAAAGCAACTGTCGATTTATTTATCAGGGACTTCATACAAACAAAGTATGCAGGTGCCTAAACAATCTAGATTATGCAAGATTTATAATTTTGCAGAGTTTGCTTCTGAAAGACAATACAAGAACCAAACATCCAAAAAAATGGTTTGTGTGAGCTGTTCTGGTATTTAATCCTATCCACAAGTACGTTTGGCCACTATCCACGTGTGACTGCTCAATCCATTTTTAGAGCAAGTTTTCCAATTGTTATTCAAATGCATATTTTATATTAGTTACAAATTATGATGTAATTTTGTTACAGGAATCAGAAACAAAGAGAAATATCCAATGAACCAAACTACCACAAATGAGCTGAAGGTAGGTTCTACTGCAATCAGGTTTGGACAGAAAATTTTCATTACCTCCATTAAATACGGCACATAGTGAGGAGACTCAACAGCACTGAAGACTGTGGACGGAACTGATTCTTTTTCATTTGAGGTAGTTGTCGTGTGAAATTTAGAGCGTCTGGTCCATCGCCTCAAAGTGACATGCCTCACGCAATTTTCTGCTCCTCACCTCAGTAATTATGTAACCAGGCTCTTTGTCACCCTTCTTGGTGAATCACACAGCAGGAGAAGTGAACATATATAGAGTTACTGCAGCTGACCACCTCCACAACATTTCACAGCAGACATGGCCCAGAAAGCTAAGGTACAGCCTGCCTGATGGACAGGGACCTGGAGTTGCTGGTGACAGGGTGGTTGAGAGGATTGTCATCCTTTCTCCATCTGACTATCAGAGAAGGCCATGCCATCAGACCCAGCAAGCCTGGACCCAGATAGCAGGTTGTGTCAGTTGTCCTGGGTGAAGTGAGATGCCTAGCAGTTTGGGAAGAAGGAACTTCTGTGTGCGACAGGACAAGTACCACTACCTTCTGTCCACTTTATCACATTCAAAGGGTCACCACTCTAACTCTGCCATTGCACACACACTTCACGAGGGCTCATCATTAAAACTCTCAACATGCACATTCACTCAAAGGCTCTCATCCACTTCATCGTCTCACCTGCCCTCAGCATTTCCTAACCCCTCACTTGCTCTGATTAGAAATGGCCCATTATCCGAGAATCCTAACAAACTACTCAGTATTCACTTTCCCCACTTGAGAATTACTGAGAAGGAGCACTCAGGAAGCTGAAGAATTCAAATTAACAGCATTTTGGCAAACGAGCAGGCTTCTCACCTCTTCACACTGTTGAGTTGGCATCTATTTACTTATCATACTGTTTTGTTTTGAAACACAAAGGTAGATAAAATAGAAACATCAGTGGAAGAATATCATTAAATCATGTGGCTATACTTACTCCCCTCACCAGGACAGCTGCTGTGCTTGTGTCCCTTGCCTCGAGAAGAGGAGCATGATGGGGTTGTGAAGATCACCGTCTCTGCTCTTCCTTGACCCTTGGTCGTTATTGCTTGGACTGTAACTTTATATTTGCAAGAGAAATATAGTCCTGGGAGAATTATGTAATTTTCCTGTGTAAAAGATAAAATATTTTTTCTACTTAATGGATTGATCTTGTAGTTATTGCTCTGGGATGGATTAAATTTGAAGCTGATTAATATTTTAATGATGTTTTTCTAACTATTACATACATCATGGAAGAAAGGGAAATCTGATATTGTTGTTTTCATATTTACAACTGCAGACGAGTACCACATAGCATTAGGAGACTTTTTTAATATGTTGCATTTGTAATTATTTTCGTCACTCATATCTTCTGTCTTTTTGTTTGTTCATCACTTGTACACTAGTGCAGTATTTATTAGTTTAGAGAAAATAAGTCTGCTTCTCAGGAACGGTCAAGCTTTTACTTCTGTGCTATTTTGCCATGCTTAGAATGGGATGGATAATAAAATTAGAACAAGCGTTGTGCGCTGGGCTCCAGTCGCACAGGCAGCCTTCTACCAGCACCCTCTGTTTCCTGTCGTTGGAACAATGTTGAATCCATCTTGCCCTGGATGCCATGTGCTTTTGCCTTCTTTGGTGGTTTCTCATGTGGGACTTTGTCAGGCGCCTTGTAGGGATCCATGTAAACTACATGAGCTGCCCTCATCTACACACTGGGTCACTTCCTCAAAAAGTTCCAGCCAATTTGTTGGCCATGGCCTCCTTCTCATAAGGCCATGCTGACTATCGCTGTTCGGACCTTGCCACTCTAAATGGATGTTGGTTCTCTCCTTCAGAATTTTCTCCAGCGGCTTCCCTACCCTTGATGTGGGGCTCACTGGTTTATGGTTCCCTGGACCATCTCTACCCCGCTTCTTTCATTTTCTAATTTTTTTTTCTGAAGAATTTGTGTGCCTCAGGGATCGGTGTTGGGACGGCAATTACTTACAATTTATATAGATGACTTGGAGTTGGGGACCACGTGTAGGGTGTCAAAGTTTGCAGATGACACTAAGATGAGTGGCAAAGCAAAGTGTGCAGAGGACTGTGAAACTTTGCAGAGGAACATAGATACATTGAGTGAGTGGTCAAAGGTCTGGCAGATGGAATACAATGTAAATAAATGTGAAGTCATACATTTTGGTAGGAGTAATAGCAAAAAGGATTATTACTTGAATGGTAAAAAGTTGCAGCATGCTGCTATGCAGAGGGACCTGGGTGTCCTTGTGCATGAATCACAGAAGGGAGGTCTGCAGGTACAACAAGTAATTAGGAAGGCAAATGGAATTTTGTCCTTCATTGCTAAAGGGATTGACATAAAAAGCAGAGAGGTTATGTTGCAGCTGTACAAGGTGCTGGTGAGGCCACACCTGGAGTACTGTGTGCAGTTTTGGTCTCCTTACTTGAGAAAGGATGTACTGGCACTGGAGGGGGTGCAAAGGAGGTTCACTAGGTTGATTCCAGAGTTGAGGGGGTTGGCTTATGAGGAGAGACTGAGTAGATTGGGATTATATTCATTGGAATTCAGAAGATTGAGGGGGGATCTTATAGAAACATATAAAATTATGAAGGGAATAGATAAGATAGAAGTAGAGAGGATGTTTCCACTGGCAGGTGAAGCTAGGACAAGAGGGCATAGCCTCAAGGTTAGAGGGAGCAGATTTAGGACTGAACTGAGAAGGAATTTCTTCACCCAGAGGGTTGTTAATCTATGGAATTCCTCGCCCAGTGAAGTAGTTGACGCTACTTCAGTAAATGTTTTTAAAAAAAAGGTAGATTTTTTTTAACAATAAAGGAATTAAGGGATACGGTGAGAACGCGGGTAAGTGGATCTGAGTCCACAAAAGGATCAGCCATGATCTTATTGAATGGCAGAGCAGGCTCGAAGGGCCAGACGGCCTACTCCTGCTCCTAGTTCTTATGTTCTTATGTTCTTAAGAATCTGTACCTAGGTACATTTGTACCTAAGATGGTGCCATAATGTGGTGACTTGTAAATTTTTCAGTGTACTCATTTCAGTACATGTGACAATAAAGTGAATTCAATTCAATTCATCCCTCACTGCCTATTTATAACATAGGTGAGATTTTATGGAACACCATGGTCCTTATGCTGCTTCTTGACATTTAGTTGATGGGTTACATCATGCTCCATCCCCCTCCATAAAGTTTCATACAGGACAGGATAGGTGCAGGAATGTCTCCTCATCTTTAAATCCAGTTATGGAGGAGGGTAAAATCCAACTCTATGTGTGGCTGATATAATATCATAACTCAGGCCAATTAGTGTAGGACGGACTGGAGCCTACAGTGACTTGAAAAGGAAGGCGACACTGTTGGGCTGCAGCAATATAATCAAAATGTCAAAACAATAAATGTTTAAAAAGTAACATGCAGGACCCCTTGCTCACTCTGTGACTGATGGGATGTTGAGCAATATAACTGAGTTCAGCGTCTGCAGAGCCACTTCAATAGGTATGTGGCTTGGCTAGGTAGGGTTACAAAAAATGCTCAAGGATCACCATTCCAGATGATGTCCAATGATTCCGGATAGAAGCGCATTTCTGTGATATTGTTTAGCAACTGGTTTGATGAACAAAATGAAGCATGTCATCATTTTACTGTACTTTCTGCAGTGTCCGTACTGAATTGCTTTGTATTGTCCTTCTTGATAATTTACAAACAAAGCATATTTTTGCAATGAAATGTGTGGTTATTGGGTAAGGACAGAAATTTTGGGACTGTGTGATACCACTCAAACCCAAATTTGCTATTTACGTTCTACATGCACATACAATAAGTGATGACACAGAGATAAACTTCCTGAGGTCTCTAGTTGACTGTCAGGACATATGACAGCAATTAGGTGTGAAAGGAGAGAAAATTGCAGGGAGGTAATAAAAATAAACAGAGTTCTGACTCTCATGATTGAATTTAATGCCATAGAAGCTCATTAAAGTCATGCACACGTGATCGATTAACACAAGGAAGAAAGCTGAGGTGTTGGAACCTACATGGGAGATGGCTTTTCTGGAAATTGTGGTCTCATTGTGCACACAGGACTCCGGCATCCACTGAACAAGGTATCGCTCCACAATGTTACCTGGATCTGAAAACAATGCAACTTGCATGTTATCATCCAATAAAAATTCTAGACCAAATTAGAAGACATTGCCAACCCTATGTTGTGACAAAACAATCAGATGTGACAAAAAAATGTTCAAGGAAAGATTTGGTCTGAGGAAAGATAGTGCCAAGTATTCTGATTGTTCTTTTTTTGAATGAGGAAATGTTGACAAGATCTGAAAGCAAACCTGTTATTCTGATTCAAGGTGGGCTCTGATTCAATCTTTGATGTGAGTCGGCGCTATCCTTGAGGCCTCTATGAGATGTATACCTTCTCAACTTTAGATCTTGCTTCAGTAAAAATTCTCAAGAACAATTAAAGTCAGCAACTGAGATTTAGGCTGCTCCAGCATCTGACCAGCACATACCCTGGAAATGTTCTGCTCACAAAAAATACCCTGAACTACTTGTTGCCTGCCATTTTAACACACCACCCTGTTCCTTGGCCAACATCTGTGTCTCTGGCTCCCTGCAGTGTTCCAGCGAAGCCCAATGCAAGCTGGAAGAACAACACCTCATTTTCCACTTGGGGACCCTGCAGCACTCTGGACTCAATATCAAGTTCAATAAGTTTATGGCCTAAACTCTCCAATGTCCCAGCCCCCCTACCCCACACACCAGGCCTGCTATTACACACTACCCTGTTGTTAGTCACTAACAGTCCCCATTAACAACTATTCACCCTCCCAGCCTGATCATTATCGACTCCTTTGTCGATCCAACTGTCCTTCTCTCTCTTTAGGCTCTATCCTATCATTTACTCCCTACCCCACCCAACTCTCTATTTTCTGCATATAAACTGATGTTTTCCCAACCACCATCAGTTCTGAGGAAGGGTCACTGGACCCGAAACGTTAACTCTGTTTTTCCCTTCACAGATGCTACCAGACCTCTTGAGCTTTTCCAGCAACTTTGTTTTTGTCCCTGGAAATCTGAATTCAGTTGTTTTACATTTGGATAAATAAATAAATAATGTAGTGGTGATTTGGGCTGATTAGTGGGATGAGAAGACTCAGGGCTTACAAACATTAATAACCTCATTATGTACAGAGATCGAATTCCCTGCCCAAGTGTCAAGTATTATATACATTTGATTCCTGTGTTAAGCATTTTTTGCATGTGCCCTCCCTCCCCACCATTTTTTTTTATTTTGACAGCGAAAATGTGCAGATCTCTGCTCCGAAATCAACACTTCGAGGTTTCAGGTCATCGCTCATTCTCGGCTGCTTAGCTCTGACCACATTGAACCACAGTAAAGTTGTACATGGCTTATGGTGCAACCTCACAATCTCAGAAAATAAATTTGCATGGATAAATCCTCATTATTGACTCTACAAGACCTGCTGAGCATGTAGAGTTAACATTTTGCAAAACACAAAGGAAACCAAGTATACAACGGCCCAATTGTTTCCCAGCTGTATGTTTGGCTGGTCTACAAAATAAAAGCTGTCAGCATCAATGGTTCGTTAAAGTTTGAAGCTTGATTAAAATGCTATGAGCGTGTAGTGCAGCTAAAGCCAATTCTACTCAAACCACTCCTGCTACAACAAAATACACATTTTCAATTAAGATCCGCTATTCCCTGCCTCAAATAATGGGGTAAACATGTTGTGTTTGGTACTAAGTCATAGATATGGAAAGCTTTGTGGTTGGACAGTCAGTTGTGTGCAGACATGGCTTTATACTCTCTGGGTATGATATACATTGGTGACCTTCATCAATAGAAATGTGACAGTAGATGAGAATACATTCCCAAATTCACAATTTTACAGTTTCAGGCTGATGAACATCGAGATAAACCATCAGAATTAAACCAACTCTACCTGGTATCACAGATCACTTACCTCCATTTTTAATGCTAATCCTAACAACACCAATTCAAAATGCTAACGTACATTAACCAATGGTTCAGCATTTGACTGGACATCAAAAGCTTGTTTGTAGTTTTAGGATCAAAGCAACTTTTTCATAGCAGTGGGTCTCTGTTGGCACTGATTGTTGAAAGCAAGCTAGAAGTTTCATGAAATAAAAGATGACTTGAGAAATAAATTAAAGGTAATATTGATCAGAGACTGCTGCAAGTGAGGCTTCCTGAGAAGTCTAGTTTGACAAATAACTTGCTTCACTGGCATAAATGGTCAGCATGAGACTTTCGGGCATTACAGAAGCAGATACATGGGACTTTTATTAGCAATCCCAAAATAGACCATGCACAATTAGACACCCTTTTAGGAAACTCAATAGCAGAGGTCAATTATTTCATCAATTCAAGTTAATGAGAAATAAATAAAATGTAACTGTAATGGGCAAACATTACATAGAATGTAATTTTTTATGTATTCTAACTAACATTATGATGTCCTCTTAAGCAAAGTTCAGTGCCGTGGCAGTAATCTCTAAAATCTACCCTATTGAATTGACTAGAAATCAAACTTTTTGATGCAGTACTCAGAATACATCAGATCTACAGCCTTTAAATATGACTTCAATATCACATTATTATATACCATCTAAAAGACACTCAGCTACCACTTCATTTAACTGCCATGAGCATGAAAATTGTCACTAATAGATGAACACTGAATATTGCGTACAGAATACTATTGACAAACTAGCAGGCATTTCTTTTTTGTTTTATGACCTCTAAAAGGTCTTTTACAACCAATTCAAAATCCTATAATTTGTCTGGTAAGAGGCACCATTTCCGGTGGCAGACAACGAATGCAGTGGCCGTACACTGAAGATGAACTAGAGACATCAGTACAATAACGCACTGCAAAAAAAAACATGTTGATTCCTATAATTGTCGGGAAGATTGAGCACACTTCTTCTACAATCTGATCAGTTACTGCACAAGCAGGGTGTCTGGGTAATTACATCCTAACTCTTGTTATGACAGGTGGCCTGTTATGTTACTTGTGTGAATAAAACTGCTTTTTGGAAGTGTGAGACACTCCTGATTCTAATTGTGACTGAATACTGGAAAATTAAAATAGGCATCTGTCACACAAGCTGAACATTAATAGAGTCAACTATTGGATTGACAAACTGCATGAAATCAGATATTGTGTGTACTTAGCCTCTCTGCTCCTATGATGCTGCTTGGCCTGCTGTGTTCATCCAGCCCTGCACCTTGTTGTCTCGGATTCTCTAGCATCTGCAGTTCCTACTATCTCTTGTGTGTACTTATATTGGTCAGTCTTTAAAATGGTAAGAAATTCAAAGGTGGCATTGGTTAAAGTCCTGCAACCTGGGATTGACTTATCCCTGAAGATTCCAATATATTACCACTTCATATAGATCTTTTTGTACTTCCTTTTCACTCAAGTGCCAGTACCATTCTGGCCCAGGCTATTTTCAGGAATGCCAGGTCAGAGGTAGGACAGCCTCTTACCTGCACTCAGATGGATGAGGAACCTAATAAAGTTAACTCCTTAACTGAGGAACTTGTTAAGTCTTCTCTCCCATAATGAGGGAAGTTTACAGACAGCTGTTGAGTCCCACACAGCAGCTGAAACACGACAAATTAAACAAAATTGGGGGGGTCCCATATTTCATCCAGCTCGGTACCCCACATTTCCCACCTACCATGGTGGTCAGACGACATTTACATCGCCGACAATCGAAGGAAGGACTGTGAACTTTATAAAAATTTTTATAATGTTTTTCTGGTCTGCAAAGAATGCTTCTACTGTGAAGCATTATCTCTCTCTTCACCCAACTCTCTGCTGTCTTGACCAGCTAACACCTTAAACCATGCAGCTGTCATTGCTAGAGGGTTAGAGATAACAAGGTGTAGAGCTGGATGAACACAGCAGGCCAAGCAGCATCAGAGGAGCAGGGAGGCTGAGGAGAAGATAGGTGGAGAGGAGACAGACCGGTCAAAGAGGCGGGGATGGAGCCAGTAAAGGTGAGTGTAGATGGGGAGGTAGGGAGGAGATAGGTCAGTTCAGGGAGGACGGACAGGTCAAGGGGGCAGGATGAGGTTAGTAGGTAGGAGATGGGGGTGGGGCTTGAGGTGGGAGGAGGGGATAGGTGGGAGGAAGGACAGGTGACGGAGGCGGGGATGAGCTGGGCTAGTTTTGGGATGCGGTAGGGGGAGGGGAGATTTTGAAGCTTGTGAAATCCACACTGATACCATTGGGCTGCAGGGTTCCCAAGCGGAATATGAGTTGCTGTTCCTGCAACCTTCGGGTAGCATCGTTGTGGCACTGCAGGAGGCCCAGGATGGACATGTCGTCTGCGGAATGGGAGGGGGAGTTGAAATGGTTCGCGATTGGGAGGTGCAGTTTTTTAGTGCGAACCGAGTGTAGGTGTTCTGCAAAGTGGTCCCCAAGCCTCCACTTGGTTTCCTTGATGTAGAGGAGGCCACAACGGGAACAGCGGATGCAGTATACCACATTAGCAGATGTGCAGGTGAACATCTGCTTGATGTGGAAAGTCTTCTTGGGGCCTGGGATGGGGGTGAGGTATGGGGGCAAATGTAGCACTTCCTGCAGTCGCAGGGAAAAGTGCCGGGTGTGGTGGAGCTGGAGGGGAGTGTGAAGTGGATAAGGGAGTCACAGAGAGAGTGGTCCCTCCAGAAAACAGATAAGGGTGGGGAGGGAAAAATGTCTTTGGTGGTGGGGTCGGATTGCAGATGGTGGAAGTGTCGGAGGATGATGCGTTGGATCCGGAGGTTGGTGGGGTGGTACGTGAGGACAAGGAGGATTCTGTTTTGGTTGTTATTGCGGGGAGGGAGTGTGAGGGATGAGTTGCGGGAAATGCGGGAGACACGGTCGAGGGTGTTCTCGACTACTGAGGGGGGGATGTTGCAGTCCTTGAAAAACGAGGACATCTGAGATGTACGGGAGTGGAATGCCTCACTCTGGGAGCAGATGCAGCGGAGGCGAAGGAATTGGGAACAGGGGATGGCATTTTTGCAGGAAGGTGGGTGGGAGGAGGTGTATTCTAGGTAGCTGTGCGAGTCGGTGGGCTTGAAATGGATATCAGTTTCTAGGTGGTTGCCCGAGATGGAGACAGAGAGGTCCAGGAAGGAGAGAGACGTATTAGAGATGGTCCAGGTGAACTTAAGGTTGGGGTGGAAGGTGTTGGTAAAGTGGATGAACTGTTCGAGCTCCTCATGGGAGCACGAGGCGGCGCCGATACAGTCATCAATGTAACGGAGGAAGAGGTGAGGTTTAGGGCCAGTGCAGCTTCAGAAGAGGGATTGTTCCATGTAACCTACAAAGAGGCAGGCATAGCTTGGGTCCATGCGGGTACCCATGGCCACCTCCTTTGTCTGTAGGAAGTGGGAGGAATTGAAAGAGAAGTTGTTGAGGGTGAGGACGAGTTCGGCCAAGCGGATGAGGGTGTCAGTGGAGGGGGACTGGTCGGGCCTGCGGGACAGGAAGAAGCGGAGGGCTTTTAGGCCATCTGTATGGGGAATGCAGGTGTATAGGGACTGGACGTCCATGGTAAAGATGAGGTGTTGGGGACCGGGGAATTGGAAGCTCTGGAGGAGGTGGAGGGCGTGAGTGGTGTCACGGACGTAGGTAGGGAGTTCCTGGACCAAGGGAGAGAAAATGGAGTTCCAGATAGGTGGAGATAAGTTCGGTGGGGCAGGAGCAGGCAGAGACAATGGGTTGACCAGGGCAGTCAGGTTTGTAGATTTTGGGAAGGAGATAGAAGCGGGCGGTGCGGGGTTGGGGAACGATGAGGTTGGAGGCTGTGGGTGGGAGGTCACCTGAGATGATGAGGTTGTGGATGGTTTGGGAGATGATGGTTTGGTGGTCAGGGGCGGGGTCATGATCAAGGGGGCGGTAGGAGGAGGTGTCGGAGAGTTGGCGCCTGGCCTCGGCGATGTAGAGGTCAGTGCGCCATACTACAACTGCGCCTCCCTTGTCCGTGAGTTTTATGGTGAGGTTGGGATTGGAGCGGAGGGAGCGGAGGGCTGCACGTTCCGCGGGGGAGAGGTTGAAGTGGGTGAGAGGGGTGGAGAGGTTGAGGCGATTGATTTCACAACGGCAGTTGGAGATGAAGAGGTCAAGGGAGGGTAGGAGGCCTTGGGGTGGTGTCCAGGAGGAGGGGGTGTGTTGGAGGTGGGAGAAGGGGTCAGTAAGGGGGAGGGTTAGGTTCACGGTTGAAGAAGTAAGCGCGGAGGCGGAGGCGGCAGAAAAACTGCTCAATGTCCAAACGTGACCGGTATTCGTTGATGTGTGGGTGGAGGGGGACAAAGGTGAGCCCTTTACTGAGGACTGACCGTTCGTCATCAGTAAGGGGGAGGTCTGGGGGGATGGTGAAGACTCGGCAGGGCTGGGTGCTGCTGTCTCCTCTGGAGCTGCTGGCTGTGGAGGCGGTGGGCGGAGCGATGTCGGCGTCGGCTGTGGGCAGAGTTGTGTCGGCGGTGGTGGGCGGGGTTGTGTCAGCGGCAGTGGGCGGAGTTGCGTTGGCAGTGGGCAGAGCGGGGTAGGAGGCAGCAGCAGTGACGGTAGGTGCGTCCTCAGTGTCTATGGTGTTGGCCTCGGAAATGGAGGTGGTGGCATCAGCAGTGGTGTCGATGGCGTTCGCTGTCACAGAAGTGGTGTACCCGGCGGCGGAGGATGTGACGTCATCCGTGGTTGCTCCGACAGTGGCCACGTGGCCACATGGCCAATGGCGGCGGGCACATTGTGCGGAAGGTCCTGGGTAGTGTTGGGGTTTTGGGAGGTGGAGGAAGCCCGTTTTGGGTGGTAGGCACCAGTAAGTTTACTGTACTTACGGTTTTTTGTGTCCAATAAAGCTGAGTAGAATTGTGAGTTCAGGTTGTGGATCCTGCGAAGAATAAAAAACAGGAGAGGTCCTTTGCAGGTCTGGGAGAGGGAGGCTCTGAGCTGGGGTAGGCTTGATTGTAGTGCCACGGGATGCCAGCACATTGCTGCGAGTGTGTGTTTCAGGAGTCGCAGGGAGAAACGCTTCTGAAGGGTCTCAATGTTCTGAATGTAGCCATTGTCACGGTTGGGGCCATATTGAGAAGGCCTGAATGTGGACTGTAGTCCATTGGGGATGATCTGGTTCCGTAGGCAGGTACTAAGAAAGGTGATGTGGCTGTAGTACCTGGTTTGCTTCAGGACGTGGTCAAGCAGTTTCAAGGCCGAAGAGATTACAAGAGAGTTTCCTACTGATTCTCCGATTTTGACACCTCACCTGAATTGGATGATGACACTAGCCATTAATTTGTCAATTCAATCAAGATCAATGTTGGGTTACTGCTTCCCAGCATATATGGCGTGGGAATTGCATTTGACCCCAATTTTGGGGTCCTGACACAAAAATCTTGCTGAAAGAATCTATGCTCAAAGTAGCCATCTTTCCATTCCCCATTATCTTTTTCTCTTGTTCTCACTGTCTGTAATGACATAGTTATGTGGTTCATCAAGAGGTTAGGCTAACAGGGTTAGCAAAGAGTTATTAATGTCTTCTTGGGCACAAAAGAGCTAATCAAGTCTTGATTGGTTGAAGTTTGCAAGTAATTGTGAAATATAGACCACTTGTATTATTTTCTCAGAATCTGTATCTGCTAACCTCAAAGTGTACTGATAAATACCACAACAACTATTAATTAATTCATACACACAAAGATTTATGCCAAAACCTTTCACTGTTTCTATGCCTCTATTAACAGTGAGGAAAATGGTGATTTTAGTCATTAGTATGAAAATCAAAGTATCATAAAAATTCTTCAAAGCTGTCTGCATTTTGTTTTAGATATAGACAAAATGGCGTGATGAATACACAGATGCAGGTGAGAGAAAAGAAAAATTTATTATTAGCCTGTAATCATTCTTTGGTGCTCAGGTTAGGGCTAAAAAAATGTTTTTGCGTTTAAGGCCATTTTAATTCTTTGTATTGTCTCTACTATCCATTAATCTCCATGTAGGTGGTCAAGGGGACACTATAATTTTTACTAATGGACATGTTGACAAAGTAATAGCAGCAGTTATGATGTGTAGCATACCCAACTCACAATAAGGTGAGTCCAGGGTAATTGCAACTTATGTTTCCAATTGGGAAGGTACCCAAGTTAATATCATTGTTTTCTTAAGCTATCCTTCATTACATCTGACTGAACCTCTTCAACTAAGGTACAATTGAGCAACCAAGAATATGTTTTAAAAATTCATTCATGGGATGAGGATGTCATTGGCTGTCATTTATTACCTATCTCGAATTGCTTAGAGGGCAATTAACAGTCAAACATATTGTGGTGGGTCTGGAGTCACATATAGGTCAGATCAGATAATGACAGCAGACTTTCTGACAAAAAGAACATTAGCAGATGGGCTTTACATCAACTAACAATGGTTACATGGTCACGCCAAATCTTTAATTTTATTGATTTCAAATGTGACCACCTGCAAAGGTAGATTCAAACCCATTTCCCCATATCATTGGCCTGAATTGTTAGCCTAGTGATATTACCACAACACCGCCTTCTCCACTGTCTTTTCCAGATTAAACAAGAGCTTAACATACAGTTCAAGCTATTCACAACCCACTGAACCTTTGCACTGGACCTCTGCATGCCAGGATTATACGACATCATGAAAATGTATGGATCTATTTTGCTAGAATTTTCATCCCGGCAGCTCCCACATCATCATTGCAACTTCACCGGAAAACTCAATCACAATAATATTAGTAGGTTCTCCGAGTCTTGCAATACTCTATGACTTCAATGAAACTCACAAAACATGTGCTAAAATTCTTTTTATGAAAGTGTGTACAACAATCTGATTATTTCACAATGAATCACCTTAACACTTCTCATTCCTCCATGGTGTTCAGGTTTACTGGAATCACCCCTCTACATTTATTCCTAAGGTAATGTCAGAATGATCGCTCTTGATGTCAAAGCAGTGTTTGACTGAGTGTGACGTCAAGAAGGCCTTGGCAAATTGAAGTCAATAGGAATTGGAGAACTCTCCACTGGTTGGAGTAACATAAAGGAGGATGGATGCTTTTGTTGGAACCCAATTTTTCACCCCACGGATATTGCTGCAAGAGCTTCTCCAGGCAATGTCTCAGACCCAACCCTCTTCAGCTGATCCAACTATTGCCTAGCCTCCATCACACAATCCAAAGTGAAAATATTAGATGATTGCACATCGGCAGTCCCATTAGTAACCTCTCAATGAAGCAGTCTTTGCCTGTTTGCAACAGGTTCTGGGCAACATTTAGGTTACAGCTGACTGTGCTAAGTGATATTTGCACCACACAAAAATCTGGCAATAACCACCTGCACCAAGAGAAAAGCCATTCATCTTCCCTTGATATTCAACAACATTACCACCACCGAATCCCTTGCTGTCAGCGTCTTCAGGATTACACTCAACCAGAAAAATTACTGTCGCTGTAAAGAGTAAATCAGAGTAAGGAATACTGCTGACTTGTCTGGTTGAAGGAGGTTTCAACATTATGCAAGTTGCTGAACTCTGACCAGGGCAAAGCACACTTGTTACGCACCCATCCACCATCTAAAACTTTTACTCCCTCCACCACGGGTGCACAGTGCAGCAGGGTGCATCTTCTACGAGATGCACGGTAACAACACGTCAAAGCTCTTTCAATGGCACCTTTCATTTGGAATCTTTTAAAACCATGGCCTTTACAAGGGCAGCAAATACATGGGAACACCACTCCTCTTCAAGTTCCCTTCCAAGCCACACACCATCCTGACTTGTTACTACATCAGTCATTGTCGCTGAATCAAAATCCCTGCAAAAGAAGTTTAAGAAGGCAGCTCATCAATATCTTTTCAAGGGTAAATTAGGGATGGGCAATAAATGCTGACCTTGCCAGCAACGCTATATCCCACAAATAAATCCCTAAAACCACTTTCTGGAATGGGATTTGGAAATGGAATTTGAGAATGGTCTGTACCTGCTACCTTATTATTAGCTAACAATTCACTGTGCAATCAATGTCCTCCTATTAAACACGTCAACAAGGCCTTAAATCTGTGTGGGACACTGAACTGGGTTATTTTCTGGATTTTAATTTATACAGATTCTTATCACAGCCTGTTGGAAAAAATGTCAATGAAGCACAATGCTTCTTCCAGACCATAGGGGTGCCTTTTCTTCTGTTCATTAGACAAGAGGATTGCGTGCATGTATTTGTTACCCATTCCTAATTGTCCAGTTGGCAGATATAGCCAACCACTTGCTGTCGATCTGCAGTCACATGTAGTCCAGACTAGGCGAAGCACGAGGGCAGTAGATTTCCATCCCCAAAGAGCATTAGTGAAGCAAATGGGTTTTTACAACAATCGACAATGGTTAGATGATTGCCACTAGACTAGCTTTATATACTGGTTTCTTTTTGAGTGAATCCAAATTCCACTATCTGCTGTAGTGGGATTTAAATCCATGTCCACTGAGCATTACCCTAGGGTTCTGGATTACTAGACCAGTGATATTAAGGCAACCTCAGCAACACGCAGAGAAGATCAGTCTCTTCTGTCATAAAGATAAAACTCGAGGATGGCCTTTTTGATGGCATGTACCAATAAACAGGTCAACAGAAAAATATTTTTTGTTCATTGCTACGATGTACTTTTAAATGTGACAATGTGAGGTCTGTGCAATTTCCTTCAATGGAATCTTGGAACTCCACTCCCATTGCCTCTGTGCTTTGTTAGTGTTCCAAAGCTCAGAGGAAGCTGAAGCATCTCAGATAAATGGACGATATTAGCAGGTAACACTAGTAATACTTGCCAGTTTCTTCAAACCACAAAGATATCGCTGAATAGTAAATGAATGAACTATTCTACCCCTACCAGCTTCTTCAAAGAGCAATCCAAAATGTTTTACAATGTCCTGCTCTCTCTCTCTGCCTATTATCTTCTATTTCAAACATTTATCAACTTTTCATTTGAAGTTTGAACACACGCACAAGCAGGTTCAGGAACAGCTTCTTTCTGGCTGTTATCAGACTGTTGAATAGACTCTAGCCTCAAATAATGTGATCAGCAATGTAACCTGTATGCCTCCAAGTCTTTTTGATCTGTACTTTCTTTGCTTGCTACGATCAGCCTGTACTGCTCGTAAACAAAGCTTTTCAGTGTATTTTGGTTCACGCCACAATAAAAAATCAAAATCAAAATCAAAAATAAAACAAAAATCTTTCTCTCATGAGCAGAATGGCCTTTAACAATGTCACACAGATTCTGGGAAGGATTAACAATGCATAACTTAAGATGTTTTACTGAATCCCATACAAAATACTTATTTATTTCTTTACGGTGCACATTACATAATGGAGATACCAAGGATCAAATAAAGGTTGCAAACTACTCTTGGGAGTTAAAATAATATTATAAATAATTTCAGTATTAGTTTTGGTTATGATATTACATTCACACTAATTATCTTTATCACTCTTAGTTTAATCACTCTTATTTTGAACAAATGCTGATTAAACAGATACTTCAGTCCCATCCGCTCAGAAAGGCATTATTCCAGCTAAGACTGTTGGAAACTAGACAGTTTGTTGCTTAATTATTGTTACATTTGTTATATGTGGTTGTTGATTTGCTTGAATTGTACACATGGACAAAGAGGGACACCAATTCTGGGACAACATAGCCATCCTAGGACAAGCCAAGCAAAGACACGCACGAGAATTCCTGAAGGCCTGGCACTCAAACCGGAACTTTATTAACAAACATGTAGAGCTGGACCCCACACACCAACCACGAAGAAACAAATCCGGAAGTTATACCACCCAGCCCAACAAGCCAAGACACATAAATAGCAAACAGGACAGAACACCGACCCTTCACTGGAGGCGCACTGATGATGTTACCTAGAAGGTTCATGAAACATTTGCAAACAAACTTACCAGCTCGGTGAGCAAGTCAACAACCCAAGCTACAAACCCTTTCAAAATCCTTGAACGTCTGTTACACACTTTTGTAAGTTACTGCCACAATAATGATCTCACAACTAGCACACAAGAGAAAATAATGCACAGCCAATATGACAATTAGGGTATTAAATAGCATTTTTTAAAACTTTATATGAAACATGCTTCCTCCTCAATTTCCAATAAAAGTATCAAAAATTCTCTGGGAAGGAATTCTGTGGGCTCAGTGTCAAATGAAGCTCCTTTTAATAAGTTGAAAAATTAAGATGATCCTAGTTTCACACTAGTTTCTCATACGAGACCAGTACTACCTCCCCTTTTCCCAAGACAATCATCATCATGTCACCACTAAATGATATTTTTGTTTATGCTCTATATAAGCACCTGACGAAATTGACTTTCTAATCGGCGTCTCTTTGCCTTTAAGATGCTCCTTGGAACTTAATTCTACAATGATCCTTTGGTCACCTGTTTCAATAATTCTTCAGGGTGGCTTTATACTGTTCCTATGAAGCAACCTGCAAACAATTTACTATGTTAAAGGTGCTATATAAATGCAAGTTAGTGTCATTTTGAGTGCTTAACCCTCCAATGAAGTTATGCAAATTGATGTCGTGTCAGACCTTTACTTCTGGGAGAAAAAGAAAGAAACATTTATCCTATCACTCTCACTGGATTCAAACTCAGGTCTTAGAAGGAGGAAGAATCATAATTATTATGGTGCAAAAGGAAGCCATTTGACTGATCATGCCAGCACCGCTAAGAATAAGTGTGTTAACCTCGTATGCAATCCACGCTGTTCCAATGAATTGTACATCTGCAATTCAATAAATGATATGCACAAAAATGAGTATAAACAAAAAACCAGTGCGTTATTAAAAATAAATCATCAACAGATGAAAATACACCTTTAGCTGTAACAAATATTATTACCAGATATCCAAAATTAATACCTATGTTCCACTTCTACAGTCTTTGTTTTCTTAATGTTTCTCTCCTATGGACAATGTATTTCATAGTTTCATTCCTACACTGAAGAAAAGGTGAGGTTGAATGTCTAGCGTTACTTAAAGTTTGAAGATTCTATCTTAAAGTAATACATACCTTCCATTTTCTTCCAGTAAACTTTAACCTGAAGCTGATTGTCCTGATAGAAAGGGGCCCCAACATCAATGAGACGCGTAGTTCTTTTCCCATGAGAAGTTGGGAGGGTGTTGACAACACCATGTCTGGATTTTGTTGCTGAAGATGATCCTTTGAAGAAATAATGCCAGCATTAAACTAATTACTGAAAAATAGCACATTATGTCTTGAGTAGCTGATGAATTACCCCATCCAAATGCAAGTTCTGTTCAATATTTTAGACAAGTTAAGATGTCCTCAATCCCATTGCAGAAAGGAATTTGTGAAAATGGCTGGCTTGGTTCCTACTCGTTGTTGCTATTAGTCTATTAGTAAATCATTTGCATCGCAATATTTTTATCATAAGGCTCAACAATGGCAGCAACAAATTAATGCAAGCTAAGCAATGATACTGTCTCTGAAACATAAGAAACCAACACAGATATTTTTGTTCTCCCCACACAGCTCCAGAGGCAGGATTACTGATCCATCACACAGGCAGAATGTTTAATCCCCTTGCACAATTTCACCTTGAGCTCGTTCCAAAATTAAGGCATGCACTTCAAACACAGTGAAGTTCAGCAGGCACAGAGATTTGTTAGGTAGGCAACAGCCATTTTATGCACAGCAAGATTCCACAAACAGCAATGAGGGTATATGTTGGACCTGTACTCTCCCAGCTCATTTCTGAATGCCCCCCCACCCCCCACCCCCGCATTGCTCTGCTCTAGACTTGCCCGCAAAGACCTGTTCCCAGTCTATTCTGGGTCTGTAGCTGCATCCTGCTTTATTTTAATAAAATCTGTCTTCTCCCAAACCAAAGCCATCTTTTACAGGCCATCTTTTCCCTCATCTAGAACAAATTTGAATCGTACCGTGTTGTGGTCGCTATCACCTAAATTATCCCTCAATGCCACGTCAAACACTTGTCCAGCTTCTTTCCCCAGAACCAGACCCCGCACTGCACCGTCCCTTGCTGTGTCTTCTACATACTGATACATAAACCTCTCTGGATACATTTCAAGAAATCTGCCCACTCTAAATCCTTAACGCTATGCATATCCCAATTTATGTTAGGAAAGTTGAAATCCCCTAGTATAACTACCCAGTTATTACTCTTATACACCTCTGTGAACTGTCTATATATTTGCTCCTCTATTTTTCACTGACTCTTTGGGGATCTATAATACATTCCCAGTTAAGTTGCTGACCCCTTAATTCTCATAAGTTCTATCCACAAAGACTTGTTTGAGGACCCTTCCAAGATATCATCTCTCCTTTTTCCAGTAATTGACTCCTTAATTAATAGAGCTACATGACCACCCGTTTTACAACCCCCTCTGTCTCACTTAAAGACCCTATACCCAAGAATGTTAAGTTGCCAGTCCAGCCCTTCCCTTAAACATGTTTCTGTGATGGCAACAATATCATAATTCCATGTGTCAATCTATGCCATTAACTGATCAGTCTTACCTATTACATTCCTGATATTAAAGACCATCCAGCCCTGCCTTACTCTCTTGACACTCAACACAGCTGCACTCACTGGGATTTGCTTCCTTTGCTGTAGCATGATGTTTCTCTGTTTCATAGATGTTCTGTGTCCCCTCCTCCTGTCAAACTAGTTTAAACTCCTCCCAACAGACTAGCAAACCTACCTGCCAGGATCAGAGATAGTAGGAACTGCAGATGCTGGAGAATCCGAGACAACAAGGTGCAGGGCTGGATGAACACAGCAGGCCAAGCAACATCATAGGAGCAGG
>NC_063337.1:22324958-22352978 GCF_021869965.1 Rhincodon typus
CATGAAGGGTCTAGGCCCGAAACGTCAGCCTCCCTGCTCCTATGATGCTGCTTGGCCTGCTGTGTTCATCCAGCCCTCTACCTGCCAGGATGTTGGTCCCAATGTTGTTCAGGTGCAGACAGTCCCACTTGTACATGTCCCACCTTCCCCAGAAATGGTCCCATTAATCCAAGAATCTAAACCCTCCCTCCTGCACCAACTCTTGAACCAAGGATTCATCTCTCCTATTTTCCTATTTCTAAACTCGCTAGCACGTGGCATTGGGAGCAATCCAGAGATTACCACCATTGAGGCCCTGCTTTTTAATCTACTAACTAGGTCCCTGAATTCTTGATGCAAGACCTCATTCCTCACTTTGCCAATATCATTGGTATTAACCTGTACAACAACCTCTAACTTATCACCCTCCCCTTTCAGGATACCCTGCAGCCATTCAGTGACATCCCTGACCATGGCACCAGGGAGACAACACACCATCCTGGCATCATGTCTTTGACCACAGAAATGCCTGTCTGCTCCCCGACTAAAGAATCCCTTATCATTATTGCTCTTCATTTCTTCCTCCTCCCTGCCAGCACAGTCAAACTGCTTGTGATGCCAGAACTTGGCTCTGACTGCATTCCTCTGAGTTGCTAGCACGCTCATCAGCTTCCAAAATGGAAAACCAGTTAGTGAGTGGGACCCTAGAGGACTCATGAGTATTTGCCTGTTCCTTCTGGACTGTCTGGTGGTCACCCATTCCCTCCTTTCCTCTGATCCCTTGCTATTGCGTAGATTACACTGCTCTTTGTAAAATAGTAGCAAACCTGGAGGCGTTTGTGTCCTTTTGTGCCTCACAATTAATAAAAAAACCATTAAAATTTAGATATGGTGTAAGTTGAAATTTTGACTAAATCTGTCCAAAAATGGTGAATATAAAAATGCATCTTTACACAACATTAAACTGTGCATTTGGCCACTAAGTGAAATTTATGTTTTTGCTCTATGAATTGCAGATTTGTGCTTAACATCACTATCAATCAAGATACAAATAACTCAAATTTGATATTTAAATTTGTCTCCAATCTGTTTCTGAAAAGTGGGGCAACTTTGCATTATGTTACACATATACTAAATGTTTTGAAAAGCACTATCTATTGCCTTATGGATTAGCATGTTGACTCAGAGTAAGTTATTGAACTTAAAGCTAAAGGCTTTTGTAAATTTGACAGTACTTTATTGGTTTTAGTTATAGTTACTTTTTGACTCTCTACACTCTTAGAAGCTCATCAGTCAGATGAAGTCAGTTCATTGTATTTGACAACTATCACCTTTGTTGTGGGACTAAAAAAAGTCACTGTGTGGGGTTTATAGTTCTACTCTCCTCTCATGATACACTCTGAAGAATACAGCACTTCCCAGTTAATCAGTAGCCTGTATTGAAAATTAAATTACATTTAGTGAACTATAATCAGGTTTCTTGCTGGCTTATCTTTTTGCTTACATTCTAACAGTAGCACTTGAAAGATGGGATGATAAAATATTACTCTGAAAGGAGTCCCATCTTTAAAAGACACAAAATGTGACAACATGTAAGAAATATGGGAAACCAGGTGTATAGTGAGATCTTGAAGAATTAAGAGGACAAGAGAATTCATTGTTGCTGTAGTCAAAGGTGATACTATTATAATTTTGTCTGAAAAGTTAAGAGTTTTGCTTACTCTCTGATCTCACTTGTGGAAGATTATGAAGTCATTTAATATCTGTTCTATGTGATTTAATACAAAAGTAAAGAAATTCTACAGTCAGTCAATATGTTTTATGACATAATGGAATGAATGTTGAAGGTTCTTGTTTTTGTCAGTCTTTTTATTTCTCACACATTTCCATCTAATCTGAAATCTGAACAAAATTATGTAAGATTTGTTTTTGTTTATCATGTATTAAGATATACGGTAGTGGCCGTGTGACATGCAACAAACTGGAGGCTATTGTAGATAGTAACAGCAAAATATGTACAAAAGTACAGAAATCTTACTCTATCTACCCACTTGACTGCAATCATACCTGCCCCTCAACTTGACTGCAAAGCCTCTCTGTGCCTGTCTACTCAAACCCTGACATTCACGCCTCTCCCTGAGTGCCAGTCCAAAATCACTCCCACTCATCTCTGTTGCCAAACTGACTTCCAATTCTGCTGCCTTCCTCATCTCTTGTTGTGGCCACGACAAATATGAGAGAAATGTAGACAAAAGGTAAGAAAAAAGGCAAACAAATATTATAAGAAACAAATGTGAAATGGTGGAAAATGGTGGCAAAGCAAACGAAGACAGGACAACAAAAGTCACAGAGGAAATCTAGAGGCAAAGATTTGAAGGAAGAGACAAAAAGGGCACTTTTCACAATGACAGTCATTGATAGGATAGATGTTGTTCTCCCATCATCTGTAATATACTCCACTATAAAGCCACTGACCACCAGAGACTCTCAGAATTGCAGATCCACATTTCTCTGGAAAATTGCAATTTTTTCTGGGAATATTATTACATTCTTACACGGTCTTCCAATAGCGTAAATATATTTGAGAAGAAATTGATAAGTGCATGAGGAGAACAGGAATAGAAGGATATAATGGCAGAGTTGCATGAAATAAGGTGACAGCAGGTTTATTTGGAGCACAAACAATAGCATAAACCTGTTTGGTTGAATGGCTAGTACTATGCTGTAAATACTGTGGGGTATTTTTAACTTCAGGTCAGACATCAAAATGTTAACAATTATGATTCCAACTCCAAAGTGACTCTAGCCAGTTTAAATGCAGGTAGATTTTGGAAGTGACCGATTCACTGTCAGTGGTGGGCTGGCCACCAGACACTTTTAAGGAGGCCACATCCATCTGTGTTGACATGCTTCACTAATATTGTTTGGTTTTACTGGGTCTTGAGAATCTCAGTGGACATAAGGTGGGGTTACCTAGATCCATTAGGCAAGTGTTTTAATAGCACTGTTTGTTAACAAGGAAAAGCAGGGGTATTTCCTCTAGGCCTAACCAGCTAATCTGCAAACACTCTCCATACACTCTTCAGTGCCTGCTATGTGAACTTGTCCAGCAAATCGCTCCCCCATACTATCATCATGACCCCACAACCACCATCTCACTGCTGTCACTGTCTGTGATCTCTCCCCACTGCATCCTCCTTCATTAGGCTTTCCCACTCCACTGCTAATTAGCCTGTCAATCAGGTAACTTGTGTAATTCCTCCAACTCCCACCTGAACGTACAGTTCAATCAAGATTGCGGCTCATATAATTACATGGACAGTATACAAAGGGGAGCGGCAAATAGAGGTTTCAAGGAACATTGAGTACTGATGAAAAAATATATAGATTGTCCAAGTTTTTCACTTTGCACTCATCAGGATAACTTGCAAGAAATACCAAAGTAAAGGGAAAACAACATTTATTTTACATGAGAAGTGAGCCCTGACAGTTTGGCAAATCAATTCATGCAAATTGTTCTGTTGAGGGCAAGTCAAAAAAACTTTGACAAACTGTGCATTTTTCAGCAATACTCAAATCTCTAATACATGATATCTTCTCCTACAAAAAAAAGAATAATGAACTGACAGCAGGAATTGCAGTGGATCTTATATGGGGGAGGGTAATTTGATGGATTAGTTGTTCACTACTGTACTGACCGCTCAGTAAGTACCAGTTTATTTCACACACTTTGACAATAGAAACTAAACAGCTGAAACTGCTGGTAAAAATGTTACAATGTGAAATGTTTTATGAGGCAGAACAAAATTACTTTCTTATCTGTTTTGACCCATTCATTTTGGTTGGGATGGTGCCTCTGCTAAAATAATGGGGTTTGATAGGGCTGCATCAAGTCTAACATCACCCACAATGATTTCCAGGTGTAGGTTGTAAAATATTTTCTTTTAAATTAAAATCTCAGCACAATGAGCATTAAATCACAATCCTAGGCTATTTTAGCAACATAGCATTACCACAGCTATTAACACTACCATAATCAGCAAAGAAAATGATCCCTTACTTGTATTGGGTATTCGAGGTGTGCCAAAATACAGAGAGACTTTGGCACCTTTTAGACGCACTTGACCCCAGTAGGTTACAGCTTGCAGGTCCACTAAATAGCTGCTGTTAGGCTGGAGACCTTCCAGGACCACATGGTTTTGAGACTGCGAGGAGTATAAAATACTCTTGATATCATACAGTACATAGTCTGATTACAAACATTCAATTTATGCTTCCAACATTGAATGGAGACAAAACATTCAAATATGGTCCTTGAAAACAGAATTCCTGTGTTTTATTGAACCACCCTCCAAATATAGCCTTTGTTTGCCAAATAAAATGGCATATAATCATCGTAAATTGTCAAGTGGATGCACACAAATATGCCGTGTTGTACTATATTAATGTTTCACCGTGTGGGAAAGGCATGACCACACAAAGCACTTCTGTCTTATGCTATTTCCTTTTGTTTTAAAGTTGCTGACCACACTCACCCCATTTATGGTTTTCCTTCTTTTCTTTTTGGCTGGCACTCCTGACTTTGCATTAACAGTCCAACTCCAGAACACTTTGTAATGGTGGACAGGAATATCAGGCTCTTCCAACATGTCCCAGACGATCCTTGTGGTGACAGTGCCATCACTATTTGCAGTAAAGTTACTGACTCTCACATTGGATGGTGCAGGTGGGGCTGAAGGATCTGAAACCACACAAAGAGTAAATCAGTGAAAGGTGAAGATTTAACACCTTGCTGTATACAATTGTTAGCCTCTACTACAACCAGAATGCACTTAGAAATGTGAGTTCAAGTGTTTAACACTTGTTCTGCTTCAGAAGTACAATATTCTAGATGTCTTGGGAAGTACCAATAATTCTTAAAATGCGCACAAATCAAAATTTAATTATAGCCTTAAGGTTTTTGCATGTTTTATCCTTTCTCTATCGTTATTGATTTGTCTCTCACCCAATACATGAAAATAAATTGCTTTGAAATGGAGAAGTCTATAAAACACACATATAATTGTCACTTAAAGGGGTGATTTCCAACGTAGCTCTTCTGCTGACAAACAGCTGGAAGAGAGTGTATGGTCAACAGCTGAATTTCCAACCCATGCCATGGCATGCTAGACTCCTCCTAGAGTATGAAGTTGCAAAATTCTTCTTTTAATATCTTTTTAGCTTAGCTTACATTCTATCTGAAGAGCAGAACTTGTGTTCTGTCCTCTTTGAGGCAACCTTTTGACTTTAAACTTTGAATACTC
Source organism: Rhincodon typus (assembly GCF_021869965.1). Classification (NCBI taxonomy): domain Eukaryota; kingdom Metazoa; phylum Chordata; class Chondrichthyes; order Orectolobiformes; family Rhincodontidae; genus Rhincodon; species Rhincodon typus. Next base: position 22,330,241 of record NC_063337.1, read on the forward strand.
CAGGCATTCCAGGTGAATGAAAGTATAGTCAGTTGGAGTGTCAATCTTTTACACTGCCTTAAAATTGTACCGTCATACTTTCCATAAAACAGCACCTCTTAATGGATCACAGCGACCTTTGCTTTATTAGTAAGGCTACGCTCATACTTGCCAGAGCCTTCCAGTAATCATCCTGCTGAGGATTTTTGGGTCAATAGCAAAACTTCTCATTGGAAAGCACAAGCACTTCTTCAGCTGTAGCTCTGTTGTCTTTGGCTCTGTGTTAAATAAAACTATACCATTCCACTACTCATTACTGAAGGGGCTTGTCCAGGCCCTGCCTTCTCACGCAACTAAATCTGTAGTCACATGCCTCTCAGCTGCAAGGTCAAGGAGGCTAATGTGGTTGGTATCAAGGCTGCTGCCTTGACAGAAAATCTGATTTGGAAATTGAGGCTGAAATAACATTTTGTAGAGAACTTGGCTGCCAATCTCCTTGAATACTAACTGCTATATGAGGATCCCTTACAGCCGGACCTCCTGGATTAGGGAGTGTCTGCCTCTGTCTTTGTCTCCTGCTCCCCCATTGTAAGACAATCAGACAATGGCACTGCACACTTCACCATTTTCCTGGAGGAATTCTGGCAAATTTCAGGGCATGGATCAGTAGATAATAGGGAACTTTGATCCATAGATACGTAGGGTTTTTATAGTACTGGATTGGGTTTGAACTCACAGCTTCAGAGTCTGAAAACCTGCCCAATGCAGAGGACAAAAAATAGGATTAACTTAATTATCTTGTGAATTTAATACCAAGAAATCAAGTGAAGAAAATGTGTAAGATATATATCATTCTTTTCTGGATTGCCTTTTTATTAAAAGAGAATGATCTCTTACAACAGAATGTCATTCTTAGACGATCACCCAGACCAAAATTTTCTTTCTGAATTCTGACCATCTGAGTCGAACACTCAGTTAAAGTCCTGCTAACTTTGAAGGGGTCTGAAATTATATAAGCTGTTTGCCTTCTTTTGGTACATTATTTTACCAACTACAGTGGATTGGGCAACAATGTCTGTGGCTGGGGTTGCCAAACTGCAGATCTGGGGTGAGCAATTGGGATCACCAGATCGGGGGAGATCAATGGCACCTGTGGAGGTGTGTCTCAGAAGTTTCAGTTCTGACATCAACTCTGCAGTACCTTTAACACGCATACGTTTTTTAAGCTCTGAGATCCAATCTTTAAGCCTGCAAATGGTTTTCTTTAAATACACATGCACGGTTGTTGGAATTTGCCTCCATTTCACTGCCTCAATATCACCCCATCTCCAGCTCCCAATTTTGACTCTGGGACTGTACCAATTGTCAGACGTTAAAATGGAGTCATCACAACCATTTTGGAAATCCAGTTTGGGAAGCCCTGGCTTAAGAACTGTTTGTCCATATCTTGGTTGGGAAACATATTTCTGTGTCACTTAATTTCATATGCTATCTAAAATTACAGTCACATCAGAAGTCAGCCACGTAAAACACTGCATTTTGCATGTAAAGTCTGCTATTCTTGAGAGAAATATTCTTTCAATGATCCAGGGCATTAACCAGTTATTAAAAATTAGATAAACGGAACTCTGGATTTCAGCGAATAATAACTTTGATGAACTTCCATGTCTCAACACATGGACTCTGGTGGCCATTTGTAAAAGCCAACATCCATAGTTGTTTACAGCTCATAATTCAGGACTATCATAAGTGATGGATAATATCAAGGCTCTCCATTTTAAAGACTTCTTGTTGTCATCAGGAGAGTAATTAGTGAAATTTTAGAACAGGAAGAAATAATTATTCAGATTATAATAACACACCCAAAACTCATACATGTCTCTGACAAGTCTATCTGAGCAACCCTTAGGACAACTAATGTAACATAAACAAATTAGGTTATCATTTGATTTTTTCTTTGTCCAATATTCTGAAGTTTAAACAAATAATTGAGACCATTTCCCGTTAATGTGCCACAAATCTCATTCTGACGTTTCATCCAATAGCTTTGTACACAAGGCCTCACAAACAGGGCTCAGAATGGTTGTTGCTTTTAAGAATACTGCACTTTTGTAAAAGGCAAAGAAAACTTTAAAAGAAAATCTGAAAACACCAGATGAAATCAAGATTTTAAAAGATTTTGGGACCAAAAGCTTAACACCCACTGTCAGAAGAATATATATATTATATAATATATATAATATATAAATGAAAGGTCTGCCCAGTAAGAAGGTTAAATCTTGTATGTCTCTCTCTCTCTTTCTACTCTCATTACATGTAACTGTGGTGCTTTACAGAGGCACCTCAGCTAAGTTATTTATCAGTTCTTCCGCCACACATCTTCCCAAACCTTCGAGATGCAATTAGTAGGCCAGAGCTCCACTGATGCAAACTCTGACATTTTCTATCAAACAGAATGCTTTATGAAAATAGATTTTTAAAACTGCTTAACTTATACCTTTTTCTGTGAAAAAGAAATTCTCACTGATTATACTGATAATCAGGGAGAACAAAGGAAGATTATTGTTGTATTAAACACATTACTATATTGAGGCAGTCCAGGGAACATTCTCTAGACTCATTCTGGGGATGGAGCATCGTCATAAGAGGAAATATTGGGCTTGTACTCCTTGGAATTTAGAAGAATGAGAGGCAATTTTATTAAAACACACTAGATTCTTAGGGGACTTGGCAGGGTGGAGGGAGAGGTGGTTTTCCCCTTGTGGAAGAGACAACGACTAGAGGGCATAATGTCAGAGTAAAGGGTTGCAATTTTAACAAGGAGGAATGAGGAATAATTTATTTTCTCAGAAATATTAAATCTGTGGAATTCATGACTGCAGTCAGCTGACAAGACTGGGTCATTAAGTATATGCAAGGCTAAGATAGACAGATTTTTAATCAGTATGGGATCAAAAATTAAAAAGAAAAAACAGAAAATGAGTTGAGGATGATCAGATCAGCCATGATCTCATTTAATGGTGGAGCAGGCTCAATGGGCTGAATGGACTATTTTAGCTCTTAAATTTTATGTTCTTATTTATCCTTAGAGCCACTTACATTGATTACTCTTAAGGATACTCTTAAAGTGTGGATATGGTATTGAGATAAAGATATGTAGAAGCAGATACCATACCATTCACTCAGTTCTTGATATCAATCAGAAGGTTGTATCTTTAACTGTACATTTAAAACTCGTCTTTAGTGCCAAGGTGTTAAACATTACCAATTTTCCATTCATTAAACTGATATTCCAGGCCGGCAACCAACCAACCTATCAGGGCAGGAGACCGAAGCCAGTGATCCTTGGGAGCTTTTCCCTGAGAGCAAGATGTGGTCAACAGGCAATTAATATGTTAATTAAGTTTTCTGCCTCACAACAATATGAACATACAAATAAGGAACAAGAGGAGGCCATTCAACCCTTTGTGCCTATTCTGCTATTCGATAAGATCTTGGCTGATCTGATTAACTCTACATTCCAGCATATCTCCGATTATCTTTCATCTGCTTGGTAATCACTAGATGGGATACTCATTGAGTACACATTGGATTGAGAATATGTTTCACATTTTTTATGGTTTAACCAAATTTTCCCTGTAAACTGACCCCCTCAGTTGTGAAGATGATGGGACTTCTATTAACATCGAGTGCAATGAATTTGAAGCTTGACACAGTCTTGACCATTCAGTGGGTATTACACTGTCACCGATGTCAAGTTTTTTTATTTCTACTTATTTCTTTTTATTAAATAAGCTGCCTCCTCCCAGCTGTAAATTTTAATTATTGCTAATATTCTGTTGGGCTCTTTATCTTTCAAGAACAGAAATAAAAAAAGCAATTTAGGTGACATATTAGTTAGGACAAAAGCATCAAGGAAGTTTTCAAATAGTTGAGTTCTTTTCATATTTTGGGTAATGGGCATTTGGAAAGCTTCGACCTGGAGAAATATCTAACAAAGTCTTAGGAGTTAAAAGAAAAAGAATAATGAAAGAACATATTTAGGTTGGGGGCAGGAGGTTTAGGAGAGATATGAGGAAAATGTATTTACCCAGAGGGTGGTGGAATCACTGCCTGTAAAGGTGTAGATGCAGACATCCTTATAACATTTAAGAACTATTCAGATGTGCACTTGCAATGTCAAGGCATATGAGGCTTTGAGCCATGTGCTGAAAAATGGGATTAAAATAGTTAGGTGGTAGTTTTTGATTGGTACAGACACAATGGGCCAAAGGGCCTTTCACTATGCTGCAGACTCTATGAATCTAAACATGAGCAGGTTTGCAGATATAGTATTCATAGGAAGTCTGACTTGCAAGGTGAGAGAGAATTTCTTCTCTGCACCATTTGGAGTCATAAGTGTTCTTGATAAACTAGCTAGCAATAAACTCATAGACATTTACAGTACAGAAGGAGACGATTTGATCCATCATGTTTGCAGCAGTCAACAAAAATCTGACTACACTAATCTCATTTTCCAACTCTTGCTCCATAGTCCCGGAGGCTATGGCAATGCAAGTGATCATGTAAATTCTAATTATATGTTACAAGAATTGCTGACTCAATCCCCTTTTCAGGTAGTGATTTCAAGACTCTCAGCACCCTCTGGGTGAAAAAGTTTCTCCACAACTCACCTTATAGCCTTCTAGCTCTTACTTCAATTTAGTTACACATAGTATACAGAGAAAGCTCATCCTTGCAAGATGGATGTTTTCTAAAATTTGAATAAGAGATTGCAATTACTGTGCCCTTGAAACCTTTAAGGAATGGAAGTGACCAGTGCCATCTACTGTATCTCATACATAGAAACAAAGAAACATAGACACTAAGGGCAGGATTAGGCCATTCAGCCCTTTGATCCTGCTCCATTATTCAATATGATCTTGACTGACCTCTTTCTTAATGCCATATTCCCACTTTCTCACCACACACTTTGATGCCTTTAAAACATAAAAAAGTTTCTTGAATATGCACAGTAATCCAGCCTCCACAGTCTACTGTGCCACCATCTTAGTAAAGAAATGTTTCCTCTTCTCAGTCCTAAATGGCCGATTCCATATCCTGTGATGGTGATCCTGGTTCTAGACTTCCCAACCCAGAAGAAATATCCTCCCTGCATCTAGTCTGTCCAGCCCTGTTAGAAATTTATACATTTCAATAAGATCCCCTCTTATTCGTCTAAAGTCTCATGACTACAGGCCCACTCGAACCAATCTCTTCTCATATGACAGTCCCCTTTATCAGCCTAGTCAGCTTTTATTGCACTTCCTCCATGGCAAATATATCCTTTCTAGGGGATGGTGATTAAAACACCATTTGCCTTCCTAATTGCTTGCTGCACCTGTCTACTCTCATTGACTGGAGTACAAGGTCAACCAGATCCCTTTGTGCATCAACATTTCCCAACATATCACCATTTAAGTAATACCGTGCCTTTCACGAAGATCAGTTAATTCACTTGGCTGGACAGCCAGTTTGTTCAAACAGAGTGATGCCAATAATACGGGTTCAATTCCCACACCGTCTGAGGTTACCAGAAAGGATGCGCCTTCTCAATCTCTCCTCTTGTCTTCGGTGTGGTGATCCTCAGGTTAAACCATCACAAATCTCCTCACTCTAATGAGAGATCACACCTATGGTCCTCTGGGACAATGGCAACTTCATCTTTATTCTGTCTTTCTGTTTTTCACAAAGAAATGTATAACTTCACATTTATCCATGCTATACTGCATCTGCCATGTGTTTGCCCACACACCCTGAAGCCTCCTTGCATCCTCCTCACAACTCACAATCCTACCTAGGTTTGTGTCATCATCAAACTCGGAAACATTATATTTGGTTCCCAGTTGAACTACATTGCAAAATGGTACTAATTCCAAAAGGCTGTCAAAAAGCTTACAGTAGAAAAGGCCACTGCCTCTTTCTTAGACTTTTATCACTGCGGCTTATATATTCCATCACATAATATTTTAATATGTTTATTTTAATAAGGATTAAGTGAAACAAATGCGTAAAAATAACATTAGTTCACCTATTATAACTGAAATCTTTGCAGTTTAACATTTAGGATGACAACTGTAATATTTTACATTTGCCTTAAGATGCAGATTGAGGATATCCAACAAAATTCAACATTCTGAGATCTTTTTCTGCAGTAATGCTGAATTGAAAACATACTTGAATTTCATGCTGAACAAGCCAGAGATATTAGTCATACACATGTAAAATGTCTCCACCCAGTACATCAGGCTCTAAATTGGGCTTCAACAGGACTGGAAGTCCTGAAAGGCCGGAAAAAAATGGCAGCATTGTCATGCATCCTGCTGCCATTTTAAGGAGGCACAGTTTTCCTGAGAGTGAAGAGGAAGTGCACGCCTCCTAATCCACCTGCACTCCTAAACAGGCCAATCTAAAGTTGTTTTTTTAAAGGACAATTCTGCAACCTCTTGGAATCCAGCCAGCAGGAGCTAGTGTTCAGTGGCTGTCTGAATCAGACCAGCTGCAGGTGGGTGAGGACCATGCCAGGAATTATGCATGGAGAGGTGAAGGGAAGGCAACAGCAGTTAGAACTTTGCCCATTGGGTTAGTTGGCAGCCTCCTGGCAAATCATGGGCAGTGGAGAGGTGAGCAAGCCTGTTTGGATTTCACCTGAACACTAGGAAGAGTGTGGCTGGGAAAGGAAAGGTGAAGCAGAACAGAAACCCGAACAGAATCTACAGGCAAAGACAAACGTATATGTAAACAACCAAGAATCAGTGCCAAAGGAGACTGCAACTTGTTAAGGAGATGTCCTCATTAGTGAAATCTCACTATAGTGCATGACTCAGGGGGTGGCAGATGACCTCTTCACCAAGTGTCAAAAACACATTAAATTCATAACTGATGGCATACCGCAGGCTCACTCAGAGGCCCTGGACCAGTCGGGTAGTTCCTGGCAATACCATCCTGCAAGGATGTCAGTCATTGTGCTGTGGTATTGTACTCCTACTAACCTGGCCCTCCACAGAGTTGTGGGTTATGAGGACAGTGAGGACCTGGAAGAGGACAATTCTTCAGAGGAGGAGGAACAGGAGAACAGGAAAGAGAGAAACTGGGGCAGAGGGAGGCGATGCCAAACAGAAAAATGTCCCTCCTGCACAACGGGGTGGCCTCCTCCTCTCTCCCTCCTTTCTCCCATGGGTGCCAGTCTTTGACTGTCCTGTGCTATTGTGGGTCCCTGTAGTGCAATGTCAGGTCTTTCCAAAAACTCCCTTCATTAAGACATCCTCAGGGATGATTGCATCGGGTGTCTGATACTCGCCAACATCCCTGCCCCTCATGGCTTTAATTAGACTCCCTTTCCATCTCCGTGTCTATGAAGAGTTCCCACCTGCAGGAAACTGAACTAGTTCCTGTGAGCTGTAAATGATTTATATTTGACATTCAAGTTTCATTATTGTAATTCTAATATTTGCTGGATCTTCATAGGTCATGAACTGAAAACGTTTAAAAAGGGTCAGGCTTCTCAATCTTCCTGGATTTCTTTTGCAATCTGGAGGTTAATGTTTAACAGGGCCGTTCATAAAGAAAATAAAGGGATCAAATTGTTTTCATTGTAGGCAGTAGATTTACCAAGGATTATGAATGCAGTTGCAAAGAATGTTTCATTCTGGTGAGACTACTAACTATATTCACCACAAAACCACAGTTATTTCAGGCATTTAACTAAATCTGGGAAAATCCACCTGTTTCAAGACCTTTAAACAAAGGGAGAAAAATAAAACGATGAGAGCAGTTCTTATCCCTGACTGACAGACACCAGGCTGGTGTAAGATGTAAACAGTAGTACAAACCTTTTGAGGAGCGGAAGTGTTTGCTGGGTGCAGTGAATCCTCTTGTACCGTGTACATTAACTGCAGCGACACGGAACTGATACCACCGACTGGGACGGATGTCAGGCAACTGAACCCGCTCTTCTGTGGTCTGGTGGCATAAAGAACAGTTTTTGCAAATGGTTTTAAGAAATTCAAATGAATAATTTGTGTCAAATCAGCACCAACAAGAATCACACTAATTTGTGCATGAGGCATATTTGCGGGCACTACTCCTAAAGTTCAGGCAGAAACGTGATGACACATCAGGCCTCTCACAGGCCGGCTGAAGAGTTGATGAGAGATCTGTATTGGCAGATTTTTTTCCTGGAATCAATACCCCAGAGGGTAGCAGTGAGAACTGCCCAGCAGCGCCATAAGGCTGGCTGAATGATGAGCAACCCTGGAAAACCCAGGATTACGGAGCACACGGGACAAAGCACAGTGATGTGGGCGGGTTTCTTACGTTCGGGGGTTGCAGGGAGTTGCAGGCAAGGGGGTCAGAAGTAAGGGATGGGAGGTGGTAACCAGCCGGCTATCCCCCATTCCTCCCATCTGGTCTAGTCCCTGGATCAAGCTCTGATTGAGAGTCCCACACTACCCCCAGCCCTACCTAAGAGGACATGATACTCAGGGGGTAACAGCAGCTGTTACCTGCAGCTGGATGAATGCTAATGGTAGTAGCCTGAGAGCCTCAAGCTTCCTTAATTGCCCATTTAACGATTTCAATGGCAGTGGGATGGGCTGCCCAAGGATTAATTCCAGTGGAGGTATAAAGGCAACAGGTTTGCATATACCACCACCCTGTCTAAGTCAATGCCTTTCCTGCCTCCAAGCTCACCTCCTCTAGGTGCAGAAGATTCCACTCATGCCACAAATATTGGTTGTGCCCAGTAAATGACACTTCTGACACTTCTCAATATACCTGGCATTGACGTACAAGAGCTGTGTTGTTCATTGCTCTACTTAACACATTTATAATGCACTGTGGCTCAACAAGCACTGGGAATCTCTCAGGAACTGCATTATAAAAGCTTTGTGCTAAGGGTCAGCAAACTAATTGACATTGGAGGACACTGTACCCAAGGCCAACCTTAACCTCACTCAATGTGCAAACTCTTTTGGTTGTGACTTGACATTGATCAAAACATAAACATTAGATGACTTTCTTCCTCCTTAATCCAGGAATACAGTCAGTCCCCAATTTACGAAAGTCAGACTTACAAACATTCAAACTTACGAACACAATCCCACAAAAGGGTGTAATTTTAAAAACCCGAACATTTCCTATACTTACAAAAGGCTGCATTATACTGTCCGGCATTGTGTTTTGAGTTGCATACAAATTGACTTGCAAATGGATTCCAGAATGGAATCTGGTCACAACCTGGGGACTGCCTGTGTTTAGCTTTACTGTAGTGTCTACAGCATCATCATGACTGAGATAAATAATCTTAGTAACAAACAGGTAGAGGGGCAGGAGAAATTATCTTGGGGAATGAGGAAATGGCACACACATTGAACAAATGCTTTGTCCATCTTCAGAATGGAGGGCTCAAGTTTCATACCAAAACCATGAGCTAAAAAAAGGACAAATAAAGAAAATAAATATCAGCACAGAAAAAATATTGGAGAAACCTGAGGGACTAAAATCTGACATCTGCAGGTCCTGAGCACTGCCAATCTATGGTTCTGAAAAAAGATAGTATTTTGTCCTTTTTTTTAAGAGACATTTTAAGACTGAGGTGAAGAGCTGTCTTGTTGGAAAGCCAGTAAAGTAAACAGCTTGTGAGGCGTTAGGGTTTTTTAAAAATTGGAACAATAGAAGCAGCCAGGATGGGTGTGGCCATCTCTCACAGATCAGGATTTCTAGTTTTTAGTTTATTAGCTTTGAGATTCAGCATCAGTTGCTATTGGAGTCTCAACAGGATTGAAGTAAAGGTCTCCTGACTGCTACTCTCTCTTAGTTTTTGCTTGATATTTTTTCTCTCTCTCTGCTGCTAGGCTGCATGTGAGAAAATCTGATTTCTGAATATTCCTTTTGGCCAAGGGGTGTGTCTATGGGATGTTCCTGTATTGGAACAGTTAATTAATAATAGTTACCGTATCTATTATTCTGTTAAGTTTTCTAATAGAGTTAAGTTATTCTGAGTTCCTTTATTTTTGTGTTTTAACTGTGGCGTTTAAATATATTGTATTTTGTTTAACATCGAGTAGTTTGACCAGTCAAATTGCATTTAATAAAGTGCTTTACATTTGCCTTTAAAATAAGAAAAAATTAGGGTCTAGGCTACCTTCTTAAAATATTTTGAGGGAGTCTGGTCTGGTCTGTAACAATAGCTGCAGAGGTAATATTAGCTGTAATCTTCCAAAATTCCTTAGAATTGATGATGGTCACATTACAAATGTTATACCACTTTTCATGAGAGACAGAGGAGAATGGTAAACTAAAGGCCAGTTAGCCAGTTAGCCCAACATCAGTCATTTGGAAAAAATGCGTGTACCTGTTATTAAGGAAATTTTCACAATGCACTTAAAGAGTGGCTAGTAAAAGTCAACAGGATTTTACGAAAAGAGCATTCCATTTGACAACATGTATTAGAATTATTTGAGGAAGCAACTAGATAAAAGGGAGCCAGTCAATGTAATGTACTTGGATTCCCAAAGGCATTCATTAAGGCTCCATACAATAGGTTAATAGGTGTAATAAAAATGTTTGGAATAACGTGTATTATATTAGCAAGGATAATGGTTTGGTTAATGGACAGGAAGCAAGGATCAGTGCTGGAGTCTCAGCTGCTTATAATCTTTAATACAGAAAGTAATATCTCTAATTTTGAATCCACCTAACGGGAAAGGTAAGCTGTGGGAAGGACGCAGAGGGGCTCCAAAGAGTCCCAGACAGATTAACTGAAAAGGCAATAGGATGGCAAATAAAAATGTGAGTTACTTGTTGTTACTTTGGTCACTAAAATAAAAAAGCACAATATTTTTGAATAGATGTGAAAATTACACATAATGATATTCAAAGAAACCTGGGAGTGCTTGTACAAGGAGTGCAGAAAGTCAACGTGCAGGTGCAGTAAGCCATTAGGATGTTGTAAGCCAAAGGCATGTTGGCCTTTATCGCAAGGCATTTAAAGTACAGGAATTACGAAGCCTTGCTAACATTGTTACAGAGCTTTGGCTAAACCACTCTGGAGTACTGTGTGCAGTTTGGTTTCCACATTAGTGAATGGATGTACTTGGATATGGAACAGTGAAGGCTCACTAAGTTGATCCATGGGAGGAAGGTCCAGTTTCGCGATGAGTGGGCGTGTAAATATTCTATATTGCTTAGAAGAATGAGAAGCATTGAGACATACAAGATTTGAAAGAGGTTTGACATCTAGATTACTGAGAGATAGCTTCTGCTTCCTGAGGAATCCAAAACACAGGGTCACAGTCTTTGGATAAAGGTATAATCAGATGGACTGAAATGAGGAGAAATTACTTCACTCAAAGGATTGAGACTCAATTGAATTTGTCATCCTAAAGTGTTGTGGATGATCGAAGGAACACAGGAGTAGGCCATTCAGCCAATCAAGCCTGCATTTCAATTAGATCATAGATGATCATCTACTTCAATGCCACTTCCTGCACTATCTCCATAGCTCTTGATGTAATTAGTCTTTAAAAACCTATCAGTTTCTGTCTTGAACATGCTCATAATGATTGAGCTTCCACAGCCCTTTGGGGTAGGGAATGCCAAAGATTCACCACCCTCTGAATGAAGAAATTCCCCTTCTTCTCAGTTTTAATGGTCTCATCCTGTATCCCGTTGGTCTTAGACTCACTAGCCAGAGGAAACATCTTCTGTATTCCTGCACTGAAAAATTCTGACATTATTGAAAAATGTTTAAGGGTAAGATAGATAGGTTTTTGGTCTCTGTAAATCAACGGTTAGGGCACTATCAGGAAGATGGAGTAGTAGTCTTAGATTAGCCATAATCGTATTAAATCATGGAATAGGCTCATTGGGACATTTCGTCTACTCCTGCAACAAAAACAGAAATTGCTGGAGAAACTCAGTAGGTCCAGCAGTATCTGTGAAGAGAAAACAGACATAACATTTCAGGTTCTCTACTCCTGCTCCTATTTTTTATTTCCTTATAGATTGAGGCTATTGATGCCAGCAAGGAGAATATTGAAGCACAGCGCCATAGAGAGAATCTCTGTTTGTAATTTTATAAATATGAAGTTATGATACCAAGCTATGAAAAACTGTAAGTAATTACACAGGAATTTAGATTCTTGCTGCAAAAATAAAAGACCACCTCTATGAATTTCAGAGCTTAAAGAAGAACTACCTCTCAGTTTTGTTTGTTTCTGTTTCCCTCATCTTCTTTTCTCACACGCAAATTGTGAAATAGAATTATGTAGAAGTTTGCAGCAGCAACAGTTAATCAAATCTGCCCATACTTAACATGGACCTTAAGGAAAAGTTGAAACAAATTTGTTTAAACAAGATGTACTTTTAACAATGTACACCTTTGATAAAATATTCAAACATTAGGGTAAGCAAAGAAACAAAGCTGCCAGTGCAATGCAGTTTTATTTCATTAAACCCACAAGGTGCATTTCCTCAAAGGCTGTTGATATGGGTTCACTGGAAGCAAGCAATGCCATGTGTATTGTTGGTATAGCATCAGTAATATCTGTGTATGTGATTGTACTCTACACTCTAAGATAGAAATCATTTCCAAACCCTTAAGAATGTTTATAATCAATAAACTGATTACATAGTCGTAAAACTACATGTAGAGGTAAACAGGACACTATCCAATTAGCTGACTGATAATCGACATAGTTTTTCATGAAATTTTGGCTTTACACAGGTCTATCTGCTGATCCCTCAATGTTTTTCAAATAAAAAGCATTTGCTGTGACAGGATTTCTGTTTGGAGTTTTGATTTATAAAACGCTCCAGTTACAAACTGGTAAACCACATACAATCAAAAAATGTCACAACAAATCACAGGTCATCATGGTTCTGAACATGGCCAATGTAGCGAAGTGATTTACTAGTTACTCATTAGTGTGCTTGCAATTCAATATCATGCATAATACAGCCCTGAATGTTGTGGGACAGCAACTTATAGAATGAAGTAAAATAAAACACAGAATTGCAGATGCTGGAGATATGAAATAAAAACAGAAAGTGCTCGACAAACTCAGCAGGCCTGTAAGTATTTCAAGTCCAATGACCCTTTGTTAGAACTGTGAGCCCAGTGTACCTCTGGCTGAGGTGTCTGCTTCATAAAGACAAGACAAGGTAAAGGAGAGATGCTATGAGGATCCAGGTAGGTTCAAAGTGAATGAGCGGTTAGAGAGCAAGCACACAGCCCAGAAATGCAGCCTGGTCTCGACCACGAGCTGGGCGCATGCCCCTGAGCACAAAATGTCCTTGCTGCGGCTCTACAATGATAGCTGCTGGATCAGCCCATGGTGCCACATTGGAGTGCAGAATCACACCGTAGTTGGATCACAATTGTGGCATGAGGGTTCTTAGAGGCTGGCATGGATCAGACACCATTGCCTCTGGACTTGCTTGCATGTGGCTACTGCCCATGCAGTGTGCCCTGAGATATTGGTTCTTGGTCTGCAACACGAAAGTCCTTTGGAGCAAGTGGCGAGCTGAAGTAGTCAGGTACCTGTGGTTCTGACTTCCATGTCAAGAATTTTCAGTATCCTAGAAAACAAGGTGTAGAACTGGATGAACACAGTCGGCCAAGCAGCATCAGAGGAGCAGGAAGGCTGACGTTTCGGGCCTAGACCCTTCTTCAGAAATGGGGGAGGGGAAGGGGGTTCTGAAATAAATAGGGAGAGAGGGGGAGGCGGATAGAAGATGGATAGAGGAGAAGATAGGTGGAGAGGAGACAGACAGGTCAAAGAGGCGGGGATGGAGCCAGTAAAGGTGAGTGTAGGTGGGGAGTTAGGGAGGAGATGGGTCAGTCCAGGGAGGACGGACAGGTCAAGGGGGCGGGATCCTGTTTGTTTCAGTATCCTGTTCGCTTGCAGGGGTGCTACAATAGAATGCTACATATTAATGAGGCAAACTCTGCTGCTAATAAGGTTATTGACAAATAATAATCCCCCTTAACATGCAACTTGCCTCTGTCTAATGAGAAACTGTCTTTGATATCGGGTACTTAGTGAAAAAATGTGGTGAATGGTTCCCAGCTTCAAGATAAGCATTGCTGGACGTCTCATGTGATTCTGACACATTTCCTGCCATAGCACACAATCTTCAGGCCCCTATTCTGTTCCTGCCGTGGCTGGTTTAACTCAGGCAAAACAAACTTGATTTTACATGAGTGCGGTATTACTTGGCCCTGGTGGACTTCAAGCTTATGTACAAGTACAAAAGGCATTCCAAACACTCACAAATCTTGGTTGGAGTACAAAAGTCAGGATATCACTGAATGATGTCTCAGTTATACGGAGCCTTGGTCAGATCCACACCTGAGGTATTGTTCATTTTAACTTCCACTGAATCTCAAGAAAGGTTTATTGGCCTTGAAAGAAAATTTTGCATTTATATAAGACTTTCAAGCATTTTACAGACCATTAAGTCTGTTTCAAATGCAGTCACTGTTGCAATGTAGCAATTGTGCTACAACCAATTTACATTCAGACATCTGCCACAAACTGCAATGTGATAATGAACGGAGACATTGCTTTTGTGATGCTGATTGATGAATAAATATTGATGAGACATCTACAGATCTGTATTAGGTGTGGCACAGTTGATGGTTCTCTCACCTTAGGGTTACAAGTTTCCACATACAAATCCCATTCAAGGGCCTGGATTCTTGCAGTTGTGGAAACTCTGCAGAGCTTCCAAAATAACAGGCTGGTCCTGAAAGCCCCATAGACCATAAGACATAGGAGAAAAATTAGGCCATCTGGCCCAGGGGGTCTGCTCCACTATTCAATCACGGTTGATATGTTTCCCAACCCCAGAATCCTGTCTTCTCCCCATAAGCTTTGATTCTCTTATTAACCAAGAACCAATCTATCTCTGTCTTGAATACATCAATAACTTTGCGTCCACAGCATTCTACAGCAAAAAGTTCTATAGATTCGCTATCCTCTGGCTGCAGAAATTCATCCTCATCTCAGTTATAAAGCATTGTTCCGTCATTATGAGGCTGTGCCTTGGCTCCTAGTCTCTCCTACTAGAGGAAACATCTTCTCCCTGTCCACTGTATCCAGGCCTGTCAATATTCTGTGAGTTTCCATGAGATCCCGTTCATTCCTCTAAACTCCATTGAGTGCAGGCCCAGAGTCCTCAACTACTCCTCATATGACAAGCCCTTCATCTCTGGGATCATTCTTGTGAACCTCCTCTGGACCCCCTCGAAAGTCAGCATATGCTTCCTTAAATATGGGGCCAAATGTTCACAATATTCTAAATGCGGTCTGACCAGAGCCTTACACAACCTTAGCAGTACATCTCAGCTGTTGTATTCTAGGCCTCTTGAAATGAATGCAATATCGCATTTGCCTTCCAAATTGCCAACTAGAACTTCATATTAACCTTAAGAGAATCCTGAACTAGGACTCCCAAGTCCTTTCATGCTTCAGATTTCTGAAGCCTTACCCCACTTAGAAAATAGTCTATGCCTCTATTCTTCCTACCAAAGTGCATAACTTCACACTTTACCACATTGTATTCCATGCGCCACCTCTTTGCCCACTCTCCTAACCTTCCAAGTCCTTCTGCAGCCTCCCCATTCCTCAACACTACCTGTTCTTCCACCTATCTTTGTGTTATCTGCTAACTTGGCAAGAATGCCCTTAGCTCTTCCGTTCTGATTCCCCATTCCATTTCTGACAGATATGAATTTTGCCAGTAAGATACAGGGGCCAAGGTATGATTCACATGTGATAGAGACCCAAACTCAACAGCGTGAGTTTAAATAGAAACTATTTTGGCTGTCACAAGAATCTTAAGCCCATTGTGTGGGAGTCATGAATTTTTGAAGTAGATATAAATGTCTTTGAAGGGTAGATGGGGACTGAATGATGTGAAGTTATTTTTTTAAAAATGAGAAAAAAGGCTGCAAGTGTCAGTTATGGGTAAAACACTACTCTAGCCATTTCAAAATTGATTTGTTAACATAGCCCTAAGGGTGTTTTATGAAAGCTTGGCTAATTTCCAAAGTCTACAAATATCTCAGTTGAGGGTGGGGGTTTCTAATTTCATTCATAAATTGACAGTTTAAAAAGGCTATTAAAAAAATTGCTGTCTTGATGCGGCGTATGAATGGAAGTTTGTTTTTATAAGAGATTTGAGATTTGACAGGTTTGAATGGGCTTTCAAAAGTAGGAGTTGTTTTGATATAATGAATCCTGTTATACAATGATACTTCATCTTTGTGTGGCTCCTGAGGTCTGGCAAGATAGTATGGAGAGCCATTGCATGGAGTTACTGGAGGCTAGAGTGATTAAGGGGTGACCGTTTGAGGAGAAGGTTGTCATATATTCTCAGTTAAAATTAGAGAAACAAGATGTTAGGAGGATATTAGACTGCTTCTCATGGTGGACAATTGTTCAAAACAACCATTTGTGTCCATTCCTAGTTAAAAGATTTTCTTGACATGCTGATATCAGTGACAAGTGCTTTTAGCACCTTTCGATGAGGTCCAGAAGGCAAATAATGTTACAATACAATCATAATAAAGTCCTAGAGAGCTAAGGTAGATTATTCACCAGCTCACCCACGTCATCCATGTCGCCTCCTACTTCCTACACTTCCATTCACACCTGCTTTGTTGGGTGAAAACCATGCCATTTGGGTTCCTTTCTACTGAGGCAGGTCCAGCGAGTCAGGAATTATTTATTCCCTTACTCTATCACAAAATGTCACTGGCAAGGCCGCATTTATTGCCCATTCGTAGCTGCCTTTGAAAATTCCCTGACTCGAGTTATCCACCTCGGTAGCAAGTTATCTGGGTTGACCCACACTCCACCACCCCAACCACCGACTCCCACCCACCTCCCGTCTGACAAGCCTGCAGCCAACTAGTGGAGACAGAACCACAGTCTGTCCTGCATCTATAACTTGCTGGGGGTGAGCTAACTTAGTGCCCCTCAGTGGCAAGAAATCCCACTCGCAGGAGCTGTCGGCCAATCCGATTGTGGTAGCCGCTGCTGGTACTGCAACTTGCTCCAGGATGAAGTTCCCATGGATCCCCTAACCTGGGGGAGTCAAATAGCACTCCATCTTCCATTCTGCCATTAAACATTTATGTTATAGTTGGGCACAGTAATATTGGGTTGATTGTGCTTTTAGTTTCTTTTAGTTATTTATTTATATCTGGTTAATGGGCTGCTAATTTCACAGCCACTTTTCCTGCCCCACCCGTATTAAGGTTAACAGCTTGATGGCGGTGGTTGTGGTCGGTGGGGGGGCATCAGTCTCCCATTCCATGTGCCTCCATGACAAAATCTCCAGCTGAGATATGTTATGCCCAGGCCCTGGACTGGGACCTGGACCATTCACAACACCACATGACGCAGAGGCAAGTGTGCTACCAACCACAGCTGACACTTAAGAGTTACAGTGCAGTTTGACTGGAATGATTCACTAGAGCTTAAGAAGTCATGTCATGAGATTCGGTTATCTGAACTTGGCCTATATCCCCTTGAGTTCAGGTGGTTGATGCATGATCTAAATGAGGTATTTTAAATGATTTTGGGATTTATTAGGGGTAGATACAGGGAAACTATTTCCTGTGGTGAAGGAATCCATAATAAGAAAACATAACCTCAAAATAGGATCAAAGCCAATAAGGAGCAGAATCAAAAAGCATTTTTACACATAAAGTATAGCAGAAATCTGGTGTTTGCTTCCCCAAATAAATTTGCAATATGAAAATAAAAATTAGGAGCAGGAATAGGCCCATCAGCCCCTCTAGCCTGCCCTATCATTCGCTTATCTCATGGCCAATCTCCACTTTCTGTCTTACCCCAATAGCCTTTAATTCCATTGACAGTCAAGAATCCATGCACCTCTGCCTTCACTGAAATTTTCAAGCAATGATTATTATTTGAGTGTAATATTAATCTGGTTCATGAGTATCACTGACCTGTGCTACCGTTTGCCAGTGAGAGGCATCATCTTCACTAGGGTGGATGCCATAGTTCCATCTTCGCTGTACTACGTAGATAACTGGCTCAACAGAAATGTTGAACTTTGATGACCATTTGATCTCCAGATTTCCAGTTGGCACCTCTGCAAAACTTAGTTCCTTTCTGGGCTTCAGTGGGACACCTGTATCAGAGGGCACCATTGGGGATTATCATTATAGCAGTTAAAGAATACCGATGGTAATGCAGAAGAAATTTACGTATGTATAGAATGAAAGTCAAATAAAAGACTACATATAACATTTTTTCTAAAGGTGCAATTTTAAAAAGACACTAGAGGAATGCTGATTATTTTTATATATTTTGTAGCTGAGCTTCTCATGCAACATTTTCTCAGGATTGACAAGGCTCAAGAACCATGTAGTGAATTAAATACAAGCTCAAATCTTTGCCTTTTCTTCTTAAATATGTCTACACAAATTCCCAACTATACTCTAAGAAACTCTGATCTGTCAGAGCATGTAGTGAAAACATAATTGAGTAAGTCAGTTGAAAAATATCATAAGAATACTACTTTATCAGTTAAACAGAATAGCAATACGTATTTGTATAGCACCTCTAATGTAGCAAATATTCTAAGTTATATGGTTATATATGTCAATGTGGCCAAACTTTGGAAGAATTGAGCAACAGCATGTTGAAAGAGGTCAGGATTGAGAGACTTTTGAAGGTTGGAAGATAATAAATATGCAGGGCATTTACAGAAAAAGTCCCAAATGAAAGAAAGCTCTGGTGATAGAACTGGAAGAAGAGTACCCAGGATGCGGATAGGAAAGTCTTACACAGTGTGCTCACATATGAAGCTCATCCAGCCCATGGATATACAGATGAAGAACAAAAGGTAATTTTTTTCTCACACAGAAGACCTACAGAGGGAGGACAGGATGTTGCTGAGCAAAAAATACAACATTGCCACAGTGAGTCACTTCATAATTCAAGAATCATAGTGAACCATGACCTGAAGAATACCACAGAACGTTGGAAGTATACAACAGTTCTCTGTTACCTCAGGAACCGAGCAGCAAGTGTTAGGTCTGCTGTTGGGTGAAATCTTACTTTCAAGCAGCAACAGTTGAACTTGCACTACCACCATTCTCCTCTTCCTCAAGCTACATCTTGGGCATTTTTTTCTTCTCGCTGAGCATGGCAGATCACTATGCATCTTCCAGAAAAATGGATATGCTTTTTCAATTATTTTAGCCTGGATTTTCCAATGACCAGACAGCCGGTATTCTGTCGCGAAATCCGCATTGTAGCAGACATCAAATGAATTGTCTGGGAAATTGGATTTTCCATTGGGAAATTCCTCAACACCTTCAACCCTCCAAAAGTTTTCATTTAAATCAGAGAATATGGAGGGTTCTGATGCAATTAAGTACATAGTTACTTAAGAAAAATTAGACAATGAAATACATAGTCTAACTCCTGACCAACTCTTCAATAGATGCCATACTTATCATGCACATCTTCGACAATACCTCTCCCAGATCACTTACATGTCCCAGACCCTGAACTGACACCCCAGGGACCCAACACCCCCACCACTCCACTGGACCTAATGCTCTCCTTCGTCCATTGCTGGATCTATCTCCCTTTTCGCCCTCTGGCAACCTATCCCCACCCATAGTATCCTACTCTCTGGCACTCTACCCCTACCCCTTTGGCAACCTACCACTACCCACGTGATATCCTAGACACCAGACACCATACAATCTGACCTCCTACCCCTAACCACCACTTGGCATCCCAATCACCTGGCACGCTGCCATTACCCAGTTTACAACCTACTTACTTGGCACCTGAGCTCACACTAATGCACTTACCTTTTATCAGCTGCTATCAAAGTGGTTGTCTTTGATTTTGGACCTTTAAATTTCAGATAATGGCAGCTGACTGCCTTGAAAAGGGGTTTGTGGTTTGTCTTCCCCCCAATTGTTCTGCACCATGACAGAACTGTCAGAATGCAAGTACCACTCTGCCTTTGTGAAGGAGCCCCGATTATGATCACCTGTCAGAAATGTGGACCACTGTCCCTTCACAAAAAAGGGTAGAGATTGCTCTCCTCAGAAAATCTGGCCCAATGTCATTTTTCTAACAGTCTCTAGAAACCTTTCAGTGCACTAAATGTCATCCTGAATGATGATCCTGTTCTCTCACATGTCAGATTGTAAACATATAGTTGGAGCCAATGGAGAACTGCACAACAAGGCCATAATTCTCAACTGAAGTTAAGAACCCTATCCTGGTATAATTTCTAAGAAAATAAATGGGCAACTCATAATGTCCTTAAAATATGGGTGTTTTGGTCACTTTCTGCAACCCACCATCAATGACTTAGGGATGGTCACATACTATCTGGATGTTCATTAACTGATGTGACTGCTGTGAAAAGATCAGAAGGTTGCAGTCAATTCATGGAATCCTGGAATCCCTACAGTGTGGAAACAGGCAATTTGGTCCATACAGTTCACACTGACCCCTCCCCTGGAACAGCATTCCACCTGGACTCACCCCCCTGCTCTATCCCTGTAATCCTACATTTCCCAAGGCTAATCCACCTAACCTGCACATCCCTGGACACTATGGGCAATTCAGCATGGACAATGCACTTAACCTGCACATCTTTGGAGAGTGGGAGGAAACCCACGCAGACACGGGGAGAATGTGCAAACTCCACACAGAGAGTCACCCAAGGCTGGAATCTAACCTGGGTCCCCGGCACAGTGAGGCAGCAATGCTAACCACTGAGCCTGTGTGTATGTTCCGCTGCTGCAGAATGTTGGAAAATTTGAATACATTCTCCAACCTATTATTTATAGCTGTGTTGATATTATTGTGTGGTTGAAAGAGATACAACAGTTCACCCATGTCTTCTCATGCTACTCATTCCCACCTCCATTACCAGTACACCAATAAAATAGCACTTGTGTTTATAATATTGTCTGAAAGAGCTGAATTCCCTTTTCACCTATTCTAACCCTCTGACTCTTTCCGCTGCCTCACCAGCTTACAGTGGAGATCCTTAACAAGATGTGAAGTGAAAGATAAGTTTGATACTGTTTTTAGGTTTGTCTTCAATCAGTAAGTTCTGAACAAGTTAAAGAAACAATGAGCCCACGGTCTGGACATTGAATTATGTTAGCATTTCCGATATGAGGATGAATTTTTGGAAGAGTCAGCAACACTGTACTAATTTAGTCTAAACTAAGATGTATGGGTGAGGAGTGGTGGTGCAGAGGTAATGACATTTTACTAGTAATCCAGAACTCCAGGCTAATGCTCAGGGGATAAGGATTTGAATCCCACCACAACAGGTGGTGAAATTTGAAGTCAATAAAAATCTGAATTAATAGTTAGCCTCATGGTGACCATGCGAACACTGTCAATTGTCAAACTAGCCAGCAACATAGATACCCCATGAACAAATAAAGAAAATACACAAAATAATTTCACTCCATTCGCCACAGTAAACTCAAATGAATGTGGCAGTGACGCAGAAATGTTACTGGACTAATAATCCAGAGACCCAGGATATTACTTCAGAAAATTGAACTCAAACAGAACCTAAGGGAAATGTAAGTTCAATAAATATGGAATAAAAGGCTGGTTTCTTTAATATGATCATGGAACTACCAATTTGTTGTGAAGGTTGTTCTGATGTAAAGCCGTTGACGTGAAATATTAATTCCATTTTTCTCTCCACACTACTGCCACACCTGCTGAATGTTTCCACCATGTTCTGCTTTTATTTCAGAGTTCCAACATTGACAGTATTTCTGCTTGTTATTTGGTTGTAAAAACTCATTCAATTCACTAATGCCCTTCAGGAGAGGAAATCTGCTATCCTCACGCAGTCTGGGCTAGGTGTGACTCCGGACTGAAAGTAATGTGTTTGACTCTAAATTGCCCTCTGAAATGGCCTCGTTAACTATTCAATCACTTCTTCAAAGACAATTAGGGTCAGCACTAAATGCTGGGTTTGCCAAAGCTATTCAGTTCCCAATATCTCCCAAGAGCAGATTTAAAAATTTGCACTCTTATAGAGAATGTCAAGCTATGCATTAAGGTTATACCACATATATTGAAGTTACAATACAATAAGAACTTTTAAAGAATATAATTGTACAATATTTCACCAGAATATGTATCAAACTACAAGCAGCTAAGAGGTGAGGTTAAAAAGTTTACAAGAGGGGATCTGATTTTCAATTCTGACTTATTTTTTTTTTATTATTTATGACAAACATTAGCATTCAGTTCACTTACAATTATAAACAGCACTTCAAGCAAGATAACAAGGTGCAGGGCTGGATGAACACAGCAGGCCAAGCAGCATCATAGGAGCAGAGAGGCTGACGTTTCGGGCCTAGACCCTTCATCAGAAAAGGGGGAGGGGAAGGGGGTTTTGAAATAAATAGGGAGAGAGTGGGAGGCGAATAGAAGAGGGATAGAGGAGAGGATAGATGGAGAAGAAACAAACAGGTCGAAGAGGCGGGGATGGGGCCAGGAAAGGTGAGTGTAGGTAGGGAGTTAGGAAGGGGATAGGTCAGTCCAGGGAGGACGGACAGGTCAAGGGGGCGGGATGAGGTTGGTCGGTAGGAGATGGAGGTGCGGCTTGAGGTGGGAGGAGGGGATAGGTGGGAGGAAGAACAGGTTAGGGAGGCAGGGACGAG
>NC_063337.1:22357978-22436403 GCF_021869965.1 Rhincodon typus
AGGTCTGGGGGGATGGTGAAGACTCGGCAGGGCTGGGTGCTGCTGTCTCCTCTGGAGCTGCTGGCTGTGGAGGTGGTGGGCGGAGCTGTGTCGGCGTCGGCTGTGGGCGGAGCTGTGTTCGGCCCTTCAAGCAAGATAACTGTCTGAAGGTGATTTTTTAATCATGTTACCCTTCCTGTCAAACTGAATCATAGCCTTCAAGTTTAACTGCAATGTGCAATGAAACTGCAATTTGCATGTGAAAATATGCCACTTCTGTCTTTTTTAAATTAGAATTTGTTTAGTTCATTTACTCGAAGTAACAGCTCTCTTTGTTTAATTGTGGCCAGGTGTTCTTTAGAAATACAAGGAGCGCAGACCATTGCCTATTTCAGTGACTGTGTATTTCAGCAAGTCTAAACTCCAATTGAATCCCAGGGCTAGATTGTGGAACCTAACTGTGATTCTTTGTTCATTGCAGTTACATCATTAAGTAAACTTAAATCACTGTAACTCGCCTGTTGGGCCTGTGGTTAAAAACACCATCCAGTGCCCTACCAAGCCACACAAACCAGACAGTCAAAGCTTGCATTCCCACATAGAAGTTGGCTGATTCCAACTGGCTTGGAAGATCAATTGACAACAGTGCCCTAACGGCTGGCAACAACAGTTAAAAACAGGATGAAAAGAGGCAACTTGTACTGGAATGGTAGGCAAGTTAGTGGATAATTAACCATTGTGCTTTAAGGTCGATTTGAATCTCTTCCCATTAGAGAAAGACAATTGGGTATATAGCTTGAAGTGCACCAGTCTACATCAAAGATGGGGCAACACAAGGACGAACACCTTTATGAACTGCTACAACAGAAATGCTGAATGAATATTTTCTTCTGCTTCTACAGGCCACAGGAGCAAGTTGAATAACCTTAAAAAGACACATGTTCAAGAGCAAACTGCATTGCAAGAGTTAACGGGGAGGCCTTAGCAAACCACATGGCTGCTGGACGAATAAACCAAAGACCCAGGAAATGTTTTGAGTATCTATGTTTGAATGCCACCGTGGGACATTTTGGAATTTGAATTAATAACAAACAAATCAAACAAATTAAAAGTCAAATGAAATTATTCTCAATTGTCATAAAGAAACTCCATTGGGTTCACTAACATCCATCTGGAAATCTGATGTTCTCATCCAATCTGGCCTATTTGTGACTCCAGATCGACAGCAATGTGATTGATTCTTAACTGCCCTCTGTAATGGCCTACCACACTACTCAAGTTGTATCAAATTACTAAAAACCTTCAAAGGAACAAAATCAGATGGAATAGTCAGCATTGACCTCGGTAGCAGAAGAGAAAGCAATAAACACAGCCCTGCTAACGCCTGCAAGGATCCCCTTATTAACATCCGGGTCTAGTGTCAAGAAAGGGACATCTGTCTCACAGACTAGTCAAGCAATAGTTTGACATCACAAAATCATATCTTACAGATAATGTCCCAGACACCATCAGCAGGACAGACCCAGCAGAGGTGATGACACAGCAGTATAGTGTCAAAGGGAGTCACCTTGGGAGTACTCAACATTGACTCTGGTTCCCATGAAGTCAAACGGCATCAGATCAAACATTGACAAGGAAACCTCTTGTTGATTTCCATGTGCCCCAACAACCCCAAAAACACCCCATCAACTCCAAGCTAATGAATCAGAACTGTTCCATATTGAGCACAACTTGGAGTAAGAACTGAGGTTGGCAAAGGGTGCAGAATTATTCTGAGTGGGAGACTTCATAGCCTACCACCAAGAGCGACTCGTCAGCACTCCTACTGAGCTGGTCAATTCCTAAAGGACACAACTGCTAGGTTGGGTCTATCATAGCTGGTGAGGAAATCAAAAAGGAAAACCAAATTTACTTACCAATCTACCCTTCACAGAGGCTTCTGTCCATTACAGTAGCAGTAGGAGTTACCAGCACAGTCCTAACAGAGACAAAATCCTGTCTTCACATTGTATTGTGGGTCACTATGCCTGTGCTAAACAGAATTGATTTTGTAAACATCTAACAACACCCAGCATGGGTTCATGAAGGGTAGGTCATGTTTAATGAATTTCGTGGAATTCTTTGAGGACATTACTTGCATGGTGGACAATGGGGAACCTGTGGATGTGGTGTATCTGGATTTCCAGAAGGCATTTGACAAGGTGCCACACCAAAGGCTGCTACATAAGATAAAGTTGCACGATATTACAGGTAATGTATTGGCATGGATAGAGGATTGGTTGACCAGTAGAAAGCAAAGAGTAGGGGTAAATGGGTGTTTTTTTGGTTGGCGGTCAGTGGCTAGTGGTGTGCCTCAGAGATCAGTGTTGGGACCGCAATTGTTTACAATTTACATAGATGATTTAGAGTTGGGGACTAAGTGTGGTGTGTCAAAATTTGCAGATGCCACTAAGGTGAGTGGTAGAGCAAAGTGTGCAGAAGACACTGAAAGTCTGCAGAGGGATATAGATAGTCTAAGTGAGTGGGCAAAGGTCTGGCAAATGGAGTACAATGTTGATAAGTGTGAGGTCATCCATTTTGGTAGGAATAACAGCAAAATGGACTATGTTTTAAATGGTAAAAAACTGCAGCAGGCTGCTGTGCAGAGGGACTTGGGTGTCCTTGTGCATGAATCACTGAAGGTGGAGCAGGTAATTAAAAAGGCAAATGGAATTTTGTCTGTCATTGCTAGAGGGATGGAGTTTAAAAACAGGGAGGCTATGCTGCAGCTGTATAGGGTCCTGGTGAGGCCACACCTGGAGTACTGTGTGCAGTTTTGGTCTCCTTAATTGAGAAAAAGATATACTAGCACTGGAGGGGGTGCAGAGGAGATTCACTCGGTTGATTCCAGAGTTGAGAGGGTTGGATTATGAGGACAGACTGAGTAGGCTGGGATTATACTCATTGGAATTCAGAAGAATGAGGGGAGATCTTATAGAAACATTTAAGATTATGAAGGGAATAGATAAAGTGGAGGCAGGGAGGTTGTTTCCGCTAGCAGGTGAAACTAGGACTAGAGGGCATCACCTCAAAATAAAGGGAAGCAGATGTAGGACTGAGGTCAGGAGGAACTTCTTCACCCAAAGGGTTGTGAATCTGTGGAATTCCCTGCCCAGTGAAACGGTTGAAGCTACCTCACTGAATGTTTTTAAGGCAAGGCTAGATAAATTTTTGAATAGTCAAGGAATTAAGGGTTATGGTGAGTGGGCGGGTAAGTGGAGCTGAGTCTCAAAGATCAGCCATGATCTTATTAAATGGCGGGGCAGGCTCGAGGGGCCAGATGGCCTACTCCTGCTCCTAGTTCTTATGTTCTTATGTTCTTAACTCAAGACTGGGCATCCATTAGGTGCTGTGGGGCATCAGCAACAAAATTGTACTTAAACACAATCTGCAACTTCATGGCCTGGCTATCCCCCAATCTACAAATACCATCAAACTCAGGGATTCACCCTGTTTCATTGAAGAGTTCAGGAGAGTGTACCAGGAACAACACCAGCCATCCCTAAAAATGAGGTGTCAACCGAGGAAAGCTACAAAACTTATATAACAAACAGTGTAAGCAGCAAGTGATAGGCAGCGTTAAATAGTTGCACAGCCAACAGAAGAGATCTAAGCTCTACAGTTCTGCCATATCCCAATGTGAATGATGGTGAACAACTTAACAACTCATTGGAGAAGTATGTTCCCCAAATATATCCAGCCTCAATGATGGGGAAACCCAGCACATTTGTGCAAAATGTGAGGCTGAAGCATTTGCAACAATCTCCAGCCAGAGGTGTCAACTGGGTGTCCAATACTGCCTCATCAAGAGGTCCCCAGATTCACAAATGCCAGTCTTCAGACAATTTGATTCATTCCACATGATACAAAGACACAGCTGAAGGCATTGGATACTGTGAAGCCTATGGGCTCTGACAATATTCTGGCCTCTCAACTGAAGAAATAAGCTCCAGAACAATCTCCAGAACATGCTGCATCCTAGCCGCGCCAATCCAGAATAGCTATAAAAGTTACATCAACCCATTGGCCTATTGTGCTCTATGTGCTAAAAGCAGGATAAATGCAATTTCAACAACCACTTTACTATCAATCTACTCTCAATCATCAGCAAAATGTTGGATGGTTTCCTCAATAGTGCTATCAAGCAGCACTTGCTCAGCAATAACCTGCTCACTGACTCTCAGTTTGGGTTCCCTCAGGGCCACTCAGCTCTTGACCTCATTATGGCCTTGGTTCAAGCATGGATAAAAGAACCAAATTCAAAAGGTGAGGTGAGAGGAACAGGCCTTGATATAAAGGTTGCATTTGACTGAGTGTGACATCAAGGACCTCTAGCAAACCTGGAGTCAATAAGAATCAGGGAACAAACTCTTTTGCTGGTTGGAGTCATACTGGGCACAAATGAAGATGGTTGTGGCGATTGCAGATTGATCAACTCAATTCTGGGACATTTTTATGGGAGTCCCTCAGGGTAATTTCCGGGGTCCAATCATCTTAAATGCTTCATCAGTGACCTTTCTTCATAATAAGCTCAGAGGTGGAGATGTTCACTGACGATCGCAAAATGTTCGTGACTCCTTAGACAGTGAAGCAGTCCATGTCCAAATGCATCACCACCTGGACCAAATCCAAGATCGGCCTGACAAATGGGATGTAATATTTAGGCAACACAAGTGTCAGGTAATGGCCGTATTCAATAAGAGAGGATCTAACCATTGCCCCTTGACAATCAATGGCATTTCCATCACTGAATCACTCTCAACATCTTGGGGGTTACCATTGACCAGAAGCTGAAATACTATGACTACAACAGCACATCAGAGGCTAGCAACCTAGAGGAAGTAACGCACCTCCTGACTCCCCTGTCCACCATCTATGAGGTACAAGTCAAGAGTGCGATACAATTCTCTCCATTTATTTGGATCAGTGCAGCTCCAACAACACACAAGAAGCTTGACACCATTCAAAACAAAGCAGTCACTTGATTGGCACCAAATTCATAAAAATTACTCCCTCCACTACCAATGCTCAGTAGCAGCAGTGTGAACTATCTGCAAGATGCACTCCAGAAATTTCTCAGAAGGCATCTTCCAAACCCACAAACACTTCCGTCTAGAGGGACAACAGCAGCAGATACAGGGGAACACCATCACCTGCAAGTTCTTCTCCAAGCCACTCACCATCTTGGAAATAGATCATTATTCCTTTAGTGTCGTTGAGTCAAAGTCCTTGATTTCCCTCCCTAAGGACATTGTGGGTCAACCTAAAGCATGTGTTCTGCAACAGTTCAAGAAGGTAGCCCATCACAACTTCACAAAGGCAATAAATGCAGACCTTGAAGTGAAACCCTCATCCCATGAATGTTTCAATAAAAAATAGAGAATGCACTACCACCATATGGCATGCATCTCAGAACACTGCAGGAGAGAGGTGTTCGTAATGGTAAGTTTCCAAGAAAATATTGGAATCTTTGTTTCCAGAGTAGATTGTCAGTTCTAATGGCAACCTGCCCAGCAGGAAGAAAATTGAAGTGTTTCAGGAGGCAACTGAGGGATATTTTGCATCTCTAATGACTATTTGCTGATAATAATTGGAACATACACAACTGACAGATTTCCAGATGCTAATGGCATCAGGGATATGGGGTAGCATGGAAAAGTGCCCTTCCGGTAGATGATCAGTCATCATCTAATTGAATGGCTGAGCAGGTTTGATGGGCTGAATGGCCTCTACCTGTTCCTAACATACGGAACGTAGCAGCTTAGAAGAACTGAGTGCACAGCAGGAAGTCAATGAGGCCCGTAACTGACAAGCATTCAGTGCTGGAATGGGGAAAAGTGGCAGCTTGAGGTGAGCCATAGGCAGAAGCTTGTGATAACAGGAATGGGTAATTGAGGATGAGGTTAATTATTTGGATCCTGGTGAGAAAATTGCTGATGGTTCCTATAACAGATTTTCTCAACTCAGTTGGGCTAAGGGCTTTCTCTGAGTCAGTTCCATGTTCTTCAGAAGTATCTGCACCAAGTCACCATGGCACAATCTTTTAGTAGCCAATGTGAAGGCTTCACAATCACACACAATCACAATCTCCATTCATCATCCTGAATCATCCGAGATTCCAGAATGTTGAACTGTAAGGCCCATTACTCATGTAAACACATCCGTGATCCTGAAATCATCCCTCTCTCTATGCATTAATCTGAAGCAGCAAGATTACACTACATGAGTCCCATATCTTCAAACTTACAAACTTGCAATCTGCATTGCTACAGCTGAGATTGCTCATGAAAGTACAAATTCGCAAAGCCGTGTCTTAAGCCAGAACATTGTGAACTCTTAGAAATAGTACATATGATTCTAAATTGGCTCCCAACTCTTCAATCTTATCCATCAGCCACTTTAATACAACTGGGCACTGTACTTTTTTGAGAGTCAAACCGGATATTCATTGCAAGCTATTCTTGCATAGTTAATTAAGAGGCACTTGGGCCTAATTTTAATTCTATACAAGTGGTTAGGCATAAAAAAGGGTTACAAAATTATCAGCAGAGACAGGTGATGAAGAGATAGTTAAAATGTTAAGGGGTAGAATTTGATTTGAGTAGAAAGTATGGAACTTGCTGAATTAACAGGGCACTGGGAAATGGAAGCAAGTTCAATGAAAGATTGATCAAGACACTGTAATAAAAAAAGCATTTCCTTGTTTGCAACAAACATAGCAGACATGTAAATTGTAAATGGTGTTTGAAAGTTGCTGTTGATTTAGGGCATTGAATGATTTAAACATGGGAATAACATGGGAAGTTATAGAAACAATTAATTCAATTTTGCTTGACATGTCGTCTAGCATTCTGCCATAACCAACGTCATCAGGCGTTCTTGGCAATGTGCAAAATATTTTTAACAGCTGGAGCATCAGCCAACATCAATCTGGAAGATTCAAATCTGTAAAGACAGTGATTTTGATAAGGGAATTGTGAAGTGCCAAATCTTCTATAACATAGTGTTGCTCCATTTCATTTTTGAAGGATTTTACCTCATCATCTTGGTTTATTTCCAAGACACATCTGAGTGTTGATTAAAAAGGAAACAATATCTTACTGGTTTCTTCATAAAAATGCTTCTAAAGACGTGGGGAACATCCTAGTACCATCTTAATCCCATCAGTGTGGTTTCAGACAACATCACCTCAAGTTCGCACAGGAGTACAAACATCTCTAGGCTGCAGCGTAACACATACCGTTTAAAATGTGACTTATTTCTTCAATCAGCATAGGGCAATTCCAATTATCGAATATAAGACACCCAAGTAAAATAACACTGACTTTCTGGGGTGTTTTAAAACACTTAGGAAAATCTTAATCATAAACAAAAACTGCATTAATCAGACTAACTCTATGAATAAGTTCAGCTTTTTAAAAATATTTTGTACATGTCAACATTTTGTAACTTTACAGCTCCACCAGGCTCTTCATCCAGTTTTCTCCCACAAATGAAACAAAAAACAGTGTAAAAATGATTTCTCAAAATTCTATCCAAAGAAAGTTCTGATGGATGGTTTATTAACATTTCATCTTATATCATTTTTATATATTGAAATTTAGCATGTCTTATTAGTTTTGGAAAGTCTCAGATACAGTGGTTTAAGGTTACAAGGTTGAAGTTCTGATGTACTATTGTACTATTCAACCCCTGGCAGCAACAAGGCGTTACAAGCTAGCAGTTACACCACAGAAAACTAATACTGGTGGAAGCTGTGATAGCACTCTTGCGGGCAGCATTATTTTGAAGCACTTTTATTGGTTTTGAATGCTGTTGAGTGGACGGTCTGAAATAAGAGAAGGGAGAGACCCCACATTTGTAAACAACTTTGAAAATAAAAGCAATGCAACACTGCTCATAAAAGCACTATGTAGCTGTATGCAGAAATATAATTGAACAGATTCACTTGTCTGCCTATTCAGGTTTATGATAACGAGATCTTGTGTATTTTTCAAAGTAGGAAAGGGACTGTCCCTGAATCGTAGCCAACTATGTTACCTCAGACAACATCTCAAGAAAACAGATTCAATGATCATTCATGCTACATTGTTTGTAAAACCGTGCTTCACACAAGAAGGCTGCATAATCCATTAATGTAGTGACAGTGATTGCATTTCAAATTAATTGATTTGTGAAGCACTTTTAGCCATCCTGAGATATTTCAATATTTCTTTCATATTAATTAGAGGACCTCATGGCAATTTAAGCTAGAATCCAACTGTTTGGCTGCCTCTGCCATATTCCCTCTTCAATTTGCTAAGCTCCCCAAGATTCCCACCTACTTTAGAACTTTCTTTACTTTTTTTATCTTCCACATCATGCCCTCTCTCTGAGTTTAGGTTCCTCACAATGCTCGTGCATTTAGCCTCTTCAATGGTCTCATCATGTCTCAAAAGTGCTTCACAATCAATTGAGTATTTTTTGACTTGAATGAGCCAATGCAACTGGAAGTTCATGCTAGATGAGTGCCAGAATCAAACCTTGAACATTGTTTGTGTTTTCAGGTTCTTGCATTCCTTTAGAATAGTTGTGAAGGGTATTTTTACTGACCATGGACCAATCCCCAAAAGGATTTTACCTCACAAGGCTAATTTTCAAAATTGATTTGGTAAATAAATTAATGCTCTTTTAATCTACATAAGGTATTGCTGAAGATTAATAAATGGTTATATTTTAATGCGACCATTTCCACTGTGAACAACTTTTCTAATCCATCATATCTACACAGCTCTCACACAGACACAAATGTCCTCAAAATATCTTAAATAATTACTGTCTGAAATTAGGTCTTCCAAATATGTGATAAATATTCTGAATGAATTGAAAGACCTCCACAATTTTTTATTTAATAGTGTAACTGTGACCTTCACCCTTGTGGTACAGAATTTTAAAGTTCGCCTATTCCCCCACACTGGAAGTGGGTTTGCATACTGTTGGGCACATGAGCTGCTAGAGGCATCATGCCACCTCTCAGCCACCTCCACCAATTTTATGTGGGGCGGGGTCATTTTATTTGAGTGATCTTCCAAACCCATGAAGCAATCAACGCCCCATTCTGCCCTGACCATAAATTGTCAGGCAGTGAGCAGAAACCGGCAATGGTTCAGAAACCTGACAAGCTACTCTGCTCGAGCTTCAAGGATAAAAGAGGGAAGCGTGAGTCCACTGTTTTGATTAAAGCCCCTACTCCCCCAAAGCTTCAGGCAACCTCACAGTTCCCATACCCCTGTCTATCCAAGCTCCCAATCTCCCTCAGCCCTCTTTGCTGTGAACTGGGAAAGTACACCCATTTCCACATTCAGTCATGACATCTGCTCATTGGACGTCAAATCCAGTCCAACAGGTTTGACACTAAATTGTAAATTGTAAAAAATACAGAGTGCAAATATCCATTTCCCTTTTTAATAGCACTCTCCAATGTCTCTGAATCTTAACTTTCAACAGAGGTTATTAAATTGAGATTTCAAACTGGAAGCTTGTTCTGGAGTCAACTGTTGTGTCTTTCTTGCTGCCTTCCTGAACATTACAGAGTCCAGTCAACGACTTTTCGTAATCTATATGGCTCCTCTCATCACTTTAAGTACAAGTAGCCATCAAGGAAGCCTACTGTTTGATAATCTAATTGTTTTGAAATAGGAATTTTTAAAATTCCTTCACATTAATACATAGATTGTTCAGTCTCGATGGCTAGTACTAAGTAATTTATCAGATCATATTTTCAAATGTCCTAATGGAGACTGAGCCAAAGCTGTCTAATTCCCCAAAGTATTTTACTAAATTCCTAAGCTTTGCTTTCCATCCTAATCACAGCATAGACCTCTATTGTTCTACATTATTAAAGTCTGCATTGATGGCTGGATGGCTCTTCAACTGAAAAAAATGACCTGAACTCTCACAAGTTGAAAGGCAAAGTTCCTTAAAAACACCAGGGCCGGCTCTTAGATTCCTCGATCTCAGCAGAGAGCCATGTTCATACAGGGCATGGATCAGAGAATCAGGAATATCATGGTGTTCCCTATCTACATTTTGTTATCTCTTTAAGCATGGCTTCTTACTTAAGTGCAACATTACAGAATAAAACCTTTGAAGTGATTTTAAAACCTGAGTTAAACACATAATTACCATTGTTTTTATATTACGTCTGCAGGCTGGTGCATGAGTCATTAATACACACAAGTACACCCATATGACCGTAAGACATAGGTGCAAAATTAGGCCATTCAGCCCATTGGGTCTGTTCTGCTATTTGATCATGGCTGAAATGTTTCTCAACCCCATTCTCCAAGCTGAATATTTGCCAGTAAGCTTTTAGGTGTTCTTGGTTACACTTGGTAAGCATCCATTGATAATGATATCAGCCTTGAATATAATGTGGCTTACTCCCAGGGAGATGAACCTGCCTTGCATCAAAGGTCAATAGGCTGTAGGTTTGTGCCTGTAAATACCACACGATGTTGAGTTGTTAGCTTCAGGTATGTTGTAGCTCCCGTTAGAAGGTTAAGTGATGACTTGATTGAAGGTTCCAAGTTATTATAAGGAACTGATACAATAAATACAATGAAATCATTTCCACTGTTTGCAGAGGAGGGAGCTGAACTTTCCCGTGGAGATGGTCCTAGGGAAAGGAGTCAGGTCTGTGTCCATGGGCCACCCTTTCAACCCTAAGAGATATGATATGGTCCACAACTTACAGACAGGCTTTCGGAGTGAAGTTAGGAAACAATTCTTAAATGAAAAGGGTGATACCTTCTTCTGCAAATAGTTTTTCATTCTAGATTAATAGTTGCTTTTTAAATGTGACTGAACATTCTTGTTCATATTAGGAGATATGGGAGAAAACTGGGCAAATGAAGTTAGGTCACAGATTAGTCATGATGTCACTGAATGGACTTAAAAGGACAGTTTGCCTAGTCCTGTTCCTGTGTTCCTATGAGCAAAGGCAGATGGTAGGACTCAACCCAAATGACTCTTATTCATGTAAACTGCACAAGAGACTAAAACAGACCACTGGTAACAAGTCACTTTTCTATCCAGCAGGGTAAGACGCATTAATAGTGCAAGGCAACGTAAAGAGGAGAAGAAAAGATTGGAGCTAAGGGGGTGTGGATGGTGAAATCAAAAGATCTGAGACAACAGAACCCAGACACAAATAATGCTCATTCTCTTGACTAACTGGATCAATATCTTAATGAATTCTTTTTGTTGTTATCAAGTTTTGTATCTTGTTCTATAATAGACTTTGAGACACTTTACAATGTCAAATGTGCTTTGTAAATGATAGAAACTTCGGAAAGACGTGATTACAGCAGGGTCTTTAAAGCTGTTCGACTATAATCCTCACAACCTGCAATATTATTGGGAAATATTTGACATATGGAGCAAACATTTTAATATTTCAGTTAGAATTTTTCAACAAGCAAAGCTGGTGTATACCTCTGAACAGGTTCCGTGGTATTTGACACGTATGACCACAGCCATTGGAACAGCATTTCTTCAGTCCTGAGCACTCATTATCTACCTCACAGCTTTCAACACAGGCAGCAGCAAAGCCACTGGCCTTCTCTGGAGCTGGACAGTCACCTTGTTTCACAGACTGGATTGATTTGAGAAACTCACAGCTGGTCAGGCACTCATAGTGTTTCTTTGGAAAGAGAGACTGGAAATTAAATACAAAGAAAGATGCATTTAATGAAAATACTTCATTTTGTTGCTTATCAAATTATTCCGTAGAGGCTGGTATTCATCACCTGGTCACCCTTTATTTACACATGAACAGTCCTTGACTTTAGTGCCACCTCATTCAGAGTCAGTACCAGAGTGTCAGTGTCCCTGACACCCCCTTTTTATGTGTCAGCCAAAACTTCCTGATTGGACCAGAATAACAGGCCCCATCAGTGAACTCATATTCTATGAGGTCCAGCTGGCTGTCCTTGTTACAATCAGTACAGCTTACATGTTGAAACTCCTGCAAAACCAATCATTCATGTGGTAAACTGCAAGACAGGAGAAATTCTATAATTAATGCACTTGTAGCTACATGTAAAAAAAAAGGTCCCAAGGGACGAAACCTATTGTCCTGTTTTTCCATTTTGGATTGTGATTTCATATCCCTCTTGGTTTTACCACTGGTGTTTAAATTCAGTAACCTACATATTGAACCAACAATTTGATTTATCTTCAAAGTCAATAATAGCCAAAGTAAATTCCCAAGGATGGACCTTACCTCACACTTGCTTTGGCAGAGAACCTCCTGTAAGTCCCAAGACTCTTTACAGGGCTGCAGGCACTGTAAAGTAGAACAAAGTGCCTATTAGTGTCAAAAGCAAGATCAAAGGGGCAAGATGCATTATAGTCCACGTCTACCCCTGCCAGCAGTTCACTGTCATACACTAATACCCTCTTTTATCTAAGTGACAGGAATGATGTCTTTAAAAATTGGCAACACTATTTGAACAGTTGTCAAATCTATTCTGAAGCAGGAGAGATAGTGTAATGTTTTCTTTGGCATAGGCATTTCAGTGAAAGAATTATGATGCTTTCAACTTAATTAAAATAAACTCGAATAAAATTTACAGTCTTTAAACAAAATGTAACTGTTACACAAATAGATATTTACATTTTTGCACGCTAGATCAGATTGCTGGATATTTCTATGGCCACCCAAAGGGCTATGGCTTTTTAATGTAATGCTTACTCTAACAAAAAGCACAAGGTAAACAGCTATTATATCTGTATCCAGCCTGAATGAGCTTCATTCATAGTAAACAATCATAGAGCTACCCTACTACCAACACGTTTAGGGAAATAAGGAACCTTACTGACTTCAACAAAATCATCTGGAATGATATCACTTAAGGACCAAAGTTAGAAACTGGTAGCTGTTGTTGACAAAGATAAAGCCAATAACTGCTGCTTTATTTATAATACAATATTAACTGTCAAGGACTTTATGTCAAGTGAGTTTAATGTTCTGTATCTGAACTCCATTCATTGTGGTGTTTGGAGGCCAACTACAGGGATGAAATGATTGAAACAACTGTTGATCTGACCCAAGATTTAACATCCCCAACAGTTCACACGAAACTAAAAAAAGGTCTCTTTACATTCAACTATCTTTATCTGAAGACTAAACTGTTTATTTTTGAAATGTTGCAGCAAATTCTGTATGATGACTGGCCAAAAATAAGTATTTTGGCTAAAATCTTGTCAATCCACACATAAGCCCAAACATTTTCAGAAGAAAACAAATCTCAGTTGATTCAATAATTATCAAGGCCATTCCATTAATCGTCTGAGATATATTCAGTGACTGCTCTTCAAACTGAAATAAAGACTAGAAGCTTAATATTACTATAGCATTTGAACATGTTTCTGGAGCTTAGAAATCATTCTTGGTGGTAGGTCAGATTTTTAAGTGGATACAGAAAAGCAGACAGGTGGATGGAAGAAAACCCACTTTTGCCTCCAAGTAGTTTAGAGAACAAGGGAAGTAAGGTTTTGGGAAATTACCTTTTATGTGGGAAGTAAGGCTTCAGTCTTTCTACAGGGAAGCATTTTGCCATTTGCTCGCTGATGTTTCAACCACAATTTTACTTACATTCCTTCTGACTTTCATTTCCACTGAACTAGAGTTGTAAAATCTATGTCCATCTTTTTAAAACAATATCTCTGTGTCCTCTCATTGATGATCATTTAAATCTTTCCATCAGATTGTAGATCCATGAACCCAACCACCCTGCTATCCTATTCATTCTTTTGCCTTCTCCTCCAGTTCCATCTTCCAAATGAACCAAAATGCTTCCAACCTCAGATCTGGTGAAGGTGACACCCCCAGTTTGTCTGAACCCATCTTTCCTTTGTATATTCACTGAATGACTTACATGTTCTGTTCTTATTTGAGGAGGCAATTATGGATTTATTTAGTTTTGAAATTTAAAAGGAATTAGAGATGCACTAATGGTTTGTCCCACATTATAATTTAGGCTAGGAATTTAATAGTGTGTTGAATGAATGCTTCCCAAATACATTGATTGTAAATGCATTATTATACTTTTGTGCAGAAAAACAATGCAGTGCTCGAGTAAAGAAATGGGCTGGGCACACAATGCCATGACTTCATAAACCATGGAAAATGTGTCTGAACAGCAACACATATCTTACATATTAGAAATACATTTTATTTATAGCATAGAAACAAACCACTCGCCCTAACCACTCAATGTCTGTCTCCCGCCCTTCTTCACCTAGTTCATCAACATAACATTCTATTCCTTTCTCACTCATGTCTGTTTCCACGTTCTCCTTTAAATGTGTCAATACCAATCGCCTCAATTATTCCTTGAAGCAAGTTCCATAATCCCGCCAGTCTCTGGATAAAGAACTTCCTCCTGAATGCCTGTTGGATTTATGAATCACTATCTTATATTTATGACAAATGTAAAACACTATGGATGTTGAAAATATGAAATAAGGACAGAAAACTCTGGAAATACTGAGCAGCTCGGCCAGAAAGAGAAACAGGGTTGACATTTCAGGGTTCTAAAGAAAAGTCATATCGGACTCGAAGCGTTAACTCTATTTGTCTTTTCACAGATTGCCAGGCCTGCTGATTCTCGAGCACTTTCTGCTTTTATTAATGTTTCAGGTCTGTGAGCTTTAAAGCGGCAAAATGTTACTATCCATAATAAGTGAAATTAACCTGAAGGAACTGCATCAGTCAGCTCAAACTTTCACTGTGGCCACATGCTAATTTCACCATCTAACTGCTCCCATCACATCAGTTTTATTCAATGGTGGATTCCCAACTGTGTATCCACCTCCTCTGAGGTGCAGGCACAGAATGGAAAACATGCCTGAGGAGAAATAAGGATTGCAGGCTTAAAAAGTCCCTGAATCACCTATGAAATCACTTCATGCTCCACTAAACCATGGGTTTTCCATTTGACTAGATTCCAAGTAACCCAGAAAAGGAATAGATCACTTCAGGATCTCAAGAGAACTCCATTTTTTGGGGGCATTCCCAATGCACTTTGCTTTTTAATTTCAGGCTAAGGCACAAGAATTACTAATAAGAATGGGACAGACTGGATTTCTCCACAGCGAACTGACAAGGACTCAATAGGCAGAATGGCTTCCTCTGTTCAATAATGAGCCTATGCTGGTGCTCAGCCAGGACCTGATTTGATTTTGATTTGATTTGATTTGATTGTCACATGTACTCAAGTACAACAGTACAGGGGTACAGTGAAAAGTGTATAATGTCGGCTCACAAGGCGCCATCTCAGGTACAAATACACAAGTTCAGAATCTTAAGAACAAGGTAGAAAGAAAGAACAAAGTTAAAAGTTAAACATCGCAGTAATTAAAGTATAGCATAAAACATATGAAATAAGGTTAAAAGTTACACGTTGTAGATCT
Organism: Rhincodon typus; assembly: GCF_021869965.1. Classification (NCBI taxonomy): domain Eukaryota; kingdom Metazoa; phylum Chordata; class Chondrichthyes; order Orectolobiformes; family Rhincodontidae; genus Rhincodon; species Rhincodon typus. The sequence continues at coordinate 22,373,456 of NC_063337.1, forward strand.
TCTTAGTTTTAAGTAGAAAATATAGTTTAATGCAATTTTTTAATGAGGCTGTAGCTTGTCATTTATCTTTCTACCCCATTTATCATGAGAAATTTGTGCTGCTTTTGAAAGGTGGGCATATCAGTGATTAGCTTGGAGAAATCATCCACTATTCCACTATTCTTTACTGGAAACCACTTTTCCAATGAAGACTGATAGCCACCTGATGGATTCCCTTCTGACTGGTTACCTAATATTTACTGCTGCTGCAGTGCTCCAGCGAAGCCCAACGCAAGCTGGAAGAACAACACCTCATTTTCTGCTTGGGGACCCTACAGCACTCCGGACTCAATATCGAGTTCAATAATTTTAGGGCCTAAGCTCTCCCATGTCCCAGCCCCCTACCCCACACACCAGGCCTTATTACCACATAGCCTGCCATTACACACCCCCTGTTGTTAGTCACTAATAGTCCCCATTAACAACTATTCACCCTCCCAGCCTGATCATTATCAACTCCTCGGTCTATCCAACTGTCTTTCTCTCTCTTTATGCCCTTTCCTATCGTTTACTCCATACCCCACCCACCTCCCTATTTTCTACATATGAACTGACATTTTCTCAGCCACCATCAGTTCTGAGGAAGGGTCACTGGACCCGAAACGTTAACTCTGTTTTCTCCTTCGCAGATGCTGCCAGACCTGCTGAGCTTAGAACATAGAACATAGAACATAGAACATAGAACATTACAGCGCAGTACAGGCCCTTCGACCCTCAATGTTGCGCCGACCTGTGAAACCAATCTGAAGCCCATCTAATCTACTATTCCATTATCATCCATATGTTTATCCAATGACCATTTAAATGCCCTTAAAGTTGGTGAGTCTACTACTGTTGCAGGCAGGGCATTCCACACCCTTACTATTCTCTGAGTAAAGAACCTACCTCTGACATCTGTCCTATATCTATCACCCTTCAATTTAAAGCTATGTCCCCTCGTGCTAGCCATCACCATCTGAGGAAAAAGGCTCTCACTGTCCACCTTATCTAATCCCCTGATCATCTTGTATGTCTCTATTAAGTCACCTCTTAACGTTGTCTCTAACGAAAACAGCCTCAAGACCCTCAGCCTTTCCTCATAAGACCTTCTCTCCATACCAGGCAATATCTTGGTAAATCTCCTCTGCATCCTTTCCAATGCTTCCACATCCTTCCTATAATGCGGCGACCAGAACTGTACGCAATACTCCAAGTGCGGCCGCACCAGAGTTTTGTACAGCTGCAACATGACCTCATGGCTCCGAAACTCAATCCCTCTACCAATAAAACCTAACACACCGACAACTTTTTCCAGCAACTTTGTTTTTTTCACCTAATATTTACGTTCACCTATCCTCAAGCAAACCACAAGTCAACAATTTACATGATAATGCATATTTCCAGTGTTGTTGTTCCTATTGTCCAACAAAATCATGTAACTGCATGACGCAGTTTAGAAAATGTTACCTATTTGTTTTGGATTAAAACATTCCTGGAAGCAGAGCACAGATAAAAACAGACAATGCAGCAGAATGCTGTTAAGACCTCAAAGAATCTTTACTTCAATTGCAGGCATTGAGATTTTCATTGAGATGGACTGCCATGTAACTCCTAGTCAGCAGCAATTCAGAGCCAAGATTATCAACAGCATTTAATCTGCTACTTTGACTGACAGTACTCACACTACTTCAAGTTTGTTCTATCTCTTTAGTATAAATGGTGGAAACAGCTATCCACTCTACACACCCACCACTACCATTACCTGAGATTAGATTTTCCTGTTCTAATGCAGAGCCATATTGCACTGGCAGGCTTTAAAATTCGTGCTTGGAACCTGACTCCAGGCACTTCCCTTCCTGGTGCCAACAATTTTCAGCAGAGTGTAATAAAGGCATCATGCAGGGAGAATGCATGCAGCTGTCCCAACATTGTCAGCACCATTGTGGATGTAAGCATTTCAAACTTTCACAATTTTCATGGAATCAGGCCACTTTTGCCATGTGAGGCACAGAAGTGTCATGAACCATGGCGGTGGGGAGGGGGCTAAGTGGGAAATATGGTTTATAGTTGGGAAACACATGAGAGGCAAGTCAATTTCACATGTCCTAATGAGGGTTTGTTGACATAGTTGTTCAATAGAACTCTATTTTGGAAGCTTGACAAAGTTCCATATTCACAAATTGATTGTACTCAGCTGGGTTTGTTAAAACAGCTGTCAAGAAGAATATGAGCTTGGTTATTTCATCAATTATAAGTTGGTAAGAAGATTTTTAAAATTGGATTTTTAAGTAATATTTATTTATTTTGACAGGTTTATGAACTTAGAGAGACAAAGAGTCATAGACTTAGATAGCTTGGAAACAGACCCTTGAGTCCAACTCATCTGTGCCAAACCAGATATCCCACATCCCTCTAATTCTTTCCTGTTCATATACCCATCCAGACGCCTTTTAAATGTTGCCTCTACCGCCTCCTCTGGCAACTCATTCCATACATGCACCACCTTCTAAGTGAAAAAGCTGCCCCTCAGGTCCCTTTTAATCTTTCCCTTCTCACCTTAAATATATGCCCTGTAGTTTTGGACTCCCCTGCCCTGGGATAGAGACCTTGGCCATTCACCTTATCCATGCCTCTCATGACTTTATAAACCTCTGTAAGGTTCTTCTTAGGCTTCTACTTAGTGCTAATAATTCTGTTTATAATGGATACTGAGAGAAGGGTTATAGGGTGCATGAGGGGAAAGGGGAGGGGTCATGATGTGAGAATGAGGGGCTTTGACACTCATCTCCAGAGCTGAGCCAAAGGCCCAGCAAACAGACCTTTTAATCTGGATGCCTAGGCATTGGATCAACTCAATTTTCATCTCAGACCTGCCTCTGGGTCCAGGAGCCACAACTCCAGTCCATCTCTGATTCTCTGAAAGTAGCAAAGGTAGAGTCTGTCAGTCAGGAAGCAGGATCACAACATCAGGAGATTGCCCCACCTCCAAAATAAAAATCCGGCCCAGGATTCCTAATTCTCCAAGTTCTCCTCGAGTAACATGCTAATGAGTGATTTGATATAGCCGCTGCTATTGTAACCATTGCAGGAAAAATAGGAAACTGGCTATGTGGGATGGAATTTTTTTTTTGTTGTTAACTTTATACCTTTGGAGTTCTAATGACACCAACTGGGCACCATAGTCTGTCCTCGTGTTGATCTTCAAGCTGATCCCGCTGAAATCTACTGCTTCCTTCCTTTCTACATATCATTTACAACCATCTCTAGAAGAATGTCAGCTGCAATATTTTATTATTCCTTTGGGTATATAATTCAAGAAGCAAGGCAAATTGAAAGTGACTGTGAAAGTGTTCTTAGAATGTTGGCCAGGAGTCACTCTGAATTGAATTTATTTTTATTTTAAAACAGTTTGCAGCACAATATTAGTGATTTATCGCTTCTCAGTATCTGCATTTATTTCATATTCTTTTCATAAAAATAAAGGTTTGTGATTACATCTCTTTCTCCTTAGCAGCTGTGTAAACAATTCAATTTTCAATAGCGAGAACTTTCACCAGGTTTAACTAAAAGCAAGTGAAGAATTTGGGTAATCAAGATTCACTTCACAATATTTCCAAATTTTATAGCTCTGCATTAGGTATAAACCAATGTTAAAAAATATTGAGCAGTCACATTCTTTCAAGTTTGTTTCCTGATCTCCAATGGGGTACTAAAAGACTTCAGATGCACTGTACAAAAGATCAGAAGCATTGGTTCTAATCCTGACTGCTATGTAGTGAGGGTTGGTTAAACTCCCCTTTGAGTACTTTCAGCAGATATGGACACCACACTTTTTAAAGGTATACAACAAACTTTGTTTTAACCACCACCTTACCAACTGGCACTCTTAAAAACCCAGCAAAATTATATACCTCAAATATTGCAATCAACCACAACGTCCCAGTATTTGTACTGTAAATAAAGTATAACAGTGAAATGTATACACCCTACATTATGTTTCTATTTCTTACTGTGTGTCTTTACCTTGATTTTAGGAGCTGTGTTGATTATTTTACAAAGACTTTTTGAGGAATGCTGATTTCTCAAAGCTTCGCTTGATCAGGATTTATTGCGGTTATGCGTATCTCTTGACCATCCAAAATATTTGACCAACCATCACATTCCTGGTCCCATAGGAGCCAATTAGTGGCAAGTTTTCTGTATTGGCCTTGGAGGGAGTATAACAAAGCTTTACAAGAATGATACCTGCAGCAGTTACGTTATGAGGACAGAACACAAATTAGACCTGTTTTCTCTAGAACTTAGAAAATTAAGAGGTGATCTGATCAAAGTCTTCAAGATGTTAACAGAAAAAGACAGGGTAGATAAAAGTTAAATTATTTCCATTGGTTGAGTAAGCTAGCACACAAGGACAGACAGATTTAGGGACAGACCAGTCAGTACTTCTACACACCAAGAGTGGTAGAGGTTTGGAACTCTCTTCCACAAATGCTATTAGATGCAGGGTCAGTTGTTAATTTTACATCTGAGGTAGATAAATTATCATTAAATAAAGGGATACAGGCAAAAGGCAGGTATGTGGAGCTATGCCACAGATCGGCCATGACCTCACTGAATGTTGGAACAGGCTCGAGGGGCTCACTGGCCTATTTTTGTTCCAATTGGTTCTGGAAAGTGTAACTATCTGTATAGTGACGGTAACAATGTCAGCCAGGTGGACTGCATAGAATATGAGTTCCCTAATTGGAGCTGTTAATCTGGTCTAACCAGGGAGCCCTGGCTGACAGGTATTAACAGGACTGTCGGAGTTTCTGGTCACTCTGAGAGCTAACTCTGACAGAGCTGAATCAGTGTCAAGGACTCTCCATGTGTGAATGATGGGTGACTTGGCGACGGGCTTCTGTGGAGTTATTTTGATCTGGATGTCAGGTAACTATAGGATCGGGGCTAAATGCAATGCCCAATGCAGCCATCAGTGCATTCAGAGTGAACATTTTAATAAGCGGCAGGATAGTTAGCACTTGCAGAAACATAAGTCAGTGTCTTTAGAAGAACCAGGGAGAAGAAAAACGAACATAAAACGAAGAAATAACATTGGAACAAAAGTTCTTCACAGTAAGAATATAGTCTAATCTATAAGCCAGAGTGGCTCAGTTGGATCATATTCCATTTCTATCCATAGTTCAAACTTGTTGCTTGGCATCTTTGAATCTAAACACAGGTTGGTTGATATCTATATTTATGTGGGAGCCTGGGAGTCAAGAAGTATTTGGCCTCCTCTTGCAAATCATCATGTGAATGGCATTGAAAATGTCATAACCCTGAGCAAGTTAGTATACTGTAATCGAGTCAAAAGGCTCAGATGACATTGCAAACCGCAGAAAAAACATTTATAATACTCGTTTAGAGAACATGAATGTAACTGGAGGACATGAGTATAAAATTAACAAGCATAAAGAAAGGTCTGGGATTAGAAGGTTTCCTTCCCCTCCCAACCTCAGTGTCTTATGTGAAATACTCTTGATTGAACAAGCTAATCCTAAATTGATTAATATTGTTATAAAAAGGCTTCATGAATCCTGGGAGTTATAAAAACACGTAAGTGTAGATGCAATTAAATACTGTGTGAAATGTAATGGAAGCTGAGCTGCTAGGAAATGCCATTCCAACTGGTTTAGCATTTATAATCCAGGCTGCACAGACAAGTAGATATGCCGAAGGCATGCACATTTTATTTAAGTTCATTCATGGGATGCGGTTGCTGCTAGCTAGGTCAGCATTTATTACCCATCACAAGTTGTCCTTGAGAAGCTGGAGAAAAGATCAGCTGTTTCATTAATGACCTTCCGTCCATTGTAAGGTCAGAAGAGGGAATGTTTGTTGATGTACAATATTTAGCACCATTCATGACTCTTCAGATACTGATGCAGTCCATGTGTAATTGCAGCAAGACCTGGAAACCATCCAGGTTTGAGTTGACAAGTTGCAAGCAACATTCATGCTACAAAAGTGTCAGGCAGTGACTATCCCCATCACATGAGGATATAACCATTTCCACTGGACACTCAGTGGCATTGACATTGTTGAATTCCTCCACTATCAATAACCTAGTAGTTAACATTGATCAGAAACTGAATTGAACTAGCCATATAAATACTGTGGCTACACGAGTAGGTCAGAGGCTAGGAATCCTGCAGCAAGTAATTCATCTTCTGACTCCCCAAAGCCTGATGACCATCTACAGGGCAGAAGTCAGGAGTGGGTTAGAATATCCCCATTTGCCTGGATCAGTGCAGCTTCAATAACATTCATAAAGCTCAATATTATCCAGGATACAGCAGTCTACTTAAGTGGTACCTCACCAGCTCAAAAATTTACTCCCATCCCCACCAAAAACACTGGCAGCAGTGTATACAATCTACAAGATGTAATGCAACAACTCACTAAGATTTCTCTAACATGACTTTCAAAACCTGCCACCTCTAACACATTGAAGGACAGGGACAGCAAATGCACAGGATCTCAAACATCTGCTGGTTACCCTCCAAGTCAAACATCCTCTTGACTTGGAAATATACTGCTGTTCCTTCACTGTAGCTGGATGAAAATCCTGGCACTCCATCCCTAAAAGCACTGGTGGTGTCCCTGTGTCCCAAGAACTGCAGTAGGTCAACGACGCAGCTTACCACTACCTTCTCCAGGGCAATTAAGGAAGGGCAATAATTGCTGGCCCAACCAGAGATGCCCACATCCCATGAAATAAACAAAAAAACACTATTGGAAGATCAGAAGGAAAATTTACACAATCTTACATGGATCGGGTAGAGTTCAAATTGGAACAGACAGACTTTGTTATTGGATCAAACTCCCTTATCCTATCCAGTGTCCTCCTCAGTTCACATTAGAAATCCAAGACTACATGACATGTGCAACAGTAAATTCATTTCTCAGTTCTTTATATGGAGCAACAGGCAATGCATTAGGCATGCTGACCTCAATGTCTGAGTTCTTAATACGTTCACCTGTCATCTGAAGCTTTGTACCCCAAGTGTTACATCGTAAAATTTATGCCATGGTGTCATGTTATTTCCCAATAATTCATGCGTGATCGAGTTGCAGTACTCATGCAGTGACAATGTCACTAATTTAATCCTTCAATGAATACCTCACCATGTATGAATGGAATGTAATGACCTCAAATTTGATATCTGTCATGACATTCGTAGACTTTTTTAGAAATGAAAAGTTCCTGGGAATGCTTTCAAATTATTACTGTGTTTCTGATGTAAAAGACAAAAGAGCCTGTGTGGGAGTGATTATGTTCAGAATAACTGGATCTCATGAGTCTGAGCGTTTGAGCTAAATTGTCCCAGTTCCATGATATCTGGGTGGGAAGATAATACAGATTCATTTCGGGATTGTGACCTGATGCATTCCTGCTGCCAGTTAACTTCCCTGGAGCAAGCTGGAAAGAAGGTAAGGTACCCCTCCAGGCCAGTAAGCAGCCAGTGATGAAGGCCCATTGAGCATGGTTCTGCGTTATCATTGGCATTTTATCACCAGTAATGGAGCAGGCTCCCTCTCTAAATACATAAGCTACTTGGCCAACAGAGGCAGGCAGCCTATGCAGGCCCAGGGGGCTGTTGGAGCTGGACACTCCAAGGCCACAGGCAGGGAAAGGCCAAACTCACCACCTAGTTGAATTCTTGAGAGAGGTTCTCTCTACTACAATCCGTGAGGTCCTAATGGCTTCAACTCTATTTATTCAAGTGAATCAATGATCAGAATCTTGGTGAAGAGCGGAGCCAGTTGGCAAGCCCCGAAAAAACCCTCACTGCCTCTTCGAAGGAATATCTTCTGAATCACACATCAAGCAGGCATTGGCAAGGACACTTTCAGGCCATCGCCTGGAATTAGGGCAAGCGCAGTTGGCCGATTCAGGCCATCTTACGCCCAGTGGCACTATTGAGGAGGCTTGGCTTCCAGCAGAAGAGGGGCCTCAGAATTCTAGAACCCAGGACTAAGATAAAAGAAATATAGTGACAGGGGGTTATACACTAGAAAGTGATTCTTTTTGAACAGTGTCCAGGTCAAATTGATAGATTTATTTCAGTTAACTACACTCCATAAACCTCACCTCCACAGATAATATCTCTGTTACACACAGTGAGCCAATAACATGGTTATATTGAATTTGAATTATTCTTTTTAGATATTTTTAATCAATCTGTTCAAACATGTTGTGACACACCTTTGGAGCAGGTGGGACTTGAACCCAGATGTTCGGGCCAGAAGTCTGGACACTATCACTGAACCCCAAGAATCTCATTGATGTCTAGCTCTCCATGATTATAAAACCAATTCACACCCAGCCAATTAACTTCTACATCCATCTGATGTTCCCTTGTTCCATTAGGTCTTCGACTTCCCTTCAAATCTTATTGGATAATAGTAGATTCTTTATTATTCACTTTAAATACATGTATAGCATATATACACACACATAAAAATTTTTAAAATCAAGCTCTAAAAATGTCAACATATTACACTCCTGTTTCTTTTCTTTTGTATTAAAATTCTAACTGTCCTTTTCCATCATGCCCAACAGTTTCTTAGACCTTGCTCTTTTCTTTGTAAAACCAGATAGCTGACTACTGCTAACCACCAATTTCAATTTGGAGATTTCTCTGTTCTCCAGCATGTTTTAAAACTGCAAAATCAATCCTCAGTCCTTTTTCATTCATATATTTCATTAATGTACGTTATCTCTTAGAGCCTTGTTTTTGATGTAACACTCCATGGATATTGCTGCTGAGTTTTTAAAATTTTTTCCAATATTTTCACTAAGAAAAAAGGCATGCCTATTGCCTCACCAAGAGTGAAAGTTTCTGCCACTCAGACACTTTTTATTATCCCTCTGATATTTTTAGATTTCTTGCCCTCAGGAACTCATCAGAGATTTACTTAGGAAGCATCATATCCAGACATCTCCCATTGATGGAAATTCCAAAACACAAAACTCCATTTTAATGTTTTATCAATGTTTTGTTCACCTGAATAATATCTTTCCGCTTGGGATTTTTCATTGTTGTACTCAACTTACTTCTGTTGAAGGGTCTAGGCCCGAAACGTCAGCCTTTCTGCTCCTATGATGCTGCTTGGCCTGCTATGTTCATCCAGCTCTGCACCTTGTTGTCTCTACTTCCTCAAAGCTAGTTTGCAATGCAGAATGATGCCAACAGTATATGTTCAATTCCCACACTGGCTGAGGTTACCATTTGCCTTTTCAATCTCTCCCCTTGCCTGAGGTGTGGTGATCCTCATGTTAAACCTACCTCCAGTCATCTCTTTCTCTAATGAGAGAGCAGCCCAGTGGTCTGGTAAGACTTTGGTGACTTTTACTCCTTCAAAACTGGTGACCAGCCAATTGAACTGTCCAATTAGACGTTGTAATTCATCCATTTCAGTTTTGAAAGTTGATGCATCCTTTTTGTGAGGTCCTACTGTGACTATTAGCTGCAGGACTAGTATTTTTGAAACAAGATTGCTGATATTTGAACCATTCTGCCTGATTTCCAAACCAATGTACAAAGTTCCAGAAGCTTGATTTCCAATTTTGAATTTTGGTATAAGCCCATTTGTGACAACCTTCTCAAATTCACTGCACTTAACCTCAAAATATGGCAGGATCTGCTTTTAATTGAAGACGGCCCAATTTTAATAAGACTGAGATTATATACAGTTATTTAACTTCCAGAATGTCTCTACTGTGTTTGCTGTCTCTGTTGGAGAAGAAAGAAATTTCTTTCTTGAGCTGATCTCCCTACAGAAATGCAGCTTTAATATCAACTGATCTACATTTGTTGTTAACAAAGTCAAGAAAAATTTCAAAATAGCTTTGACGAATCTAGGTTTAAATCTTAGTTCCCCCAGTCTTTCTTCAAAACCCTGTGTCACCAACCTTGCTTTTGACTTAAAAGACCTTTTCCATGCATATCCACCTACAATATATGGTTGGTTGTCCTCTCTCAAGTATCTCTGTGTACACCCCAAATACTGTCCACCTTTATAATTCTGTTGTTTGGATAGTTTATCAGCTTGTCTTCTGGTTTTCAAGGCCACAAAGACTCCTGATCACATGGGTTGCTGCTACCACATAGATGGTTGTCCTAACTTGTATTTTGTTTTTGACCTTGTTAAACCAGGCCTCTATCTTGCTTTCTATCTCCTTCTGGACTGATGCTGTTTGACCTCCCCTTTGATTAACAGACTTCCTTTCAACAGTCCATGATTCCCTTCAATTGACATGTTTGCTCACAGGCCCACTGTTTGAGTTTACATTGTGTTTTCTCACCTTCCACCTTCGTACTTCATGTTTCCAATCTATGGGCCCAATCCCCTGTCCATTACCCTGTAGTTCATCTAGCTTTTATATTATCTGGTATCCTCTGCTGGTCTCCTTATAAAAGTCACACTTCCATTGAGTAGTTCCTTCTGGTAATTATTTAACATTAGTCCACACTTTTGGCAGTTGTTCTTTTGGACCAATGGCCTCACATTGACCATCAGAACTGTTCTGTCCATCATCAGACGAACTAGCAATTGTGGCAGTTTGTTACTCAAGCTTGGATTTGAGAGGTATCTGGCTCCTCATTATTTTCCATAACTCTAGAAAATGTAGCATGCATTCCAAACAGCCTTAACAAGTCAAACTATACAAACAGTCTGGTTCCTTTGCTGTACAATTTTTTTTGTCTTGACCAAAAACTTTCTCTGGATCTCTTCATTCGTTAAGCCAAAAGCTTATCTCCTAATAGAAATTGGTTTCCAATGGTCTTACCTTATACTCACTGAATTCTCACTGAATTCTTTCTGAGACTTCATTTTTAGTGGAAGTCTTTTTGCCTGCATGCAGTGCATTCAACTTAACTGGAAAAGCAGGGTTAATCATAACTCCTTCCCAGCCGATGTATTCCACACAAGGTACAAGTACATTCACTACCTAATACTGAACAATTGAAAGACTCTGTCACCAATGCATTCATCACTGAGGTGAAACTTCTAGTGGCCAATTCAATGCTCTCTCTTTGATCCATATCGCCAACTTCTTCCTTTGAATTAAAACAGAGAATTTGAGAGAAACGCAGCAGATCTGGTAGCATCTGTAGAGAGAGAAACAGTTAATGTTTGAATCTAATATGACTCTTCTTCAGAACTCTGGATCCTGGAGAACATTCATATTGGACTCAAAACATTAACCCTGTTTCTCTCTCCATAGCTGTTGCCAGGTCTATTGAGTTTCTCCAGCACTGCCTCTTTTTATCTCAGATTTCCAGTATTCACAATTTTTGCTTTTATTTTTCCTTTGAATCTTTCTTTTCAAGTTTAGTTTTGAATACTCAATTATACTGTTTGAGACAGTTCATGGTGTAATGGTACTTTGAATTGCACCTGAACTATTGCTTGATTACACCCTGAGCATTTCTAGGGTTCATTCTCTTATTGCAAATTCCAAATTTTCTTTGCTTCTCAAAATTATCTGTCCTCTGTTCTATTAATTACAGCTGTCCTTCTGTACTATTACTTATGACTAAGTCTCACCAATTTGCCAACATTGTGTTCTCCATTTTCTGTTAATGTACCAATTGTTCCTTTGTAATATGAATGCTGCTGACAAAGAAAGCTTTCCTAGGATTTTTTTTTAGCGCTTCCAACATTTGCTCTAGCAGTGTATGTTTCTCTGCAAATTTAACTTCCATCAAAACCAGACGTCTTCATATTTGGTACTTTGGCACAGTCTAATAACTTAAGATTGGGAAATTTTCAAATTAAATTTCTGCAGTCTTGCATACAGTCTGTACATACTATTAAGTACTCAATGTTCTGGGAAAAAAAAACTTTGCTTTTTATCCTTGCTTGTGTATTGCAATAAAAATGTGAAGGCCATACCTTGCTTCCTTTTTGGTAAAGATGTAACACAGCTCCTGATCATAACTCCATTCTTCCACTGGTGATAAGGCTCACTTACAGAAAACAGGGGTGGGTAGTCAACACTTTACATTCTGACTCAACCATCCTACTACCAATGTTATACACTAGAAGATAACTCTTTTTGAACAGAGTCTAAGTTCATACTTTCACACTCTCTCACTTCCAGTGAGAACTTTATTTCAGTTAACCAACCCCTATGACACCCACCCACTGATTACTAGCTCCCCATATTTATACAACCAATTCTCATCCATTTTGATCTGTTCGATCTCAGCCATCCCTTCAGACTTTATTAGAAGGTAGGAGGTTATTTGATAAGGACTCACAGGAAGGTGCAGGCAAGATGAGGTTTCTAATTCATCACTGATTGGGCCCTTATGGGCGTGAACTGGCAGTGAGATAGGAATTTTAGATCATGGGCCTTCACACCCAGAACTTACTTCTGGTGAAAGCAGAAAGGTGACACAGTTTAGGGATGCCATCACCCTGCTTAATTAAATGCCCTTCTACCTTCAGGCTGGCAGAGCAGAAGATTCCACCCAATGTCTCTGAGAATGCCCTCATGTTAAGGCGTCTTTGGTTACCCACTGGCTCACAGGAGACTGGGCAGCTGAGCCTCCAGAGCTGATGGCCCTCTGATTGGGCCAGCAATCCACACTCACTAAATGTGGGCAAACCCCGTGATGACCAATTAGACGCTACCTCCCAGAATATTGACTCAATGTTGGCAATGTGTGGGCTCAGGACCCTCGTCTCAAACAGGTCCCAAAACCCACAGAAAATTTCAGCCTTTTACGATTTGTAATGAATGTGATCTTTTCCTTTTAATCACTCTCAATCTTTATGTATTTACTTCTAATTCACTATGTGATGCAAAATTTAATTGTAGCCTTTTGTTAAAAAAAGCAATGGAACTGAGGATGTTCAATCATGCCGTTGGCAATGCCTGCTGCAGGAAATGTTCGAATCAAGGTTTTCAGAATTTTGATAATGCTGGGGGAGAACATCCTTTACTGAAACACAACTGGTACAGGGTTAATTCCTTTAACTCAGTGTGTGTTTCACTCACAGACAGTATAAACTACAGCATCCAGTCCAGTGCTGTAGCCACAACATTTGGAAAATGACTTTACTGGCCGATGATAAGAAATTGACTCATTAAGTCATTGAGTCATAGAGTCATACAGCATGGAAACATACGCTTCAGTCCAACTCATCCATGCCAACCAGACATCACAATCTGACCTACTCCCATTTGCCAGTATTTGGTCCATATTCCTCTAAACCCTTCATATACCCAGCCAGATGACTTTTAAATATTGTAATTGTACCAGCCTCCAACACTTCCTCTGGCAGCTCATTCCATACACGTACCACCTTCTGTGTGAAAAGGTTACCCCTCAGGTCCCTTTTAAATCTGTCCCCTCTCACCTTAAACTCATGCCCTATATTTGGACATCCGCACCCTGGGAAAAAGACCTTGTATTTTCACCCTATCCATGCCCTTCATGATTTTATAAACCTCTATAAGGTCACTCCTCAGCCTCCGACGTTCTAGGGAAAAGAGCCTCTCACTATAACTCAAATGCTCCAGCCCTGGCAACATCCTTGTAAATCTTTTCTGCACCTTCTCAAGTTTAACAACATCTTTCCTTTGGAAGGGCGACCAGAATTGCATACAGTATTCCAAGATCGGCCTAACCAATGTCCTGTACAGAGGCAACATGACACCCCACTATAGCATCAAGGTTATAATCAATGGAGGCAAGCATGCCAAATGCCTCCTTCACTACCCTGTCTTCCTACAACTCCATTTTCAGGGAACTATGAACCTGCACTCCTAGCTCTCTTTGTTCAGCAACACTTCTCAGGGCCCAACCATTAACTGTATAAGTCCTGCCCTAGTTTGCTTTAGCAAAACACAAAACCTCACATTTATCTAAATTAAATTCCATCTGCTACTCCTCAGCCCATTGGCCCATCTGATCAAGGTCCCGTTGTACTCTGAGATAATCATTTTCACTGTCCACTAAACCTCCTTTTTTTGTCTCATCTGCAAACTTGCTAACCATACCTCCTACATTCACATCAAAATCATTGATTTAAATAACGCAAAGCAGTGGTATAAGCACTGATCCCTGTGGCACACGGCTGGTCATAGGCCTCGAGTCCAAAAAGCAATCCTCTTACCATCATCTTCTGTTGCCTACCTTCAAACCAACCTTGTATCCAATAGGCTAGCTTCACCTGGATCCCATGTGATCCAGCTTTGCAAACCACTACAGAATCTTGTCGAACACTTTGCTGAAGTCTATATAGACGTCTACCACTCTACTTTCAGCAATCTTCTTTGTCACCTCTTCAAAAAACTCAATTAAGTTAGTGAGACATGATTTCCCAAACACAAAGCCATGTTGATAATCCCTAATCAGTCCTTGCCTGTCCCTCATAACCCTCTCCAACTACTTATCAACCACTGACGTCAGGCTCACCGGTCTATAGTTCGCAGCTTTTCCTTGTCAACACAGTGCGGAGCTGGAGAAACACAGCAGGTCAGGCAGCATCAGAGGAACGGGAAAGTCGACAGTTCTGCTGAAGAGTCCCAACCCGAAACATTGACTTTCCTGCTCCTCTGATGCTGCTTGACCTGCTGTGTTCCTCCAGCTCCACACTGTGTTGACTCTGACTCCAGTATCTGCAGTTCTTGCTATCCCTAGCTTTTCCTCATCACCTTTCTTAAATAACGGCACCACATTAGCCAACTTCCATTCCTCTGGCACCTCACACATGGCTGTTAATGATACAAATATCTTAGCCAGGAGCCTCGCAATCTCTTTCCAATTTCCCACAAAGTTCACGGAAGGACCTGACCAGGTCCTGGGGATTTTTCTACCTTTCTGCATTTTAAGACCTCCAGCACCTCTTCTTCTGTAATATAAACTCTTTTCAAGACATCACTACTTATCTCTACAAGTTCTCTCGCTTCCATGTCCTTCTCCAAAGTGAATATTGATGTGAAATCTTCATTTAGTATCTCAACTATCTCCTGTGGTTCCACACATAAATTGAGCACATTGATCTTTAAGGGTTCCTATTTTCTTCCTAGTTACTCTTTTTGCCCTAATGATCTCTTTGGATTCTCCCTAACTTTATTTCCCAAAGCTATCTCATGTCCCTTTTCACCCTCTTGATTTCCCTCTTTAGTATACTCCTACAGCCGTTTTACTCTTCTAGGGATTCACTTGATCCCAGCTGTCTAAACCTGACATATGCCTCCCTCTATTTCTTGACCAGAGCCTCAGTTTCACCAGTCATCCAGTATTCCCTACACTTACCAACCTTGCCCTTCACCCTAACAGGAACATGCAGTGTCTGAACACTCATTGTCTCATTTTTAAAGGCCTCTCACTTCCCAACCATCTCTTCACCTGCAAATCGCTCCTCCTAAACAACTTTTGAAAGTTCCTGTCTATTGCCATCAAAATTGGCCTTTTAAAACTCCAAATTTAGAACTTTAATTTTTGATCAGTTCTATCCTTTTCCATAACTATTTTAAAACTAATAGAATTATGATCACATACCTGAAAGTGCTCCCCAACTGATACCCCCGTCAATTGCACTGCTGTATTTCCTAACAGAAGGTCAAGTATTGCTCCTTCTCCAGTAGGTACATCCACATATTGAATAAGAAAGTTTTCTTGTACACACTTAACACATTCCTCTCAATCCAAGCCCTTAACACTATGACAGTCCCAGTCTATGTTTGGAAAGCTAAAATCCCCTACCATCACAACCTTATTATTCTTACAAATATCTGAAGTCTCCTGACATATTTGCTTCTCAATTTCTCGCTGACTATTGAGGGGCCTATAATACAATTTCAACAAGGTGATTATCACTTTCTTATTTCTCTGTTCCACCTAAATAACTTCACTGGACCATTTCCCAATGAATATCCTTCCTAAAGTTTTCGAGAAGATTTGTAGCTCAGGTTGGGCATGAGGTTGTAGATATGCTTGCCGAGCCAGTAGGTTTGGTTGCAAACATTTCGTCATCCTGCTAGGTAACATCATCAGTGCACTTCCAGTGAAGTGTCGGTGTTCTGTCCTGCTTGTTATTTATGTGCTTCGGTTTGCTGGGGTGGTTGGTATTACTTCCAGTTTTGTTTCTCAGTGATTTGTACACAGGGTCTAATTCAATGTGCTTGTTGATGGAGTTCTGGTTGGAAAACCAGGCCTCCAGGAATTTCCTGGGGTTTCTCACAGTCCAGCAAAACCAGCAAAGACTGTGAGAAACACTACATAGGCCAAACCAGAAGAAAACTGACAATACGGATGCATGAACACCGACTAGTCACCAAGAGACACACCAATTCTCACTTGTTTCACTACACACGGACAACAAGGGGCACGAATTCAACTGGGACAACACATCCATAATCGCACAAGCCAAACAGAGACACGCCAGGGAATTCCTGGAGGTCCGGTATTCCAATCGGAACTCCATCAACAAACACATTGAATTAGACTCTGTGTACAAATCACTGAGAAACAAAACTGAAAGTAATATCAACCACTCCAGCAAACCAAAGCAAATAAATAACAAGTGGGACAGAACACTGACACTTCACCGGAGGCGCACTGACAATGTTACCTAGTAGGGTGATGAAATGTTTGCAATCAAACACACTGGCTCGGCAAGCATATCAACAGCCTCAACATCCTTCCATTACAGTCGTAATGTTATCCTTAATCAAAAACACCACTCCCCTTCCTCTCTTGCCTCCCTTTCTATCCTTCCTATAGCATTATCAAGCTGCCAGCCCTGCCCTTCCCTGAGCCATATTTCTGTAATTGCTATTATATTGCTGTCCCATGTTCCCAACTATGCGCTGAGTTCAATTGCCTTACCTGTCAGGCCTCTTGCATTCAAGTAAATGCAGTTTAATTTATCAATCTTATTCTCTGCCAAGCTGTTGTCTGTTGTATGTGATTCTGGCCATCCATCACACCCCTATTGCTCTTGTAAACTCCTCATTGCCTCAATCTGCTGCTCCAACCAACCCATGCAGTCCAATGTATCAGAAAGTAACAGTCAATGGAGTTATTCTTTTAACGTATTATCTACGTGGATTGAAAAGATGTATGCATTCTTAAGCACATCCTGAAAACACTGACACCATGCTAGCAAGAGCACTTGTCAGAGTTTCCACAAGATAATGATGGCTGTTAGAAGTGAAAATAGCATTAATTTGCATTTTATCAAGTGATGAAGTATGTGGAACATAAAGAGAGAGAATTCTAAGACACTTGACAGAAATCAGATGATTTCACAGATCCTTACAAGCAATGGAACCCAGTTGGAAATTCTTGGTTCTGACAGAACCAGTTATTTGCTCAGTAACAGTATCCTGTGTACAAAGTAGATCTACTAGAGTTATAGAGATGCACAGCACTGAAACAGACCCTTCGGTCCAACTTGTCCATGCCAACCAGGTACCCGAAATTAATCTAGCCCCATTTGGCAGCATTTGGCCCATATCCCTCTAAACGCCCCTTATTCATATACCCATTCAGATGCCTTTTAAATTATGTCATCGTACCGGCCTCCATCACTTCATCTGGCAGTTCATTCCATACATGCACCACCTTCTACATGAAAAAGTTGCGCCTAAGGTCCCTTTTAAATCTTTCCCCTCTCACCTTAAACCTACGCCTTCTAGTTTTGGACTCCCCTATCTGGGAGAAAAGACATTGACTACTCACCCTATCCATGCCTTCATGATTTTATAAACTTCTAGATGGTGACAAAGTTTTTGATACTGTCTATGTCATCAGATAATCATTCTTCAACTTTGGCCATTATCTCCTTCCACTTCAATGAACACATAATGCTTATGTCATGTGCAAACTTGCCTTATCAATGTACAGTTGCAGCTTATCCCAAAGCATTCTGAGCTGCACTGTTCCATGTGACAGTGTCTACATGACTACGCTATATTCTGATGTGAAAGAAAAGTGAACCTTGCACTCTGCTAGTATGACAATCCTTTTTAAAAGTGTGTCATTTCAATTCCTTCTACAGATCTACAAGATGATTACCAGCATAGGAAAGGTAGATCTGAAATGCTGCTTCAAGCTAAACCTCAAAAGCAGATGTATGTGTAAACTTCAGTAAACGTCAATTCTAGCAATGGTGTTGGAAAATTATCACCTAGCTAGCAATAGCTGGAGTGGAGTTTTGGGAAGAATAATGAGTATAAACTCCTCGCACCCATTTAAGAAGCAATTGCATGCTGTGATAGAGAACTGTAGAATTTTTTTTCATGAATAGGTTAGATTGAACAGAATGATGCTCTCTAAGGCAAAGAGAAACCTAGAAAAATTGCAGTTGAGGAGGAAAAGTGAGGTGAGACTGGAGGAATGTGTCTTCACCAAGAAGATCAGAAGCTGGGTTACTTATAGATATAAAAGATAGACAAAATTGTATGAAAACATTCACTCCAGAGTCAATCTTTGAAATAGCAATAGGAGTAGATCAAAAGCAAATTGATTCAAATTAGTAGCAGGTAACTTTAGGATTAATATCTGGAGGTTGTGCAAAGAGTGATCAGTACTTAAAACAATCTTCCAGACCAAAAAGCCAAAAATCCTGGAATCATTTAAGAAGCAATTAGGTGCCACGAAGGCAAGGGTAATATAAACTTGTTCTGCATGAATGAATAAGTACTCAGTTGTAGCATTTGGATACAGCACTGTCATTAACCACTGCCTTAAGTTAAGGGTAGCCAGGAATATTGACTTGAGGCTACAGTCTGATCAGCCATACCCTTATTGAACAGTGGAGCAGGCTCAAGGGGCTAATTGGACAACCCCTGTTCCTATTTCATGAATGGCAGCATTGTACAGCAGTGAGGTTTTCTGGATGTAATGCTTGACTGCTCCTTCAGAGGCAGCACTGCGAGTGGCAGTACATATGTACAGCTTGCTCTGATTGTATGGGGCATTTTTTTGCAGGAATGCGGTTTTCCCATCAGTTGCTTTTTTGGACTATCTCCAGTCATTCGGAAAATCTGTCTGCACTGCTGCTGCTACTGTGGAATCATCCAAACAGTCCAAATGAACTGGATTCCATAATGCCAACAACCCCAGTAAATGATAAAGTTAATTTGCCTGTTTTAGCAAATAGTTCCATGCCCCATGGATTACTTTTGATCAGTTTCCCATATTTTGAATAAGCTTTTAATAAAGGAACAAGTTGACCTTTGACAATATCAAGTCAGTTTCCCAACACTGTTGATCCTAGGAATCAGTATGATCTCCAAAATCCTTCTTTCCCAGGACACCAAATGCAAGGAATTCACTAAAATTGTCAGTCTTTCCTACTCCGACTACATTTAAGTTTAAAAAACACAACAGACTTTGTATGACAAATTCTAGATTTATATGTTCTCCTTTCCTTTTATGCAAATTTGCAGATAAACTGCTCTGTAAGCCCAGCCTCCTTTCTTCTTTTTATCAAAAAAAATGGCACATCTGCTGGTCCACAAAGACAATCAGGAAGGAAAATGACAAGGATGAAATTTTTTTTTTCATAATATTACCATTGCATATGAACTGGAGAAATCACTTTACCCACACAGATTGAAAAATCATGTGTGCTATGATAAATGTAGAATGGACTTTAACGCTCTCCAGGAAGGAGGCAACGAGGCTAGCATGATCAAATAATGGGCCTGGAAGGTGCAGTCTAGAGAGGGTCAGTTGAGGGCAGCCTTCCCATCTGAAAGCTAATGGACACTCACTGGTGATCACAGCGTGTTGGTTGGTGGAAGGAGGAGTATGTTGGGTGGGGGGGGGCGGTGCATGAGGGTTGGTGTTACCTCTTTTTAGACATCCTGCGTCAATGGAGCATACCGCCAGTGGCAAAGGCTATCCCCTTGTGGAGACAATCCCCTCCCATCCCTGACTGCCACTTGCAATTGCACAGACTCACACTTTCGTCTGGGAGTACACTGTTAATCCATCTACAGTGGTCATTGTGCCACGTGACACTGTCAGTACTGGAGAGCTGTTGGCCTCTGATTGGCTGGCTGCTCTCAGGGGTAGTACATTTGCCTTGTACCAGGAGGGTGGCAGGACTATATCCCTTGGTGGAGCCAGGAACCTTGATGTTAGCCAGCAGGCTGCCTGTTCAGGGCTTCCTCCCAACAGGTCTCCACATATAACTATGGCAAAGTTGTGATCGCCTTTCTAGCTGGTGGATGCGCTACGAATGTTAAATTCAGCCCGCGACTCTCAAAATATCCAATGTATTCCAAACATCAAGGAGCTCAACTGGCATCATTCTGTGCTAATTAATTGTTACAACTGGTAGTGTATGCATTTTGGGAAGAAGCAGCACTCTTTTACCAAACACAAAACTGATAGATTAATTTCCTCCAAAAAACTGTTTCCACAACGATTTATAAGGGCATAATTGAAATTGTCAGTTTGAATGTTCATGTGAACGTGCAAACTGGAGTGACAGACTAGCGCAGAGCTGGAGGAACACGGCAGGTTAGGCAGCATCAGAGGAGCAGGAGGGTCGACGTTTCGGGTTTACACCTTTCATCAGCACCGAGAGGGGGAGGGAATCTTGGAAATAAATGGGGTGGGGGGGTGGCTGGGCTCCCATGAGGAGCTTGAACAGTTCATCAACTTTAGTAATACCTTTCACCCCAACCTCAAATTCACCTGGACAATCTCCAACACCTCCCTCCCTCCCTTTCCTGAACCTCTCCAAATCCCCTAGTCCCACCCACCCCCATCCACCAACACCACCCCCACACCCACCCCCCATTTATTTCCGAGCTCCCTTCCCCCTTCCCAGTCCTGATTTCATAGAATCCCTACAGTGTAGAAACAGGTCCTTCTGCCCAACAATTCCACACTGAACCTCAAAGCATCCCACCCAGACGCAGCCCGCTATTACTCCCCTAATCTACACATCCCTGAACACTATGGGCAATTTAACATGGCCAATCCACCCAGCCTGCACATCTTTGGACTGTGGAAGGAAACCGGAGTACCTGGAGGAAACTCATGCAGACACAGGGAGAACGTGCAAACTCCACGCAGACAGTTGGCCGAGAGCAGAATTGAACCCGGGTCCCTGGCGCTGTGAGGCAGCAGTGCTAACCACTGATACATTGGTCAGGAATCAAACCCGGGCCTCCCGCGTGGCAGGTCAGAGTTGTACCACTGAACCACCAATGCCAGCAGGGTATGATGAAGGGTATAAACGTGAAATGTCCACTCTCCTACTCCTCTGATGCTGCCTAACCTGTTGTATTCCTTCAGCTCCACACTGTATTGTCTCTGACATCAGCATCTGCAGTTCTTACTATGTTCTGGAGTGATAGGCTCTCCACCACTCTGAGGCTGTTTGGAGTTTCATCATCTTGACAAGTTAATTCCTGCCAGTTCATTATTTCACATGATATTTTATTGATGGCTAAACCCTTTACCCTCCTGTTCCGGGAAACAATTTAAATGCACGATGTTTCAGTTTTAAAACCACTCTATCTCAAGCTCTAAAACTGCTCAGGTTTGGAGCCAATAAATTGCTGCACAAATTCCAACATTTATATTTATCTATATTTTGATTCAGTTCACAAAATTATGGGAATTCTTTCACTTAGAGGACAATTATACTTGGGTTATTGGCCAAACTTTAATCAGTTTTTTTTATTGACGTGTTGGTATTGTTACAATAATTGAGAAAACGGACAAAACAATATTTAACTTGCATCATGTGGCTTTAATACTGAAGACTTGTGCAGACTGAAGACTGGCTTGAAAAAGACACTATTGAACCTAAAATGACAAGTAATCACCTGATACGCCCAGGAAGCCCACATGGGAAATATAAAACCTGCTGCATCGGAATTACCATTTTAGTCAAGAGACACTGGAACTCAGTGAGGAGTCACTCCTGTTTTAATCACACTTCCATAAGAAGTTCACATATTGAGGGCTGAGTGGTTGCCTTATAACTAACTGCCCAACTTTGAACTTTAAAATGGCACAGACACTGGAATCCACAAAGGAATGGTCTATCAACAGCAGCCTGTGAGCAAAAAGAGAGGAAAAGCAACATGGACTGATAATTGCATCATCTCTCCCTCAATCTCTATCTCAGAGTCCAAAACTGGGGAAAAATTAACTTGGAAAAATGACCATTCACCAAGAAATCAAGGCTATCTGCAGCTACGCCACTCCTGAGGAAACAGGATAATAGCTCAGTAATTAGGACTCAGATCTTTCTCGCACAACATTGGGCTCCTTAAAATGTCACTTTAGAAACTTATGCCTTTCAGGACTCAACACTGAGTTCAACAACTTCAGAGCATGACTTCTATCCTCCATTATGATCACAGAAGCCCATCCCCCACCCAACAGTGTCCCGTCTGTGTTTTGTTGACTTTGCTCTCAGCGCAGCGGAGCAATTTTTCCCATTGCACACCTTTCATTAACACCTATTTTACACTGCCATCACTCCTTTACCATCATTAGCACTCTTTGCCTTTTGATCTGGGTACCCTCACCATTTATTCCCATTGTTCTTCCACTGCATCTGCCAACAGCATATAACAAGTTTATTTTCCAGTCCCATTCAGCTTCGAAGAATTCATTACTGAACTCTCTCCACAGATGCTGCCAGTTTCTCTAGCATTTTCTGTTTTTAATCAATTAAACTGGAACTGTGCAGACCCCCTCCTGCCCCAACCACCTTTTTGTCATTAAGCTTATTCTATGTGTTGCATGTATGTGTTAAACGTCACTTTTCCTATTTTTCACAGCTTCATGAGGTAAGAAAACTCCATTCTTTTTCACTCAAGAAAAGTTTGAAATTGGCTGTCTTTCGCTTTTGATCAAGATAAGTGAGCATAATTGAGGGTCATTGCAACGCACTTAAGAGAAAAATTAAAAATTATTTGTTAAGACTGGCTGAGAGGTGACTAAAAAAGGGGAGCCAATTAACCCTCTTCACATGATTGTAACAATATCAGAAAGTACATGCTGCTCAGTTGGGTGTTATGAAAACCACAGAAACACTTGCATTAGAAGTTTGAGATAACACGGTGTAGAGCTGGATGAACACAACAGGCCAAGCAGCATCAGAGGAGCAGGAAAGCTGATGTTTCAGGTCAGAAGAAGGGTCCAGACCCAAAACGTCAGCTTTCCTGCTCCTCCTATGCTGCTTGGCCTGCTGTGTTCATCCAGCTGTACACCTTGTTATCTTAGATTCTCCAGCATCGGCAGTTCCTACTACCCCTCGCATTAGAGGTTTGTCACCTTCTTCTTCCACTTGCTGTCGGACCTTGACCAGATGAGCCATTGGGCCAAGGAGTGGCAGTTGGAGTTTAATTTAGATAAATGTGGGGTGCTGCAGTTTGGAAAAGCAAATGGGGCAGGACTTCTACACTTAATGGTAAGGTCCTGGGGAGTGTTGCTGAACAAAGAAACCTTGGAGCACAGGTTCACAGTTCTTTGAAAGTGGAGTCGCAGGTAGATAGAATAGTGAAGAAAGTGTTGTTATGCTTGCTTTTATTGGTCAATGTATTGAGTATCGGTGTTGTGAGGTCATGTTGCAGCTGTACAGGACATTGGTGAGGCCACTTTTGGAATACAGATAGTTCTCCTATAACGCAATAGTTGCATTCTTATGTGACCTCGCGCTATAGAAAATTGTCATAGAAAGTCGTGTTGTAGGGAAATCACTATAGAAAATCACCATAACCGTACAGCAGAAGGTTTGTGTTATCCAAACACCATCAATCACGTTACAGCCAATTCGTATTAACATGTGTTATAGCAGAACTACCTGTACTGTGTGTAGTTCTGGTCTCCCTGCTATAGGAAGGATGTTGTGAAACTTGAAAGGGTTCAGAAAAGATTTACAAGGATGTTGCCAGGTTCAGAGGTTTTGAGCTACAGGGAGAGGCTGAATAGGCTGGGGCTATTTTCTCTGGAGCTTCGGAGACTGAGGGATGACCTCATAGAGGTTTACAAAATCATGAGGGGCATGGATAGCGTGAATAGACAAGGTCTTTTTCCTGAGATGGAGGAGTCCAAAACTCGAGGACATAGGTTTAAGGTGAGGGGGAAAGATTTAAAAGGGGCCTGAGCAGCAACTTGTTCATGCAGAGGATAATGCGTATATGGATCGAGCTGCCAGAGGAAGTGGTCGAAATGGGTACAATTACAAAATTTAAAAGACATTTGGACAGGTACATGTTTAGAGGGATATGGGACAAATGCAGGCAAATGGGACTAGCTCAGTTTAGGAAACCTGGTCAGCATGAACAAGTTGGGCTGAAGGGCCTATTTCTGTGTTGTATGATTCTATGACCAAATAAATGAAACTAGGTTTGCTATAAAGATCAAATACAATGATAGGAATGACTGGCTCATTATCAGAAAAAGAGAACAGTCACTGTTTCTATCGGCACTCTGGTGACCATCACTGTACATTGAGGTAAAGGACTACACTCACAGCTCTGCCTAAAAAGCAGTACTAGTCAGTAATTTATAGGGTATATGACTGAACAGAGAAAAAGGAAAGGGCTCGAAATCTAAACTAAAAGCAGGATCTGTTGATCATAAAAGCACATCAATCAGCAGTTGTTCATTTCCTTTTCAGATAGTTCTGGGTTTGCTGTTCACTTTAAGAAATGTTCCTTCCCTGTTCCACGTTGTTAATTGAGTATTGACACGATTGTACTAACTATCACAGAACCACAACAGGTTGTGTCACCTGGTGTCCATGAACATAACCCAAGTGTGTCATGCCTTACATTCCTCACTTCTGGGACAATTCAAATTCCTCATGGAATGATATGGAATACAATGTCACAGTTATGGAAAATTGACATCATAAAATATACCACTGCATGTAAAGCATTTTTCACCTCCTAAGATGATTCTGCTTTTATGGACAGTTGTGTGCTTTACTTTAGCACTTCCTGCACTTCTTGCATTTTGTTTATTTGATATTGACTGACTATTACGTCTTAACATGTAATGATTCAAAGAAATCAGATGCAGGTTACAAAGTCACTGTGTTGAAGTGTACCATTGCATATGCAAATTGACAGTCTGAATGGGATGCATAAGGGTAGACCTTGACTATATATGATTTTGTAAAATGGATAAGAGTGAATTAACAGTTCATTTTATGGAATGATTTAAAGAGATAAACTTTGCTGTCAATGTCTGAAAGGGGGTTGTAATATATTAATATTTGGGAGCTTGGATTCAAAAGTAGAGGAAAAATATATTTTAGTTCTCAGTTCAGTGAAGTTGACAATATTTTAACCAAATGATAAAAAGTAGTTTGAGCAGTGAACCATAGACACCTTTTCCAGTGAAGCATGTAACTAAATGTATGGATAAGCTACCAGGGAGTTAACATTGAATGTTTACTAAGGTGAATTTTATAAGGTAGAAACAAGAGCCACTAGTATGTTGAATTCAGAAGAAAAACCATGTTTGCAGAAGAACGGTTTTAGAATTTGTAGAAATGTCTGGACTGTGAGAGTTCAATTTGAAGAAATCTCTCAACTGTCAGACAAAACAAGGAACTGAAAATCTGAAATGAAAACAGAAATTGCTGGAGAAACTTGGCAGGTCTGGAAGCATCTATGGAGAGAAAGCAGATTTAAATGTTTTGGGTCCAGTGACCCTTCTTCAGAACTGCAAGAGTTCAATTTAGGAAAATCTCTAGGCTGTCAGAATTGGAAATAATATCCAAGGCTAATCAGAGCTGAAAAGAAGCCTTGCTTCAGCTGTCCAAGGTAAAGAGCTAGAAAGAGTTATTTGAGTAAGAAGCTAAAGGTGGAGACAGTTATAATGTCACTGGGCTAGTAATCCAGAACCCCAGTCAGATATTCTGGGGTCAAGGGTTTGAATCTCACTGTGGCAGACAGTGAAATTTTTTTGTTTAAATCCCTCGAATTAGAAGCACTTTGGATTGTTGTAAAACCTTTGTGGTTCATTAACTGCCATTCCTTACATAATCTGGACTGCATGTGACTCCAGCCCAATGTTTCTTCAAAACATGGCCTTGCAGTTGCTGGGTTGCTCTGTCCACAATTATCAGCACACCTCTGTATGACTTCTGCTGCCTTGTACCAACCCCAGAAGTCTGCACAGCAGCAAGAAAAATGACAGGAAACATTGCTGCAGATCCACAACCATGCAGTTGTCACTTAACTGCCCTCTGAGTAATAAGCGATGGGCAATAAATGCTGGCCTGGAATTGAATGACTACAAAGGGTACACTGGTAAAAGGTCTGATTCTTTCTTTTTGCTGTTTTTAATTCAGATTTGGCTTTTTATTATTTTGCATAATAAACCTGTGTGATTTTGTTAAAAGAACAACCTCGTGTAAATATTTTCAGTGACTGACCTCCATGGTAACCATATTACAAAAATAAGGCCTATGGTCCCTAAGCGAGTTGATTAGCACAATTAGCTGGACGGCTGGTTTGCGATGTAGCATGTCACCAACAGTGCAGATTTAATTCCCGTATGGATTGAGGTTACCATGAAGGTTCCATCTTTTCAACCTCGTCCCTCACCTGAGGTGCGGTGACCCTCAAGTTAAACTCATCACCAGCCAGCTCTCTCGTGAGAGGGTGGTCCACTGAGACTATGACAGCTTTATGTATGGTCCATCAAGACATGTTTCATTTGAGGGTCGGTTAGCTCAGTTGGTTGGATTGCTAGTTTGCACAGCAAAGTGATGCCAACAATATGGGCTCAATTTACACACTGGCTGAGGTTACCATGAAAGTCCCACCTTCTCAAACTCACCCTCACCTGAGGCATGGTTACCCTCAGGTTAAACTGACCCACTAGTCATCTCTTTAACAGGAGAGCAGTCCTATGCGACTATGGTGACTTTACCTTTAGTCTAAGATAGTAATTGTCCAGTATTACCATCAGTTGGGATCATAACTGTTTTCTTTTCATTTCTGTAATTCTGATGAATCAGCACTTTAGAGTTATATTTGTTTCACAGCCAAAGGCGCTCAGGGAATCCAGTGACTGTTCTATTCACTGAAACTTAACTGTGCATTTTACACCTTAAAGTTTAAGGGATGATAAAACCTTAAATATTGCGCTCAAGGTTCATAATGCATCGTATCAACTGTATTTATTATAGTACTGTTGTCCTGCAACAAACAGGATTTTCAATTCGAGATAGTAGGAACTGCAGATGCTGGAGAATCCGAGACAAGGTGCAGAGCTGGATGAACACAGCAGGCCAAGCAGCATCATAGGAGCAGAAAGGCTGACGTTTCAGGCCTAGACCCTTCATCAGAAATGGGGAAGGAGAAGGGGGTTCTGAAATAAATAGGGAGAGAGGGGGAGGCGGATAGAAGATGGATAGAGGAGAAGATAGGTGGAGAGGAAACAGGCAGGTCGAAGAGGCGGGGATGGAGCCAGTAAAGGTGATTGTAGGTGGGGAGTTAGGGAGGGGATAGGTCAGTCCAGGGAGGACGGACAGGTCAAGGGCGCGGGATGAGGTTAGTAGGTGGGAGATGGGGGTGCGGCTTGAGGTGGGAGGAGGGGATAGGTGGGAGGAAGAACAGGTTAGGGAGGCGGGTACGAGCTGGACTGGTTTTGGGATGCGGTAGAGGGAGGGGAGATTTTGAAGCTTGTGAAATCCCCCTGTTTGTGGACCATATATGAGAATAAATGAGAAAAAGCAAGTACAAAACAAAGCCTTCATTATGCAGTGTTATACCACAGCAAGAACCTCTATATTGTACCCTACCATTTCAGTGTGACTGTCAAAATTACACAGTCCTATTGGAATGCATTGAGAGATG
Organism: Rhincodon typus; assembly: GCF_021869965.1. NCBI lineage: Eukaryota > Metazoa > Chordata > Chondrichthyes > Orectolobiformes > Rhincodontidae > Rhincodon > Rhincodon typus. The sequence goes on from NC_063337.1 coordinate 22,401,348, forward strand.
AAGTTCATGTATTTTCCTGCCACTGAACACAAGTGTTAGTGCACATAATTAACACGCCAATTGTTTCTTTTACCCTGGAGCAATATATTCTGTATTAGCAAGGAGTAAGAGCTAAAGCAGGCTATTCAGTCTGGATTTCACACCAGAACAAAATGCAGAGGTCGCCTGACTGAAAACAGCTTGAATGGTGTATTATGTAAGTCAGATTTGATAGTCAGCTCAAATGATACATCGTGGCAGCAGGCATCTGTGCCTCCTCATATACCAAGGGCACGGACAGAGTAGCTGTCTCCGAGTGCGCTTCCCATGGGGACACAATTATATTCTGCCACTCGAGTGAAAATCTGGAAACTGTAACACTGGTGCCTTCTATTCTGAACTGCACTGCAACTGAAACTATGGTGAATGGAAATGAGGTACTTTGAGAAGGATCTCACGTAGTGTCCAGGTTTAATATTTTATTTGACTGAGGACAATCAGTGTGTTTAAATTGTTTAGGAAGCACTCAGCACTACCATTGGGATTTCAATAAAATGCTGTATTGGGTATCTGCAATTTCCATGTGGGTGTGCTGGAAAATTATTTTCAGTGGGATTTCAATAAAACAGTGTAACAGTTCCACTCCGCCAGTTGAACAGGAGCCAGCAGTATAAATTACAGGCTCTTTACTTTCTAAAGGCTCCTCTACATTCAGCATTTCAGGAGTTCATGTTCCATTCATCATTAGCATCAACTCATTTACTTCCTTCACAACTTATACTAATGACCTGAACAAAGAGGTTACAAATAATGTATCTAAGTTTGCTGATCACACGACGTAAGGTGGGAATGTAAACTGTGAGCAAGATATAAAAATGTTGCAAAAAGATGTAGGGAAATAAGGTGGCAAATGGATGTATGAGATTGGTCACTTTGGTGCTAATAATGGAAAAGCAGGAAAAAGATGTGAAACTTTGAAATGTTGATGGATTTGGGTGTACTACTACAAAGCAGATATGGTTAGCAAAAGGGAGGGAACATGATATGTTGGCCTTTATCACAAGGGAAACGGTGTACAAGAAGCATTGTTAAAATTGTAAAGGGCTTTGGTGGGACCAGACCTGGAGTACAGTGCATAGATTTTACAGATTGAGAATCCCTGCAGTGTGGAAATAGGCCATTTGGCCCAACAAGTCCACACCAACTCTCTGGACAGCATGCCACCCAGACTCATCCCCATACCTTATCCCTGTAACCCTGCATTTCCCATGGCTAACCCACCTAACCTACACATCCTGGACACTGCGGGTAACTGGCATGGCCAATCCACCTAATTTGCACATCTTTGGACTGTGGCAGGAAACCCACATCGAAACGGGTGAGCCATGAAGGTGCAGCAAGAACTGTTAACTGTCTATCAAGCGACCTCAACATGACCTCCACAGTAAGAATAGAGAGTGAAGTAGTCGAATCTGAAACTGAAACTAAATAAAATAAACTATGAGGGTATGGGGTACAAACATTTAAGAATGGATTTATCAGCCTTACTAAAGGTGTTGATGGTGGATAGGGAAAGGTTTATATTTAAAGAACATATGTATGAATTACAGCAATTATTCATTTATGTCCAGCAGAAAATTAAAGTAGGGAAGATGACTCAAACATGGCTTACAAAAGAAAGTAGTGACAGTTTCAGATCCAAAAAGGAAACATAAAATTGCCAGAAAAAGCAATAAGCTTGAGGGTTGAGGAATTTTAGAATTCAATAAGAGGAGATAAAAAAGTCAAGAAGGGGAAAATAGAGTATGACAGTAAAATTGCAGGGAACACAGAAATTAACCATAAAAGCTTCCATAAATATGCAAATAGAAAAAGATTAGTAGAGACAAATGCAATTCCCTTGCAATCAGAAGCAGGGGAAATTATAATGGCAAACAAATGGCAGAAGAATTAATCTGATTCTGTCTTCACAGAAGAGGGCACAAATAACGTCGCAGAAATGTTAGGAAACCAAAGGTCTAGTGAGAATGTGGAATTGAAGGAAACCGGTACTAATCAGAAAATAGTAATCAGCAAATTAATGAGGTCAATGGCTGACAAATCACCAGGGCCTGATAATCAGCATCCCAGAGTACAAAAGGAAATGCTCCTGGAAATATTGGATGCATTGGTGGTCATCTTCTAAAACTCTATAGACTCAAGAGCAGTGCATACAGATTAGAGGATAGCAAATATAACCACACTATTTAAAAAGGGAGGCAGAGAACAAACAAAATTACAGACCATTTAGCTTTACATCAGTAGTGGGGAAAATGCTAGAGTCTATTATAAAAGATGTAATGATAAAACATTTAAAAAACGTTAATTGGATTAGATAAAGCCAGCATCTGTTTATGAAAGGCAAACATACTTAATAAATTTACTAGAGATTTCTGAGGATGTAACAAGTAGAATAGATAAGGGAGAACCAGTGGATGTAGTGTATTTGGATTTTCAGAAGGCTTTAGACCAGGTCCCTCATAAGAGGCTGATGTACAAATTTAAAGCATTTCGGATCGAGAATTGGTTGACAGACAGGAAATAGACAGTGGGAATAAATAGGTCTTTTTCCAAGTGGCAGGCAGTGACTAGTGGGGTACCACAAGGATTAATACTCGTGGCCTAGCTCTTCACGACATATATATAAGTGATCTGGAAGAGGAATCAAATGCAACATTTCCAAGTTTGCCAATGATACAAGGCTGGGCTGAATTGTGAGTTGTGAGAAGAATGCAAAGAGGGTTCAAGGTGATTTATATATTGCCATGGAGACTGCACCGATTAATGATAATTGACAATTAACTGCCAGGCTTTACTAAAATTTCAACCAGCCAGATTGATTCTGATTGGTCAGGGCATTGCACTGAGAAATGAACAAGTGAGTTGCTGCCACCTATTTTGTTGAGTTGAAATAGGCACAGTGAGAATACATGTTCCTTCTGTCTGCAAAGGAAATGGTCCCCTGTATTCATATATGTAACTTCCAGTATATGCATGTGTGCCAGATGGCAAGACTGGCTGACAATCCTAAATTGATTGTCAACGTTATTCTTCACACACACAATTATCCAGTAAATGGTGTCCAACTGCAAAATCACATCTCATGTTGGATGTTTGCAAATGCAGTTTCGGTGAGTGCAGTCAGCTGGGTACAATGATGGTGAATAGCCTGAGAGTGTGGTAACTGGTCGGGTCGGATTTGTCCTACTAATCATGTACAGGACATACCTGGGTAATTTTACACGTTTTAGAACAAATGCCAATGTTGTAACTGATGGGACAGATTGGCCCAGGATGTAGCTAGTTCTGAAGCATCATTCTTCAGTATTGTTGCCAGAATGTTGTCAGGGCCATACCCAAAGCCTTCAGCTGGAACTTAATAGCTTGTGGAGTAAATCAAATTGGCTTAAAATTAACATCTATGGCCCCAAAGACCTCAGAGGGAGGCTGTCAGAAGAAGAAGAACTATTTCTACAGATTGATACCTCTTCAGGCACAACCATGACTTTTAAGATTTGTAGTAAATCCTCAGTTTTTTCGCTTGACCAAATAATCTCTTCATATGTTCCTAAATTGAGTTATTAGTTACCTGTGCAACTTGTTCACGAATATTGTGGTCCAGCAACGATCAATACAGAGCTAAAGGGAAATTTGGCAATCAGGGTTTTGCTTTCTAATTTTATTTCTCCAAGGATAAGAAATTCCTTTCCATCCTCCCTTAACACAATATAGCTGTGAAGATGATCACAGATGGCAGTGGTCCAATGTTAGGGGATGCATAAAATGAGTCCAGGAATGAATTGCCCCATGGTTTGCTCTTCTATCTGATGGCAAACTCCTTTCTTACAAGCAGGACCTCCTCAATGTTAAACAGAAGACAGCAAGAACTCAACAATCTGTGGCATAGCATAGAGTTATGGTGTTACTCAGATAGTCCAGTTTAGATTTCAAATTGTTGATCCTGTGTGTTCCTGGGCACTGGTATTCTGATGTTGGAGTGGGAACAGCAATCTCTGTTGGGACTTTGTACAGATTCAACTCAAATGTAGCATGAGACTCCCTAATGTATTCCAAAAATGTACATTAGCTACAACAACAGAATCACACATCCTGCTGCTCAGGGATACATTTTCCATTTGCTCATTGATAGAGACAAGTACGGAATATAAGGTGAAGTCTTCTGCTGGAGTTTTTATGTTTTTTAAGTACCGGATAGTGTAAAAGTAATCTCACTAAGGACATTCACTTTGAAAAGATTTTCTTTAGCCTCGGGGATTTTAGGAAACCTCTGCTCCGAGACCTGCAGGTAATAGTCTGCACAAACTTCAAATAGAAGAAGAATGTAAAACACATCATTTAGTCAAGTAAAATACCTGACATTTGCCATAATGGTTGACTTTAATAGCTTATGTTGCAAAATCTCTGCGTTTGCAGAGCAGAGTCTCTAACAGCTGGAGATATTCCAGAGAGTTTTAAAGTGTGATTTCTCCCCTCCACCTTCATTGTCCCAGCAGTGGCCATCCTGACTGTTTGGCTACCTGGCACATTGTCTTCTCCCATTAACTGGAAAACAAACAGTCCCTTCATTACCTGATTAGATAACTCTGGACTTAGAGTTAAACAGATTTTTTTAACCACAGATTCTAACCATCACTAATATTTTTGTGTAAGTGACAAAAGTAAAAGTGCTTAAAGAATTTTTTTTTAAAGATCCATTTTTCTTTAATGTGGCTATGACTTTGCTGATGGGCTGCTTGCAGCAGAGTCCCGAAGAATAATTTTCAATTCCTGGATTTATTCCAGTACAATCCCATTGAGTTTGCAATCCGAGTGCAGAACATGATGCAGAATAGTCTGTTCTGCAGATGGTTCTATTCCTGCTCTCTTTGGATCTTAAAATCCTAACTTTTATTTAATTGCGATGTTATTCAAAATAAAGTTGAAAAGGAAGATGCAAATGCAAACACTGAAATGATTCAGTCCATGAAGTGGTTCACATTATCGCTCCATAGACAAACAAAATTGGTTGAATAGTTAGACAAAAAGCCTTCACATTGTCCAGATCTGAGTAATGAAAGGCCAATGCTCTAAATTACCAAAGCAGTAAGCTCCATGCTACCATTTTCTAAATTAATTTTTAGGATTTGGCATTGCTGGCAGAGCCAGAATTTATTGCCCACCTGCAATCATCCTTGAGAAGGTGATGTTGAAACTTCTTAAACCATTTGGAGTTGGTGCGATGAAATTGCTTTAAATTTTGGCCCAATGTTAATGAAGGAAGGGTGCTAAATGTCCTTGTTGAAGTGGGTGTGACTTGAAACAGAATTAAGAAAGTGCAATACAAAGGGTCAGTGGAAGAGGTGAGCAGAAAAGAATAGCAATGTGTGCAGCTTCTTAGACCACCTGTCTTCCTCTGCAGAGACTCTGGCGTGGCCTGCCATGCCACAGTGGGAGCTATATCTGATGATGTCTGACACAAAGGTTACCGCCACCACCAAACCTGCTCTGCCATTGAAAAGATCATGGCTGATCTGACTGAGGCCTCAAATCTACTTCCCACCTAACCCAAAGATAACTTTTGGCACCCTTGTTCATCAACAACCTATCTACCTCTGCCTTATAAGAGTCTACTGACGCTGCCTCCACCACTCTCTGTGCAGGTGAATTCCAAAGATCCATGACTTGCTTGTGATGCATCACCTCTTTTAGGGAAGGTCCACCACATTTCCAGTGAGTCTTGCTCAGGGTCAATGACATTGGAGCCGAAAAGCATTGCATAAGAGGTGCCAGTCAATCAGGGGCTGGCAGCTCCACTGAAAGGCACTATCGGCTGCCGGGCAGTGGCGGCTGCCAGTACTACAGCCACCCAGGGCTCAGGGTTATCACTCAATCCCAGATCAAAGGTGAAACATAGCTGGAGGAGTGGGGGTGGGGTGGGGCCAAGATGGACGGGTATCAGCAGCAAGGGCAAGGGACTGGTGCTCAATGAATCCAGGTCCCAGTGATGCCAGTTCCTTCAATCAGGCATTGAATGCCTTTGGTCGACGGATCCCTCCCCGAGATCTTCTAATCACACACAAGTCTCCTTGCTGATCCCCCTGCATGGGGAGCTGTCACCACCAAACCCACCAGAGGGAGGGCATTTAAATTCCATCCTTTCTATATAGCGTAAGATAGCAGCTGGGCCTGCAGATTGCAGCAAGGTTGAGAGCATCGCTCGTTTGACAAGTTAAGGATCTTTCTCAGTCAAGCCGTGCAGCACATGGCTGAGTGTAGAATCATAAGGAATGTTTGGGAGAAGGATGGCCAGAGTGAGGGAACTAGAGGAACTGCGAATGGAAGGGTCAGGGACCAAAGCAATGCGCTGAAGGGTCAGGGATTGGGAAGGGATGATCTGAAATGGCAGCATTCAGATCATGTGATGTAATGTCAGCCCCTGCGTGAAGCAAACGTGAAACCAAAATCCCAATGCTCAGTGTGACTCAGCCATGTGAAAATTAAACAACTTAACAATGGGAATTCATGTATTAATTATTTTGTTTGATCTTTGATTCAGTTTTGCATTAATTAAGTTGAAATACTGTAGATTTATCACACTTAATGGCATATGTAATTATTCAGCACCCATCAGACTTGGTCAGATGCTGCCAACAATTTACTTTCATATTAGCTTCAGAACGGCGCAACCATTCTGACTGAGAATTCCATTTGGTGCAAATTGATGCTGAATTATTAACAGTTTTGTGCTGAACACTCACAACCACAACAAACTAACTGAAACTACTGAAACTCTTCTTGTGTACAGCCAAACCAAAAAAGTAATCATCACACCAATCAGACTTCGATTTAAAAAGCACTCCCAGGAAAGGACAACCTACCATATTTAAACATTCCTAAAACTGACCGAGTTTCCTCTTACATAAATTGGGCAACTATCATTAGCCAAGCTAATAGCAAACTAAATTAAATACAAGACAAATTTTGAGTTTTGCTAAAATCCCATGATGAAATCTTCTACTGCACACAGCCAGTGAGAAATCTCAGCTATCAACTGTAGCATTTTCTGACCAGTAATTGGAATAATCTGCAAATGGTTGATACTTGTTTAACACTCACCAGACAATCATGGCTAAAACAATGGTAGAACAGTGTATGGTATTTTTCAAACATTTTAACCATTTCTTTCTTCACTTTAAAACAATTGCAGCAGCTTTATTTTGACCATGGGCATGCTGGGAAAATAGCATCAGAATATATTCCCGGTATGCACATTGGCTGAAATTTTCAGGCAATTTTTCATGAGAGAGGCAGCTAAAGGGGCAGGTGGACAGCAGAAGGAAAGAGGTTAAGCATAAAGTGAGAGGGGCACAATGTGTGGGAGAAGGGAGAGGAGCTGCAAAGTGGGAACGGGGGCAGCAAAGGTTGGAGAGAGACAGAAAAGAGCGAAGGTTGCAGCAAAGGGGAAAAAGAACAGCACGGACAGGGAGAGAGGAGCTGCAAGGTGTGTTCGCAGCAATTTTGAATGTTTCAACAAATGACTAATGAAATGAATGATGTAAATTGGATAATTTACTACTGAACAGTTCTTTTTCATAAAGATTTATATTTACTATCACATCAAATACTGTGGAATTACTTGAAATGCACTGACTGCATGAGAGACAAACTCGCAAACATTTAGCTCTCACTTCCCCAGTCCATGGAAAACAAGTTAATACTGATGGCTTCTCATGTATAGGAATGTGTGTCAGTTATTGTTCCAAAAATACTTTGTTGTTAACTTGTGGCTGTCATCCGGTGCCAATTTAAATGCTGTAGCATCTTGAAATTAATGCTTTCCTTGTGTTGTGGCGTCCTATTTAACAGAGCAATGATGATTACTGAGAATATTGTTATATTCTGCTTCCATGCATCAACAGAAATACACAGAAGATAATGTTATTACATGACTGTTTCATCTCATAAATGGGTTAATGAGAATGAAAAGAGAGCCCCTGAAAACAAAAACTAGCCGTGAAAATCAAAATGCGACCATCAAGAAAATTTCACGAGGAGCTCTTGAAGATGAAATTATTTTGACTTGTGGTATGCCTGTACTAAGAAGCTGCAACGTTCAAGATCCAGTTCTGAGGAAGGGTCACTTAATCCAAAATGTTAACTCTGATTTCTCTCGACAGATCTGCTGAGCCTTTCCAGCAATTTCTGTTTTCATTTCTGATTTCCAGCATCTGCAGTTCTTTGGGTTTTTATTCAATATCCAGCCTTACATGTGGAGAAAAGTCGATGGAGAAGTAATTGAACAGAGTTGTTGTCTATGGAGCAACACGTAGTGCAGAAACAGCAATCAGGAGAGATAGGGAGATAACAGGAAGGCAAATGAGTTAATGCAGTAAAACTTTGCTGTGTTTGAAAATTGTGCCACTTCAAAATAATGACTGGAAATTTTGAAGACAAGAGGAGGCTATTCAGCCTTTCAAACCTGCTGTGCCATTCAACACGATCATGACTAATCATCCAACTCAGTACCCTGTTCCTGCTTTCTTCCCAAACCCTTTGATCCCTTTAGCCCTAAGAACTATATCTTAAAGGTAAAGTCACCATAGTCTTACAATACCAAAGGGCTGCTCTGTCATTACAGAGAGATGACTAGTGGTGGTTTAACCTGAGGGTCACTCATATCTCAGACAAGGGGAGAGATTGAGAAGGAGAATTGTTCATGGTAACCTCCGCCAGTGCTGGCATTGAACCCATGTTGGAATCATCCTGTATTGAAAAACAAACAGCCAGCTAACTGAGCTAATCAACCCCCAAACATTACTTAACTCCTTCATGAAGGCATTCAATGTATTACCCTCAACCGCTCTCTGGGGCACAGAATTCCACAGGCTCACCACTCTCTGGATGAAGAAATTTCTCCTCATCTCAGTCCTAAATGGCCTACCCCCATATCCTTAGACTGTGACCCCTGGCTCTGGGCTCCCCAGCCATTGGAAATATTTTTCCTGCATTTATCCTGTCTAGCCCTGTTAGAATTTAATAGCTTTCTATGAGATTTTACTTGTTCTCCTAAAATCCAGTGGGTATATTCTGAACTGATCCAATTTCTTGTCATACATCAGTCCTGCCATCCCAGGAATCAATCTGGTAAATTTTCATTGCACTTCTTCAATAACCAGAATATCTTTCCTCAGAGAAGGAGATCAAACCTGCATGTAATACTGCAGATGTGGTCTCAATAAGGCCCCATACAAATGTAATAAGACATGCCTGTTCCTGTACTCAATTTCTTTCACTTACGAAGGCTAACATACCATTAAACCTCTTCACTGCCTGCTGCACCTGCATGCTTACCCTTCAACAGCTGGTGTTCAAGGGTACCCAGGTCTTGTTGCAATCCCTCTTTCTCAAACTATTGCCACTCAGATAATAATCTGCCTTCCTGTTGTTGCTACCAAAATGGATAACCTCACATTGATGGCTTAATAAAGACATCAATAAATGTGCTAGAGAAACAATCCACTTGATTTGTTGGCTAAAAATAATTGCAGTGATCCTGATGAGGATCTTTCTGAAAATAAATAGATTAGCTTGTCTTCTTTGAAATGAGAATCTTTGATACAATTTGTGACCAGGGAGGGAATGACATTTATGCATCTGTGTTGATGCCAGCATAAATGATAAACACATATCTGGTACTCTACCAACATATGTTCAGTGACTGATATGAGCCAAAGTTGAATAGTCCAGCAAAGCCAAACATGGAATTTAAAAATTCAGTATTAAAGTTATTAAATCTGCATCAAAAAAATTAATTCAAAAGGAATTGAGAATGTGAGCTGTTTTTGCCCTTAAAACATTTGAGCAAATATTCACACCATCACTCAACCAATAATAGATGCTGACAGTGACGAAAACTCAAACTGATACATTATTTAAGAGACTGATAATGGCATGTGTCATCATTTAGAATGCATGGTTGCTGCCCCAGTAATATACAAGTACTTTCTGTCCCTTGAACCAGCAGAGTAATTGGAATGTAAGATTCTGTGCAAAAAATGAAGCTTCTCATCTGTCATCTTCTTCCAGATTGGAGATTTTCAAGGAAAGATTGTGTAAGAATTGAGTTAAGTTTTTCATAGTTTCCAACAGAAATAATGACAGTGATCATCACAGATCAAATGAAAACCTGTTATATAATTATAGTAGGAACAATTGTATTTATTATTCAGCTGTTAAGGAGAGATTCTGCTTAATGAGCCTTATCTACTTAAGGCTACAAAAAATCTAATTGTTGTAAATAGATCCTGAAGTTAATTTGAAGTGAACGGTTAATGAACCAAGCTCACACATTAGTAGATGCTAATGCCCAACCATAGCTCATAAGAAGCCAGTGTCCTTTCCTTCATAAAATGTAGAGTTGAAGTATGAATTATTTCTCTAAAACTGTACACTTATAAACAACCATTCATTTTACATTTAGTACAAATTCATAACCTTAACTTTTGTATTTATTTTCTTAACACATTCCCACAGGGAGAATGAAGCTGGGTGCACACCTATCCTTGAAGAATACCGTATGGAATGGCAAATGGCTGCCAGTGCATGCTCAGACATAGCCAGTGATGTCAGCTGGCTGTGACAGGCTTCAGGATTCATCTGAGTTCCACATGTAGTGATGTCATCATGTTCTGTGTGCAGTGACATCATCATGTTCCGTGTGCAAGGATGTCATCATGTTCTATGCACAATGATGTCATCACATTCTATATGCAGAGGTGTCGTCATGTTCCATGTGCAGTGATGTTATCAGGTTCCATGTGCGGTGACATCAACACTTTCCAAGAGCAGTGATGTCATTGTGTTTTGTGCGCAGTAATGTCACGTTTCGCATGCAGTGATGTCATCATGTTTCGTCTGCAGTGATATCATCATGTTCTGCGTGCAGTGTTGTCATCATGTTTGTGTGCAGTGACGTCGTGTTCCATATGCAGTGACGCCATAATGTTCCATGTGCAGTGATGCCATCATGCGCCAAACGTGACATCACCACGTTCCATGCCCAGTGATGCTATCATGTTCCGCATGCAGTGACATCATGTTCTGTGTGCTGTGACATCACCATGTTCTGTGCGTGGAGATGTCAGCGCTAGCCCATGTACAGACTGTCCAACATTTGTTTCATCATAATTAGTTTTTAAAAGTGTCAAAAAATTTCTACCGCTGCCTTGGCCACTTCTTGTGCTCTCTCAAGGCTCCCCTGACAGCTGCTGCTGCTCCATTGCTGGGTAGTAATGTCACACTGTAATCTTGTGTTCCTGCACATGCATGCTGGTTACTCCACCAGGTCATGGCTTTTATGATAAACATGGCCTTGCAAGAAAGCAAGGTAGTGCCACTCAATGTGCAATTCAATATTATGTCCTTTATCTTCAGCAATTCTCTCTAAACCTTTCAGGATTTGAAACACATGTATCAAATCGCCTCTCAGTCTTTTCTGTGGTAAGATGAATAACTGATTGTCCAGTCTCTCCTGATTTCTCTCTCTGTCTCCAGTCTGTTGTCACTCCCCTTTTCTCTGCAGCCTTCTGACAAACTCTCACTTTCCATTATTCATGTCTGCTTACTTTTATAAAATCACAATTCTTCCTGTTTCTTCATCTTTCCTTCTGTCTTTCTCTGTCCCTTTCCATCTCCCTAAACTTCTAGTGAGCCCAGGATTTCAATCAAGTTTATTCATTTTGACATTAACAAGAGGTTCTGAGTGAAAATCAGTGCAAACTGGCTCAGAATTTAATTGCAGTGTTACTGTAATTGACAGAAAGTGAAAATAGACCCTTTGGCAATGAGTGCTAACAGAAACCAGATCAGGCAGCATCAAGATCAAGTCAGCTATAATGTCCTTTAAAAGCTTGGCTGTGCTAAAGCACAGGAGAAATCTCTGGTTCTCAAAAGGACAGCGGGCATAGGGTTAATGTCCCAATGGCAACATTGTAAAATACTTTGAGACCCAGAATATACATTATTTTCAAAATGTACATTATACTAAAACACATGTGGCCTAAACAATTGTGACATTTGTAAATTGTGGCATTTTAAAAGTTGATCTCTGAAAATGTTATGGATCTTTGACATTCTCAAGTGACTGAAAAAATGTTAACTTCATCTACGTTAATTTGAGAATGGAGTAACAAATGAGCAGACATGGTATGAATAGAGTATTTCAATTATTTCAATTTCCTGGAATATGGGAGATATTCCAGTGATGACTCTGAGGTAATACAAGTTAGACCTCAGCTCGAATATTGTTATACAGGTGTGGTGCGACATTCTGGAAGGACATGAACACATTGGAGAAAATGCAGTAATGGTTTAAAAGAATGGGTCTGGTGATCAGAAACTTCAGTTATGAGGATAGATTAAAGAAAGTGGGATTTTCCTCTTTGGAGACAGGAAGGCTATGAGGAAATCTGATAGAGGTTTTCAAATTCATGAGTAGGCTGGATAGAGTAGATAGGGAGAAACTATTCTGACTTGGTAAAGGAACAAGAACAAGGAGGCATAGATTTAAAGTAATTTGCAAAAAATGCACGGGTAATATGAGAAAACTTGTTCATTTAGGTAACGGTTAGAGTATCTCAGCACTGAATATAGTTAATGACCCTGCCAGAACAGCCCTCGACCTTTATTTTATGTGAAATCTTTATTCGGAGATTATGCTGTCTGGTCCTAGACTTCCACAAGGAGAAACAACCTCTCTACATCTACTCTGTCAATCCTCCTAAGAATCTTATATGTTTCAATAAGGCCTCCTCTCATTCTTCAAAATTCAAATGAGTATAGGTCCAATCTACTTAACGTTTCCCCATAAGACTATAAGACATAGGAACAGAAATTAGGCCATTCAGCCCACCAAGTCTGCTCTGCCATTCAATCATGGCTGATAAGTTTCTTAATCGCATTTTCCCACTTTCCTGGTAACCTTTGATGCCCTTAACAATCAAAAGCCTCTCTATCTCTGTCTTAAATATACTCAATGACTTGGCCTCCACGGCCTTCTGTGGCAGTGACTTCCACACTCTCTGGATGAAGAAGTTTCTCCTCATCTCTGCTGTAAAGTGTCTTCCCCTTACTCTAAAGCTGTGCCCCTCAAGTCTTAGTCTCTGCTGCTAATGGAAACATCTTCCCAACATCCATTCTGCCCAGGCTGTTTAGTATTCTGTAAGTTTCAATTAGATTCAAAATTCAAAAATTAGAAATCTAACCAGATTCAGAAACAGCCAGTGAAACCAGTCCTTTGGGTGGACTGGTGTGAAAGCAAGTGAGGACAAGGAAGATTGGAATGTTTCCCATGTAAACAGAGAGACAGTGGGAGAATCCACTGTACACAGAGGGACAGTGGGGCCTTCCCCTGTACACAGAGGGTCAGTGGGAGAATCCATTGTACACAGAGGGTCAATGGGACAATCCCCTGTACACAGACGGTCAGTGGGACATTCCCGGTACACAGAGGGACAGTGGGACATTCCCGTGTACACAGAGGGACAGTGGGACATTCCCCTTTACACAGAGGGACAGTGGGAGAATCTGCTGTACACAAGGGGTCAATGGGACAATCCCCTGTACACAGAGGGACAGTGGGGCCTTCCCCTGTACACAGAGGGTCAGTGGGAGAATCCATTGTACACAGAGGGTCAATGGGACAATCCCCTGTACACAGAGGGACAGTGGGACATTCCCCTGTATGCAGAGGGACAGTGGACAATCTACCATAAACAGAGGGACAGTGGGACATTCTCCTGTACACAGAGGGACAGTGGACAATCCACTGTACACAATGGGACATTCTCCTGTACACAGAGAGACAGTGGACAATCCACTGTACACAGAGGGACAGTGGGACATTCCCCAGTACACAGAGGAACAGTGGGACATTCCCCTGTACATAGAGGGACAGTGGGACACTTTCCTGTACACAGAGAGACAGTGGACAATCCACTGTACACAGAGAGAGAGTGGGACACTTCTTCACACAGTGAGTGCGTTGAACATTTTCTCTGTACACATGATGGAGCATTGTAAATCTTGCAGTGAGGTTTGCAGTGAATGACAGATAACACAATGGTCCTGAATTCAAGTTTTGGTGAGCAGAATGAGCTATCGCAGATTGGCCAGGCATAAAGACGTAGTGGGACAGAAGACTTCAAAGTGTTGACTTGGACGTAGACTATGCAACATGGAATTCAGGTGATTGCCAATAACGGCACTGAATGTCAACTCCATGTATTTACCTGTTTAGTTCTAACGATTTTACTTACTGGATTTTTAAAAATTACTGCAGAAAAGAGGTTAATTCCATCTGCACCAGCTCTCATTCCCACTCCCCTCCCACCCCCCGTATTCCTCACACTGTCTTTAGTTTTCATTTTAGTTTTCCACGGTGGCTTAGTGGTTAGCACTGCTGCCTCACAGCGCCAGGGACCCTCAGGCGGCTGTCTGTGTGGAGGTTGCACATTCTCCCCGTGTCTGTGTGGGTTTCCTCCGGGTGCTCAGGTTTCCTCCCACAGTCCAAAGATGTGCAGGTTAGATGGATTGGCCATGTTGAATTGCCTGTAGTGTTCAGAGATGTGTAGATTAGGTGAGGTTATAGGGGGATGGGTCTGGGTGGGATGCTCTGAAGGCAGTGTGGACTTGTTGGGCTAAGGGGCTTGTTTCCACACTGTAGGGATTCTACGAATTCGCTTTGATTTTAAAACCGCCAATATATTCTCTAGCTGGCAGTGCTTCTGCTTGGGTATCTGTGCACAACCGGCCACTTACAGGAAAAAACACCAACAAATGATCACACGGTTTCTCTCTCTGTAGATACTGCCAGATCTATTGAGTTTTTCCAGCATTTTGATTTTTTTATTAATCATGATCATTCATAGAGTCCACTGCCAGCGATCATTATTACTGCTTTACCCTTCTCTTTTAAGTCTAATTTGTGCTGTGTTTCCTCTGGTGATAACTAAGATCAAAGTAATGGTTGAAGCTTATGGGAATCTTGTTTCCTCTACCCAACCACATCAATACCTCAATGAAAGCTGAATAAATTTACACCTTTAAGTATGTGTTAATTCACTGCTGCACAAGTTAAAATGAGGCAGTGTGTCGTTACCGGCACAGAAAATTTATTTTGGGTTTTTCCAAGATTTCCTCAACTAAGAGATAATATTTTTTTCTGGATAGTGTTGAAGTTTCATGTGAGGTGGGCAGTTCTTATCCATAAATTTTATGTGTGGCTTGCAATTTTTGGTTATGATTTTGAGCCAAGATTTAATATTGTTGGTTGTTCTGTTAACTGCACAATTTTGCTGTCGCCACTGTGACAAAGTAGTTGCTGGTCATGGCCAGAAACTGACTATTGAGCAACTTCCCATTACATGGAATGTACAGCACAGAGATAAGTCATTTGTTCCAAATGGTTCATGCTGGAGTTTACGTTATGTAGGAGACTTCTTCCACTCTATTTCAGTTAACTTTACCTGCTTTGATTCTTTATATGGTTATCTAGCTTCACCTTAAAGGTTTCAAGGTGATTTGTTTCAACGACCCTTTGTGGGGACAAATCGCACATTCTCATCACTCTCATGAAAATCACTGGAAACAAAAGTGAGCGGAGATATGCAATGGCCTGGTGATTTGGTGCTGTCTATGTTAGACTATTAATCACAATGTTCAGTTCAAAGTACCAACACCCTGTGGGAGCATTGACTTTCACCAAGATGTGCTCCAATTTTGTTTCCATAGTTCAATATTGGACATATTAAGCACCAAGTCAGCCGAGGTCTCCATATCTTAGTCAACTTTCTTCACCATTTTAATACTATTCATGATTGACTGATATCAGATACTTTGCTTCCTTACAAAGTAACAGAAGTGTAGGCATCTCAAATGCCCAGGTAAGACAGGACCCCAGGTTCAATGGACGATATGACATCTTTCTGCGCCATAAGAAACTCCATGACTCAAGCAGGTTCAGGTCACATCAAACACAAATCAAGGGAGTACAGCTTCGATAGACAGTTTTGGGGAAAGAAAAGATTGAAAGCATATTGGAGAAAGCAGGGGGTCTTTCAATGAGAAAGAAAGTTTGAACATTTTGATCTGCCGAAAGTGGGAGAGTCCATAGCATATGGGAATTCAAGCAGTCAGTGTTTCCTGCAGGCCGTGGAGTTTTAGTTCCAGAGTGTTGACACAATGTCACTTTAGAGTTAACTGTCCCAGATGTTAGTCTGGTTGACAAGACGTCACAAGCCTTGTGGACTGGAGGTTGTGGGATAAGGGAAATGGTATTGGAAACCTTGGTGATGAGATTGGAGGCCAGGAAGCTAACGGGGAGGGCAAAGGTCAGGGAGATCAGACGTCTCTCAGAGAGACCGTGGGAGGTCAAACACCTTGGGTGGGGGAACAATTAAGTGAGATTGGAAGGGTTGTAAAGTTAGCCAATTGGAACAGAAATTGACAGAGTTCATAAGTTGCCTCATTATGATGAAATGGCATTTCATGATCCTATTGAAAGCTGGAAGTAACTATGGACTGTTTCCTATAAATCCTGTAACCCTTTAGTGATTAGGCTGTATCATATATGCATGCAGCATGAGATTATCAGTCACATTAGAAATTCATAATGGGTTTCTAATGGATTATTAGTTACCTACTAAGTCATTTTTAGCTCTGAAGAAGAATTGAACTGGACTCAAAATGTTATCCCTGTTTCTCTCCCCACAAATGCTGAGATCTGCTGAGTTTCTTGGCATTTTGTGCTTGTTTAATATCTAGTCAATGTAGCTTTTAGTTTTTTTTTGTTACTGTGAAAGTCCTAAAACTTGAAATCTTGCATAATTCCTTTAAGTCAGTCATTGTGAATTCAAATATATTTTTTTTAAATTTGTTGATCACTGCGGCGATCATAACAACAACATACAGTTATAGAGTCTTAGAGACATACAGCACGGAAACAGACCCTTCAGTCCAACCCGTCCACAGTGCCGACCAGAAATCCTAAATAAATCTAGTCCCATTTGCCAGCATTTGGCCCATATCTCTCCAAACCCTTCCTATTCATATACACATCCAGATGCCTTTTAAATTATGTAATTGTACCAGCCTCCACCACTTCTTCTGGCAGCTCATTCTATACATGAACCACCTTCTGCATGAAAAAGTTGCCCCTTCGGACCCTTTTAAATCTTTCCCCTCCCACCTTAAACCTACGCCCTCTAGTTTTGGACACCCTCACCCCGGGTAAAAGACTTTGTCTGTTCACACCCCTCACACCTCTATAAGATCACCCCTCAGCCCCCGATGCTCCAGGGAAAATAGCCCCAGTCTATTCAGCCTCTCCCTGTAGTTCAAACCCTCCAACCCTAGCAACATCCTTGTAAATCTTTTCTGAACCCTTTCAAGTTTCACAACATCCTTCCTCTAGGAGGGAGACCAAAATTGCATGCAGTATTCCAACAGTGGCCTAACCAACATCCTGTACGGCTGCAACTGACTTCCCAACTCCTATACTCAATTCACTGACCAATAAAGGCAAGCATACCAAACGCCTTCTTCACTATCCCATCTACCTGCAACTCCACTTTCAAGGAACAATGGACCTGCACTCCAAAGTTTCTTTGTTCAGCAACACTCCCCAGGACTTTACCATTAAGTGAATAAGTCCTGTCCTGATTTGCTTTTCCATGTATCTATATTAAACCTCACATTTATCTAAATTAAACTCTATCTGCCACACCTTGACCGATTGGTCCATTTGATCAAGATTCTGTTTAACTCTGGGGTAATCTTCTTCGCTGTCCACACCTTCAGTTTTGGTGTCATCTGCAAACTCACTAACCGTACTTCCTATGTCCACAGTCAAATTAATTATATAAATTACAAAAAGCAGTGGACATAGCACCAATCCTTGTGACATACTGCTGGTCCAACTACAGCTTCTCCCAAACCTTCATCTACCTTCTCCCACCACCAGCAGTCCCTGCTGAGTGCATTTCTCCCTGTTATCTCCAATAGTTGTTTTAGGAACAGCTCAGGCTCAGAACTTTGGTGGAAAAGATCATCAAGAAGTGAGTGGGTAATTTTAAAGAGAATTAACCATCAGTCACATCTGCTCCAAGAATAATCAGTATATCTGGGTTTATAACTTTAAAAAGTCTATCTAACTCACCCTTGAATAAATGCAATGACTCAGCTTCCATTATTTTCTGGGAGGAAAGAATTCCACAGACAGACGATCCTCTGAGAAAAAAAAACTCTTCATTTTAAAAGCAAGAGCTTCTATTCTTAAACTATGCCCTCTAATTCTAGAGATAGTAGGAACTGCAGATGCTGGAGAATCTGATATAACAAGGTGTAGAGCTAGATGAACACAGCAGGCCAAGCAGCATCAGAGGAGCAGGAAAGCTGACGTTTTCAGATTTCTGAAGGAGGGTCTAGGCCCGAAACGTCAGCTTTCCTGCTCCTCTGATGCTGCTTGGCTTGCTGTGTTCATCCAGCTCTACACCTTGTTCCCTCTAATTCTAGTATGTTTTAAAATGGGAAAGAGCCTCTCAATTAATGATCGAGATGAAGGATCTGTGGGCATTCTGCCTAAGTTTGCAGATAATACAAAGATAGGTGGAGGGACAGGTAGTATTGAGGAGGTGGTGAGGCTGCAGAAGGATTTGGACAGGTTAGGAGAGTGGGCAAAGAAGTGGCAGATGGAGTACAAAGTGGGAAAGTGTGGGGTCATGCACTTTGGTAAGATGAATAAAAGCATGGACTATTTTCTAAATGGCGAGAAATTCCGAAGTCTGAAGTGCAAAGAGACGTGGGAGTTCTAGTCCAGGATTCTATCAAGGTAAACTTGCAGGTTGAGTCAGTAGTCAGGAAGGCAAATGCAACGTTGGCATTTATTTTGAAAGGACTTGAATATAAAAGCAGGGATGTACTACTGAGGCTTTATAAGGCTCTGGTCAGGCCACATTTTGAGTATTGCGTACAGTTTTGGGCCCGTATCTCAGGAAGGATGTACTGGCCCTGGAGCGGGTTCAGAGGAGGTTCACGAGAATGGTCCCATGAATGGAAAGCTTAACATATGAAGAACTTTTGAGGACTCTAGGACTATACTCATTGGAGTTTAGACGGATGAGGGGGGATCTAATTGAAACTTTCAGAATACTGAACGGCCTGATCAAAGTGGATGTTGGGAAGGTGCTTCCATTGGTAGGAGAGTCTAGGACTCGAGGGCACAGCCTTAGAGTAAAGGTAAGACCTTTTAGAACGGAGATAAGGAGAAATTTCTTCAGCCAGAGAATGGTGAATCTATGGAATTCACTGCCACAGAAGGCTGTGAAGGCCAGGTCATTGAGTATATTTAAGACTGAGATAGATAGGTTCTTGATTATCAAGGGGATCAAGGGTTACGGGGAGAAAGCAGGAGAATGGGGTTGAGGAACTTATCAGCCATGATTGAATGGTGGAGCAGACTCGGTGGGCCGAATGGCCTAATATTCTGCTCCTACGTCTTATGGTCTTATGGTCTTAAAATGCACCCTGCCAAGTCCACTCAGAATGTTCTATATTTCAATAAGATCACCTCTATTTTTCTAAACTTCAATTGTTTCAAGAACCCAACCTGTTCAAGCTTTTAAGCGCCTCATCCCAGGAAAACATCAAATGAACCTTTTCTGAATCACTTCTGATACAATTATATCCTTTCTCAAATAAGTAAACCAAAACCGTATTCACAGTACTCCAGATGCCATCTCCCACTGTATAGCTACAGTAACATTTTCTTGCTCCTGGATTCCATTTTGCTTACAATAAACAGCAATATTCCAGTTGCCTTCCCAATTACTTGCTGAGCTCACTGTTGTGTACCATGTGCCAGGGTACACAGTGCCCACTGTAGCTCCAAGTTCTGTAATGTATGTCTATTTCAATTGTATACCACTTTTCTATTCGTGCTGCTGAAGTGGACAAGTTTGCATATTCTCCATTTGCCAAGTTAAATCTGGCTGCAAGAGTTTCCCCTTGTAGACTCTCTATCTCCTCCTTCAACCCAGTTCCACATGAACAGTGCTGTCTCACATTGACCACTGCTCGTCTCCTTCCTAATTCACCCCAGGACTCATCTTAGGCCCAGCAAGCCAATCATGCCCTGTTTCAGAGTCAGAATGGTGCCCAGAGTTACAACTCACTGGCATGATACTAATGGCAGCGAAGGGAAAATCCAATTTTTTGGCCTCGACCTCATTAGAATTTCAATCATCATCCTAACACATCAAACTATGGGGCAATCATGATTACATAATTCAATTTTCATTGTGAGAAATCGGACCTTGATGTTTTAAAGTAAACTTCAAGACAGACACTAGGATTTTTCTGCAAGCTGGGAGGAATTGCAGTTCGGTCGAGTTCCTCCACCTTCAATCTCTTTGTTAGGATGTTTCCGTGGTTTCTAATGATTGTTTGAACGCTGGCATTAGGCTGTAAACTTGACATCCCTCAACAGCATTTGTTAGTGCTCATCATACACACTGCTTTGAGTTTGTTCTATTTTGGTACACTCATTTTATTTCTGAACTGTTCCTTTTTGTGCCTGAAGTCACTTGCAGTGTGCCAACTAGCTATCAATGCACCTCCTGTCCTTGATACTTGATTAAGGTGGCACTGCAGGATAAACAGCCACAACGACATTATTGTAGCTATATGGAGAAATCATTTGCAGCTGATACCCAACACAAAGTTAATATTGAACACAATTAAACGCTTGACAATCTTAATAATGCTCCTCAATAATCCACGGTTAGATGTCAGGAATTTCTAGGTCTGGTAGACGTATTACAAAAGTATTATCACTGCACTTGTAAGGAAAAAGAAAAGCCTTGTGTTTTCTGAGCGTAATATAATACTGGCCACACATGGCTTTGGATACCAAGATTTTCTGCTAGCTACGAAGATTTCCCCACGCATAAAGGATTTCTCTGAATATTTAACCATGCACTGGTTTACAATACAATACCCATCAGGAACAGCCTTATGGAAATTTCACATTTCACTTGAGAAAAAGCTAACAGAAGCAGACGCACGGGGAATGTAATTATTGTAGGCCAATATCCAGGTTGTCAGGAATTATTGCAAATGCATTGTGTGTATATATAACCACATATTGCAAAGAAGTGCTCTGCATACATTAGACAGGTGCAGTGTGAGCTTATATCACTTGTAGGGTTGAGAGGAAATTCATTGTTTCTAATCACACACCATTAGATTTTATGGGTTTCATCTTTCAGTGAACTTTAGCTCAGCAAGGAGAGAGCTCAGCAAAGAAGACTGGACTGTTCCCTCAGTCTAACTTGTCAGTATTGTACAACTAAAATGTCAAAACAGCCCCTTGTTCTTCATTATCTGAACAGTTCACCTGATAGTAATGCATATTTAGAGATGTCAAAACTGCCAAAAATCTCTTTGCCAAAATCATTGTACCTTCATTTCTATAGAGAATTATATTTCAATGGGTTCAGTAAAGGTAACAGAATGTTAAAATTTGAATGGAAGTATTCCCCTATAACTTTGGTCTTATCTAGCAACATATAGGTTTAATGAAGCTGCCTTCGGAAGATCAGATGGTCAGACAAAAAACCCATGAGGTACTGGCATGCCAAGCCATATTGAGACAGCCACAACAGAGAGTTGGGCTGTTCATGTACCCAAACTGCTCAACAACTGCTTATGAAAGTGAAAAAAAAATCCAACTAGAGAACATGTGTCTGGTGTGCACTCTCACAGCAGTCAAAAGCAACACTACAAAGTCACCATGAAGATTCACTTGGGAGTTTCGAAGTGGACATCAAATCCTGGGGGAAGTTCAGCCAGGATCTCAGCAACTGGCACAACCAAATAATAAGCAGCAATTTCTGTTTTTGTTTCAAATAAAAACTGGCATTCTGGCCTTGTTTGAAAGCAACCATTTATATCAAAAGACAAAATGTGCAGAGAGAAAGTCCTAATGCACCACTGTCAGTGATATACTGTCCTGGTTGCAGCAGAACCTTCTGGACATAGATTGATCATTGACGGTCACTTGCGTATCCAACTACATTGCCTCTAACTACTTTTCTTCTCTGTTGTGTGAATCCCCAAGCTCCATTCACGGCATTGGGTCTGCATGGTAACCAGCGCATGCAGAACATCCAAGTGGCTACTTGGGTTAGAGGGAGCGTTGGTTGCCACCTGAACACTGCCAATCACCCCTGTCTGCTAACATGGTCAGCTTAACCTTGAAGGACAAACAAGAACAAAGAAACCATTTCAAAATGTTATGCAAACATTTCAAAACTGCAACCTAGGCATTGTGGAAGCAGTAATGCACAGTATGCAGGAGACTGGGGCTTGGAGTCAGAAGCAGCTGATGTTAAACCATGGCAACATGGAGAAAAAAATAACTTTGAAATAAAAACAGAAAATCAGAGCTGATGACAGCCTCACCCGAGGTGCTAAACTATCGCTGTTTGTCAGGTGCTGACTGACCTACTCTGGCCTCGCTTGTAAACCATCTTCCGTTGTTATTGTCAAAGTATGGTTGCATGGGTCAGGAGGAACCAAGGCCGAGTGAGTGAAATGTAAATATTTCCTTAGTGCCAGGCTACAATTTGCATTTATACAGCACTTTTAATGGGATTATGCATCACAATGTACTTCAGGCAGGAGAGTAGAATCTCAGGTTTTTGCATATATAAACATCAACCTTGAATTAAGTTTCAAACTTTTATATGTGAAAGATATGAAAGGAAGTTGCAAGTGGAAGAGGCTTGTGGAGGGAGTTGCAGAGGGTGGGACAAAGATGGCTGAAAACTTCGGCATCAAGTAGCCAGATGGCTGAGTCAGTAGACCATGAGGCACAAGGCAGGATTAGGTCTGCAGAATGTTACATTTCTGAAGAAGGGCCCTGCTCCTCTGATGCTGCCCGGCCTGCTGTGTTCCTCCAGCTCCACACTGTTTTGTCTCTGACTCCAGCATCTGCAGTTCTTACTATCTCTGACTGTTACAGAGGTTGGAATGGGTGAAGATTGAAAAGAAAGTAAACAAGACAATTTTGATTTTGTGGTGCAAAGTCAATGGAAGTGAACCAAGTAACATTCTGCTATACAAATGCCAGGCTTTGACCGTCCCTAATAAGAGACAAGCTAACTATCACCCCATGGCATTCACTGGTGTTCCCATCACTGACTTCCCCACTATCGACATCCTATAGAGTATCTTTGACCCAGAAACTCAAATGGACTTGCCATATAAATACAGTGGCTACAACAGCAGGTCAGAAAGTAGGATTCCTGTAGTGAGTAACTTGCCTCCTGACTCTCTAAAGCCTGTTCACCATTTACAGGTACAAGTGAGGAGTGTGATGTAATACTCCACACTTGCCTGGAGGGGGGCATCTCTGACACCACTCAAGAAGCTTGACACCATCCAGGACAAAGCAACCTGCTTTACTGGCACATCCACAAGCATCCACTCGCTCCACCACCATCACTCAGTAGCTGCAGTGTGTACTATCTACAAGATGCACTGCAGAAATTCACCAAGGATTCTTGCACAGCACCTTCCAAACCTACAACCACTTCCATTTAAAAGGACAAGGGCAGCATATACATGGGAATATCACCAACTGCAAATTCCTCTCCAAGCCACTCACCATCCTGATTTAGAAATATATCTCTGTTCTTTCACTGTCACTGGGTCAAAATCCTGGAACTCCCTGGCTAAGGGCATTGTGGGTCAGCCTATAGCATATGTACTGCAGCAGTTCAAGAAGGTAGCTCATCACCACCTTCTCAAGGCTAATCAGGGATGGGCAAAAAATGCTGGCCAGCCAGCGACATCTGTGTCCCACCAGTGCAAAATAAAGAAGAACCAGAGGATACCGGATTTTAAGGACCAAATGTGACCTTTTTAGGCAGCAAGTGGTTTCAATCTGGGATGCACAAAGGGAGAGGTGGGGCAGATTCAATTGTAGATTTCAAAACAGAAATAGATTAGTCTCTAACAGGAAAAGATTTGTGAGGCTACTGGGTAAAGGTGGGGGAGAGGGTCAAATTAAATTGTTTGCAGACACAACTAAACAGGCCAAATGGCTTCCCTCTTTGCTGTAGCTGTTGTATGATTCTATTTCAAGAAGCTCAAGACTGAGTAAGGCCCAGAGTGGAACAGGAATAAAGTTAGAGTTTAGGAATCATTTGGGACTTCTGCAAGAAGGAGTCATGAGCCTAGGAAAGACTGTGTTAGAAAGATCAAGTCTTGAGATGGAGATGGTCAATGTTGCACAGATGGCAGAATAAAAGGTCGGTTTGCAACTCAGTCAGAGACAAACAGGATAAATTAAAAATGAAGTTACATCAATATGTGCTAACTCTAAGGCCAGGTCATTTTGAAGTGTTCTAATGGGCTCTTTCCAAAGTTAATTTCTAATTCAATACAATCCAAGTCTCTGAGAACTTTCAAACTGATTAACAAAGACTTGTCTCATCCCCAAGTCCAAAAAGCATGCTACTTTACCTGCAACGATTTTGCCTCGTACTTCAAATCTGTGTTGTTGTGTTAGAACCACGTAATTTTGTTTAACAACAGCTTAAATTTATATAGCACTTTAATGTACTAGCACATCCAGCAGACTATATGATGTTCTCAATGCATTTCAGAATAGTTTTTTTAATCCTATAGATTAAACTGTAAACTCTGTCATGGACTTCCCTTGGTTATTCACATCTGGCTTTTCTCAATGATGACTTATTGCTATCACGCGTGGCTGGCGGGTGGAAGAGTTCTGTTTCGGTGATCACTTGAGCTCTCAAAACGTACATCGGACTAACAGAAAGTATCTGAGCCAAGGCTGAAATGATGAGGCAGGCCTCTCTGAGCACTGCAATTGGTGAGAGATGTGACTCACTGTCACTCAATTTATATTTCAGCTTACTATTTTTATCTGCCATGAATCACTTGTTCACATATTCAAAAATATTTCATTCAACTTTCTAACTATTTAAGAATCCCACTCTCAATTTGTGTAAGGTTTTATAAAGAGATGTTGGTGGTTTTTTAAATGTTCTGTATGGTTTCCATCTCAGATCTCTCATACATTGACAATATTTATCTGATTAAATAACCTCCCACATTCTTCCCCACACTCTGACACCCAAATAGACACAAGTGTGATACATCGCTTTATGCAAATAGCTGTCAACAGGCAAATTAGTGAGTCCTACAATAGAAACATAGGAATAGCTAGGAAAATAAATGTCAAGATCACCATCTGCCATCCTGATAGTCAACTGTGAGGAGGACAGTGTAAAACCTCAAAAGGACATAGACAAGTTGGTGGAGTGGGCAGATAGGTGGCAGATAGAGAGGTGGGAGTCGATGAATTTTAGTAGGAGAAACATGTGATAGACAATATAAAGTAAGGGGCACAATTCTTAAGGGTTGCAGAAAAAGAGAGACCTGAGTGTATATGTGCATAGATCACTGAAGGTGGCAGGACAGGTGGAGAAAACATTTAATAAAGCATATAGTATTTGAGTTTAATAATAGGAGCATACAGTACAAGAGCAGGGAGGTTATGTTCAACTTATACAAGACACTTGTTTGGCCTCAGCTGGAATATTGGGTACAGTTCTGGGTGCCACACTATAAGAAGGATGTGAACACACTGGGGTTTTTGATGAATCATAGCAAACAACCTCCATCCATTACGACAACAGGACGAGAACTAGCACAGGGAAAATGCCAGTGATCGAAAGCTTTGGGAATCATAGGCTCAAAGTCAACTTTTCCCTCGCTGGTTTGCTACACACACCACATACCATGTCTCAAATTACTCATGTACTGTATTCCAAAATAGAACAGTAATAGCACAGACAGAAGCACAAAGAGTTAGGTTGACAGAACTTTTAAAATAGCACTTTTAACATTTTTTGATCTCTGGTCTGTAAGAACCCTGAAGTACTGAAATTGTACTTAATTCAAACTTGTTTTTCTTTCCCTTCAGTTTTCTCCATGAAAGATTTATGTTATGTTGTTACACTTTTCACATCTTGGATATATTACAAAGTCCTTTATACAAATTAATTTTCAAAGTACAGGCAATTTCTGAATGAGGAAGCTCCACAAGCGGTAATGTGATGAATGAATACGTAATCCATCATAGGGTTGGATTGGCATGTTGACCTGGACACCAAAAGAATGCCTTCAAATTGTGCTTCAGGATCTTTACCAATCAACATGAACAGGCAGATGAGGCTTCTGTTCAAAGGCTCATCTGAAAGATAACACTCCCTATGACTGCCAACAATAAAAGATGGTCAGCTCAGATTATAAACACCCATCATGCCGTAAGATTTGAACCCACCACCTGAGCCTCAAACAAAAGGGTTGCATTCTGAGTCACAAAGACTGACGTTAGACCATAAGTTATGTTCTTCTTTATATTTACCATGAAGGTCAGTCACTGAACATATTCGCAAGAGGCTGTCAATGTATTTATTTTGTTAAAAGAAATCATAAAAGTTAATTATACAAAATAAAAACTATGTAATGCGAAATGAGAACTAATGGAGTAATCTTATTACAAATACCAGAAAGAAAGACTCATTCTTTTTTATCTCAGTGATAACCTTAAAGATACTCAAACCAAAATAAAAGTTTATCTAAGATAAAGCTTCCTGCTCAACTGTCATGGCTGTAATCAGTTTCCTGCTGGCAAATCTCTGCCCATTCACTCAATGCCATTTTCTTCCGTCAACGTCTCTCCAATACTTTTAAAATAAATTGCTAGCTTGGCTCATTTGTTACCTAACATGTGTTCCCACATTCATGTCTTCAAAAGTCTTGTAGGAAGTCTTGCTTCCTAACAACTCCTCTGCCTTTTGCTTTTGGAGCTTTCTCCTCACTCCTAAGCTGCTCAGGACTTCTCCCATGTCCTGATTGCCTAGAAACTGCTAGCAACAGCACCTCTGCTGCTTCGGACCTCTTCTCCATGCCTAAACCTGCTTCCGGGCCCCTTTTCCCTGTAGCCACCTCCCCGCTCCCCCCCCCCCCCCCCCCTTCTCTCTGTGGGGATTGGAAAACTCAAAATCAGCAAACACCTTAACAATTATCATCCCAGGTCACTTACTTGTCATTTAGCTTGAATCACATAACTTCTTTGAAGAGCTGCTTTTGAACTCAATGCTGAAAATGACTTTCTAATCTCAAAGAGAAATCATATTTTTCACAATGCTGTAAAACTAAAATCCACTCTTCCTTCACTTTAGAACCCAGATTCCTAAACATTAAGTGTATAGCATGACTCATCATACCAAATTCCAAATCAAAATCTACACTTTTTGAGGATGTTTATTCCAAGTAAATCTCTAGGTTTGCAGAATGACTGAACAGCAATAGGGAACAAAAATCTTTGGGATGCTAAAGGTCAATTTTTGAGCCATTTCAAGCATCCCGGCCTAGCTGTAAATAGCTCGATGATGAAGAAGAAAGAATTGTTTCATCTTTGGGAAATGACTAACATCTCCATATTCTTATGCATTTGCTCTTGCTTTTGCCTTCCAATTGTTTATTTATCTTTGTACGTCAATGTTATTCTGTTTCATATAATTGTATGTATTCTTACTCATTCTTTTCTTCCTAAAATTAAAGGGAGGTTAAATCTTTTACCACAATTGTTTGTGCTTCCTGTTGGCTCAGATTGTTTATTTTGGAATGAAAAGAATGGATTTACAATGCAACCATTATGGCAGAGGCAAACAAGAACAGCAAATTTTCAATTAGCATGGTTCCTCAAAAACAACTATGCTAGTTTTTAAATGATTTATGTCCTGGATACTTCAAGTGTTTGCCTGCTGTCAGCTAGCCACTTTGTTCATCTTTCTGCATCTAAAGTAATAAAATAAATGCTCATTCATTTCATTAATTGCATCAACTGATGGTTCATGCTCTCTTCTTGAAGACGAATGGCATACAATTGCTCACTGCCAGTCACCCGAAGGTCAGCAGTCAGATTACCATGAAGGATTCTCCTTCTCAATCTCTCCCCTAACCTGAGGCGTAGTGACTCTGAGGCTAAAGCACCACCAGTTCTCTCTCTCTCTCTCTCTCTGTTGAGAGAGGAGGATGGTCCGGTAGGACTCTGGCAACTGTAACTTTACCTTCAGTTGGTGGAGGACACTGAAGTGGGAGCAGTCATGTGCTGCAGAGACAACACACTTGCTTCTCAACCTGAGTACAACACCTGAAAGAAAAAACAAAATAAACTTACCAGTCACTGGCAGCTGCAAAGGCTGTAACTGAATCCAAAGCTCAGTGGGCCAGACTCCTGCTCAGCTCGAGGCTAAGCAAATTCAGCCCAAACATTGGCACCAAGCTACTCTCTTAAATACGTCAGCAGCCTAACACAGTTACTAGTACTGTCTGAACTACAAATTCACTATGTACTGATTGTGAGTGAGCTGACCCACTGCTACATTTGTGGGCAGCACGGTGGCTCAGTGGTTGGCACTGCTGCCTTCACAGGGCCAAGGACCTGGGTTCAATTCCAGCCCCAGGTGACCATCTGTGTGGAGTTTGCACATTCTCTCTGTGCCTGCATAGGTTTCTTCTATGTGCTCTGGTTTCCTCTCACGGACCAAAGATGTGCAGGTTAGTGGATTGGCCTTGGGAAATGCAGGGATCGGGTAGAGGGGTGAGTCTTGGTGGGATGCTCTTTGGAGGGTTTGTAGGTGCTGAATGGCTCTAGGGACTCTAAGATCATGGTACCAGCTTTTATTCCTGAAAAATGAGTTCAACTAAGGGAATATTAGCTGTAGATAGCATTATTCAGTGCAGAAATGCTACCTACACACGAACAATTAAAGATTGAAATGTTTGAACTGTTTTGTACCTTTGTCCTCATCTTCAACAGCCAGCTGTTGTGGTGCATATAGGCACCAATGATCTAAGTCATAAATGGGATGAGGTCCTACAAGCAGAATTTAGGGAGTTAGGAGCCAAGTTAAAAAGTAGGACTTCAGAGGTAGTAATCTCAGGATTGCTACCAGTGCCACGTGCTAGTCAGAGTAGAAATGAAAGAATAGGCAGGATAAATGAGTGGCTTGAGAGATGGTGCAGGAGGGAGGGGTTCAGATTTTTGGGACATTGGGACTGGTTCTGGGGGAGGTGGAACTATTACAAATCGGATGGTCTACACCTGGGCAGTTCTGGAACCAATGTCCTAGGGGGTGCTTTTGCTAACACTGTTGGGGAGGGTTTAAACTAATGTGGCAGGGGAATGGGAACCAAATGAGGAGGTTAGTGGACAGTAAGGAGGTAGTAACTAAATCCTGTAAGGAATGACATAACAAAGTCAGTGTGACTAAGGGGAAGAGGAGGCAGAGAGCAGATGATGAACGCAAAGGGACAGGTGGCCTGAGGTGCATTTGTTTTAATGCGAGAAGTGTAGTAGGTAAGGCAGATGAACTTAGGGCTTGGATTAGTACCTGGGAGTATGATGTTATTGCTATTACTGAGACTTGGTTGAGGGAAGGACAAGATTGGCAACTAAATATCCCAGGATCCCAGGATATAGATGCTTCAGGTGGGATAGAGAGGGAGGTAAAAGGGATAGAGGAGTTGCATTACTGGTCAAAGAGGATATCACAGCTGTGCTGAAGGAGGGCACTGTGGAGGACTCGAGCAGTGAGGCAATGTGTGCAGAGCTCAGAAATAGGAAGGGTGCGGTAACAATGTTGGGGCTGTACTATAGGTCTCCCAACAGCAAGCGTGAGATAGAGGTACAAATATGTAGACAGATTATGGAAAGATGTAGGAGCAACAGGGTGGTGGTGATGGGAGATTTTAATTTTCCCAACATTGACTGGGATGCACTGAGTGTTAGGGGTTCAGATGGAGCAGAATTTGTCAGGGGCATCCAGGAGGGTTTTATAGAGCAGTATGTAAATAGTCCAACTTGGGAACGGATCATACTGGACCTGGTGTTGGGGAATGAGCCCGGCCAGGTGGTTGAAGTTTCAGTAGGGGATTACTTTGGGAATAGTGATCACAATTCCGTAAGTTTTAGAATACTGATGGACAAAGACGAGAATGGTCCTGAAGGAAGAGTGCTAAATTGGGGAAAGGCCAACTATAGCAAAATTCGGCAGGAGCTGGGGAATGTGGATTGGGAGCAGCTGTTTGAGGGTAAATCCACATTTGATATGTGGGAGGCTTTTAAAGAGAGGTTGATTAGAGTGCAGGACAGACATGTCCCTGTGAAAATGAGGGATAGAAAGGGCAAGATTAGGGAACCATGGATGACAGGTGAAATTGTGAGAATAGCAAAGAGGAAAAAGGAAGCATACATAAGGTCTAGGTGACTGAAAACAGATGAAGCTTTGGAAGAATATCGGGAAAGTAGGACCAATCTGAAACGAGGAATTAAGAGGGCTAAAAGGGGTCATGAAATATCTTTAGCAAACAGGGTTAAGGAAAATCCCAAAGCCTTTTATTCATACATAAGGAGCAAGAGGGTAACTAGAGAAAGGGTTGGCCCACTCAAGGACAAAGGAGGGAAGTTATGTGAGGAGTCAGAGAAAATGAGTGAGATTCTTAATGAGTACTTTGCGCTGGTATTCACCGAGGAGAGGGACATGACGGATATTGCGGTTAGGGATAGATGTTTGATTACTCTAGGTCAAGTTGGCATAAGGAGGGGGGAGGTGTTGGGTATTCTAGAAGGCACTAGGGTGGACAAGTCCCCAGGTCCGGATGGGATCTATCCCAGGTTACTGATGGAAGTGAGAGAGGAAATAGCTGGGGCCTTAACAGATATCTTTGCAGCATCCTTGAGCACAGGTGAGGTCCCGGAGGACTGGAGAATTGCTAATGTTGTCCCCTTGTTTAAGAAGGGTGGCAAGGATAATCCAGGTAATTATAGACCAGTGAGCCTGACGTCAGTGGTGGGGAAGCTGCTGGAGAAGATACTGAGGGATAGGATCTATTTACATTTGGAAGAAAATGGGCTTATTAGTGATAGGCAGCATGGTTTTGTGCAGGGAAGGTCATGTCTTACCAACTTGATAGACTTCTTTGAGGAAGTGACAAAGTTGATAGGTAAGGGAAGGGCTATAGATGTCATATACATGGACTTCAGTAAGGCGTTTGATAAGGTTCCCCATGGTAGGCTGATGGAGAAAGTGACGTCGCATGGGGTCCAGGGTGTACTAGCTAGATGGATAGAGAACTGGCTGGGCAACAGGAGACAGAGCGTTATAGTGGAAGGGAGTTTCTCAAAATGGAGAACTGTGACCAGTGGTGTTCCACAGGGATCCGTGCTGGGACCACTGTTGTTTGTGATATACGTAAATGATCTGGAGGAAGGTATAGATGGTCTGATTAGCAAGTTTGCAGATGACACTAAGATTGGTGGAGTAGCAGATAGTGAAGGGGACTGTTGGAGAATGCAGCAGAATATAGATAGATTGGAGAGTTGGGCGGAGAAATGGCAGATGGAGTTCAATTCAGGCAAATGCGAGGTGATGCATTTTGGAAGATCCAATTCAAGAGCGAACTATACGGAAAATGGAAAAGCCCTGGGGAAAATTGATGCACAGAGAGATCTGGGTGTTCAGGTCCATTGTACCCCGAAGGTGGCAAAGCAGGTCAATAGAGTGGTCAAGAAGGCATATGGCATGCTTTCATTCATCGGACGGGGTATTGAGTACAAGAGTTGGCAGGTCACGTTACAGTTGCAGAGGACTTTGGTTCAACCACATTTAGTATACTGCGTACAGTTCTGGTCGCCACATTACCAAAAGGATGTGGATGCTTTGGAGAGGCTGCAGAGGAGGTTCACCAGGCTGTTGCCTGGTATGGAGGGCGCTAGCTATGAAGAGAAATTGAGTAGATTAGGATTATTTAGATTAGAAAGACAGAGGTTGAGGGGGGACCTGATTGAAGTCTACAAAATCATGAGAGGTGTAGACAGAGTGGATAGCAAGAAGCTTTTTCCCAGAGTGGGGGACTCAATTACTAGGGGTCATGATTTCAAGGTGAGAGGGGAAAAGTTTAAGGGAGATATGTGTGGAAAGTTCTTTATGGAGAGGGTGGTGGGTGCCTGGAACGCATTGCCAGCGAGGTGGTAGAGGCAGGCATGATAGCATCATTTAAGATGTATCTAGACAGATACATGAATGGGCAGGGAGCAGAGGGATACAGATCCTTGGAAAATAGGCAACAGGTTTAGATAGGGGATCTGGATCGGCGCAAGCTTGGAGGGCCAAAGGGCCTGTTCCTGTGCTGTAATATTCTTTGTTCTTTGTTCTTTGTTCTCTTGCACTCTCTACTTTTTTGCTAATTTGTAAACTTCAATGTTACCCTGTTTCATCCAAATGCATCTTCCTCATGCTTTTCTTCCTCAAAAGTGAGGTGTTTTACAATTATTTCTTCCCCCTCGTTGTTTATTTTGGGATGGAAACAAGTTGGTTATTTAAAGTCGAAGATATTGCCGATGTACAACAACTTCAGAATTCCACATCACATCCATGATCTGTTCTCGGTTGATTGCCTTATAATCCTGGTCAAATACTGAATTTTCTCCAGGGCTTCCTGAAGACCCACAGCACCCGGCTGAGTAAACACAATGAATACCACGCTTCACAGCCCACCAAGACTTCTTGCCATCGACATTTTTCAATTATGGCCAGACTTTTGATTCGAAACTATTACACAGCAGGGCTTTTAAAAGGTCCCAGAGCCTGCTCTGTAACGTCAGGTACGTTAACGCACTGTTAAATCTTTGAGAGTCTACTTACAATACTGGTGTATCCACAGCTACAAACCCTGAGAGGGCCTACAGTGGACAGAGATGAGTGGAAAACTCCCACTGCACCCAGACCATCTGCTTTGTAAGCAAGAATGCTCAATACATTCATCAGAATTACCACAATCTCATGCTGAGCAATCAGTCAAATTGTGCACATTGAATAGAAAATGGTGACAGAAAGCCAGAAAAAGGATAAGTAACATCCTTGGAGTTGCAGCTAATAGCCTCTTAACATCAATTATTGCTAAGACCTATTGCATTAATGAATCATTTGAGAAAACTGAAAGGTTCACTTCTTTGATTTTGCCCATTGTTTATAATGGTATTATACATACATATAAGGACATGAATTAGGAGCAGGCGCAGG
This sequence comes from Rhincodon typus, assembly GCF_021869965.1. Taxonomy (NCBI): domain Eukaryota; kingdom Metazoa; phylum Chordata; class Chondrichthyes; order Orectolobiformes; family Rhincodontidae; genus Rhincodon; species Rhincodon typus. Next base: position 22,434,611 of record NC_063337.1, read on the forward strand.
CCATTCAGCCCTTTGAACTTCTTCCACCATTCAGTAAGATCATGGCTGATCCGATTATAACCTGCATCCCTGCTTGAATCTGATAACCTTCCAACCTCTTGGCTATCGCGAATATGAGCACCTCTGCCTTAATAAAAGTAAAGGGCACTGCTTCCACCACATTTTCACCAGGAATGTTCCAAAGATTCATGAACCTCTGTTATCTGGGTTTTAAATGCATGGCTCCTGATTTTGAAACAGTGACACCTAATTCTAGGTTCTCCCATAAGAAGAAATGTCCTCTCCACATCTCTGAGGAGCGCTCCTCAGCTAGTGGCTTACAGTCTCCACCTCAGAAAGACCTCAACCATCCAGACACCCTTTCTGGTGGCCCTTCATGTGAACCCTTATCGACTTCACATCTCCCCATGTCTGCACACAACCTATCTACATGAGCCTTCACCTGTTCACCTCCCCCTCCCAGCCCCTGGCATAAGAGGTGACCATGTCAGGTGTGGTCATATACTGCCCCTCTGCCCCTGAATCCAGGGTGCTTCTGACTGTGAATGGGCACTCCTCCTACATGACGCCCTGTCCCATTCACGTTTACTAATATCACCCCCTCTTTTTACAGATACCATTGCTCCCTTCACAATTGTCAGAGCCTATACCCACAGCAGCACCCACCCAGTTTGCTCTCCCCACACCCCTTTCCTCATAGTTTCTGTGGATGGACTGATTGTGGCCTGATGAGAAGCACTAAGGAGCCACAGGACTGACCATGACCCATTCCCTGGACTGCAGTGGCACAGGACCCCTGACCTTAATGACCCTGAGCGAGTGCCTGACCATGGAGGCTGTCCTTACCTTACTATGCCAGGAGCCCCCTGACTGCCAATTGCTTCCTTGGATATCGGTGAGGACCACTGCCGTGAGACCTGGCTGCCTGCTTGCTGCCTGTTTAGTGCGTTTGCCAGGTAAGCTGCTGGCAGGTAGGATTAATATGGCACAGTGCCATAGAGCAAGCTGTCCAGCCGCTGTGACTGAGGACTGCTGAGTAACAAGGGGCTGCCTGGCTGGGTGGTTGTATTAAGGGCAAGGGAGGGATAGTGCAAGTATGCCAGTAGGTGATAAGTGAGCGAGCAACAAGAGAGCGGCCCTGAGATGCAGCCTGGTCCAATCAGGGTCTGGGGTAGGATGACCTTCGGAGGGTTGGTGCAGACTCCGTGGGCCGAATGACCTCTACCTGCACTGTAGGTATTCTATGGTCCTTCGATAAGCCTGTGTAGCTGGGGCCTGCAGACTGTATCCTAAGATGTAGTTTGGTGGTGAGTAACATGGTTGATGCCTGTACATGTCCCTGCCTGCAATATCCACATGTTCACCGCACCGACCCCCCATCTCAGAGGGAGCCACAGGATTGACCTCCTGGCCTGCAGAGCACAGAGCCCCAGACTGAGAACACCCCGACCAAATCCCCCCATTTGTGCCATTGCAGGGTAAACCAGCTACTAGCATTGAAAGGTAACAGCCAGCGGTGAGCTAAAGTCAGCAGGTGCCTGCTCTAATCTCATGTCAAGATTTCGCAACATCTGCTTGGAGGGCCGAAGGGCCTGCTCCTCTGCTGTATTGTTCTTTGTTCTATCTTATTTGGTAGGTTGGTTAAGATCAGAAGCTGAATATTAATTAGGCAACAAGGTGCAGGGCTGGATGAACACAGCAGGCCAAGCAGCATCATAGGAGCAGAGAGGCTGACGTTTCGGGCCTAGACCCTCCCCCTTTTCTGATGAAGGGTCTAGGCCCGAAACGTCAGC
>NC_063337.1:22461403-22493709 GCF_021869965.1 Rhincodon typus
CCAATGTGGTATACTGCATCCGCTGTACCCGGTGTGGCTTCCTCTACTTCGGGGAAACCAAGCGGAGGCTTGGGGACCACTTTGCAGAACACCTACGCTCGGTTCGCAATAAACAACTGCACCTCGCAGTCGCGAACCATTTCAACTCCCCCTCCCATTCCTCAGACGACATGTCCATCCTGGGCCTCCTGCAGTGCCACAACGATGCCACCCAAAGGTTGTAGGAACAACAACTCATATTCCGCTTGGGAACTCTGCAGCCCAATGGTATCAATGTGGATTTCACAAGCTTCAAAATCTCCCCTCCCCCTACCGCATCCCAAAATCAGTCCAGCTCGTCCCCGCCTCCCTAACCTGTTCTTCCTCCCACCTATCCCCTACTCCCACCTCAAGCCGCATCCCCATCTCCTACCGACTAACCTCATCCCGCCCCCTTGACCTGTCCGTCCTCCCCGGACTGACCTATCCCCTCCCTAACTCCCCACCTACACTCACCTTTACTGGCCCCATCCCCGCCTCTTCGACCTGTTTGTTTCCTCTCCACCTATCCTCTCCTCTATCCCTCTTCTATCCGCCTCCCACTCTCTCCCTATTTATTTCAGAACCCCCTCCCCTCCCCCTTTTCTGATGAAGGGTCTAGGCCCGAAACGTCAGCCTTTCTGCTCCTATGATGCTGCCTGGCCTGCTGTGTTCATCCAGCCCTGCACCTTGTTGTCTCGGATTCTCTAGCATCTGCAGTTCCTACTATCTCTAAAACAAATGTGTTGTTCATTTATCTAAAGGAGTAATTGTTTCACTAAGAATATGCCTAGAAATCTTTATACATAAACTCTTATTTATTCATGGAAGGTGGGCCTCATTGACTAGGCTAACATTTATTGTCCATTCCTAATTGCCGAGAGGGCAGTTAGGAATCAGCCATATCACTGTGAGTCTGGAGTCATGTGTAGGCCAGACCAGATAAGGACAACAGATTTCCTTCTTTAAGTGACATTAGTGAACTAGCTGGATTTTTATAAAATCTGATGGCGGTTGCCATTAGACTGTCCTTTTTTTTTAATTAAATTTCAGATTGTTTACTTTAATTCAGACCTCGCCACTGGGGAGGTAACGGCCTAGTGGTAATTTCCTTAAATTATTAACCCAGGGTTCAGATAATGTTCTGGAGACCTGGGTTTGAAACCCTGATGGTGGAATTTTAATTCAGTAAATATCTGGAATTAAGAGTCCAATGATGACCGTTATCTATTGCCAGTAAAACGCATCTGGTTCGCTAGTGTCCTTTGCAGGCAACTGGAGACAGGCAATAAATGCTGGCAAAACCACATCCCACAAATAATGGCAGCAGACCACTTCAAACAGCCCTTACCCAGTACCATGGTGTGGTAGAGGTGACAAACACCAACTGGGGAAGAGATATGCTAGACTCGGAACGTTAACTATGCTTCTCTTGCCACAGATGCTGCTAGACCTCCCGGTTTCGGTAGTGTTTTCTGGCTTATGGCATATTACTAGCATCTTATATATATATTATACACATAAACGATCGAGATCATGGCGTGCGAGGGATAGTTCCAAAGTTTACAGATGAATGAAAACTTGAAAGTAACTTGTGAGAAAGACAGTGCAGATCTTCAAAAGGGCAAGGTCAAGTTGGGCGAGTGGGTGGACAGGTGGCAGATGACGTTCAGCACAGACAGTATGAAAGACCATGAACAGGGTATGTAAAATAAGGGGTATAATTCTAAGGAGATGTGGGAGCGGAGACACCCAGGTGAACACATGCACAGATCATTGAAGGCCAGGACAAGTGGACAGAACAATTAATTAAACACACAATATCTTCGGCTTTATTGTTAGTGGCACAGAGTACAAGAGCAAGGAGGTGGTTGAATTGAGGCATTCAAGAAGGCATTGGATGATTATTTGGATGAAAATAACATACAAGAGTATGGGAAAAAAAAGTAGGAGCTTGGCACTGGGTAATGATGCTCATTCAACGAGCTGGTGATGGCACAATAGACTGAATGGCCTCCTTCTGAAATGCAACAGTTCTGTGATTCTGAGATTGATGCTGAGTACTTTATTAGATCTTTGGAAGGAGTATTGTATAAAGTTCAGGAGTTATGCTATAGGAAGGACGTGAGCAGTGGCGAGGTTTCAAAGAATGGTTCTAGGAATGAGAAACTTCGGGTATGAGGATTTATTTTCCTTGGAGAGATGGAAGCTGAGAGGAGATGTGATAAAAGTTTTCAAAATCATGAGGGAGCTGAATACTGTAGGTAGGGAGATCCCTCGCAGAAAACAATCAAGAATGAGAGGGCACGAGAGGGAATGAGATTTAAAGTGATTTGCAAATGAAGCAAATGTGACGTGAGAGAAAAATGTTTTTCACATAACAAGTGGTTTGGGTTTGGAATGCACTACCTGGAAGTGTGTCAGAGGCAGGCTCAACAGAAGCATTCCAGACAGTGTTGGATGATTAGCTAAATAGAAACAATGTGAAAGAGTACAGGGACAAAGCAGAAGAATGGCACTAAGTAATGATGCTCATTTGGAGTGTCAGGGCAGACATGACGGGCCAAATGGCCACCTTCTGTGCTGTAACACTTGTGTGATTCTGTGATTTTCTTTGGTTGCTTAAGGAACATTTTTAATTATAATCAATCTATTGGTCCTATTGACTTTTGGGTGTTTAAACAAATAAAATGAAAAGCCACTGTGCATTATATGTAATAGGTGCTAAATGACACAAATACCAGAATGGCCCAGGAACTTCTCTCAGACGTAACCATTACTATATGAGGGCACGGCTAGGAAGAATACTTGTCTACTCTCCATTCACAGGAATTAATAGCAAAAGGTAAACAAGGCAAAATCTCATTGCAGCAAAGTTGCATTTGACATTCCAGTCTCCTCCATCCAGTAGATGCTATGCGCACTCTTTACCATTCAAATTTTATAGCGTATAATGACCAATAGTCCATTTATAATGGTAATTGGAACTGTGGAATAGACAATGGAACTCAGCAAAGTATGATTTCCTGGTTTTATGTAACGTATACTTTATCAAATTAATTTAAGGAAGATCTCATGCTGAAGGTAATTTGGAAACAACAATATAAATAACTTTTGAATTAGATCTGTTCTGTCCCTCCCATCATATTTCAGCTCCCTGTACTTCGTAATAGTCAATTGTCCCATGCTGACTGCCATCTGCTCCATGTATGACAGCGTCATCAGCGAAACAACAAAATCAATTGTTGGCTGGATACCAACAGAGAACATCAAAGATTTAATGACCGTACTGTTGAGCACCAAGGAGATGAACATTCAGTCTGTGTTTATATTGCTGTGAAATAGTTGTGCTAAAAAAGATTTGTTTTGTCTTAAGCTTTTTTTTAATGTAAATATGGTTGTGAAAATGGTGAGGCCAATCAAGAAAATTCAGACACCTATCCTTAACTTGAACCAATGGAAAAACTTGCTACAAAGCTCTAATGTTTTTTTTAAATTATTCTATTCAAAAGTGTTATTCTTTAGAGCTGGAGGGACTTAAACCCAGGCCTTCCAACACAGAAGCAGGGACACTAACACTGCACCATAAAAGCTCTTAAGATATTTTCTAATCAACCTGTTCAGAGATGTTATGACACAACTCTGGAGCAGGTGGGATTTGAACCAGGTCATCTGGCTCAGAGGTGGGGACGCTATCACACACCACAAGAGCCTCCTATAAATCTTGAAAGAAAAATGGATTCAATTGGATTTGAGGGGGAAGCAATAGCCTGGTGGTACTATCACTGGACTATTAATACAGAGACCCAGATAATGTTCCAGAGACCTGGGTTCGAATCCCAGAAACCACAGCAGATGGTGGAATTTGAATTCAATGAATATCTGGAATTAAGAGTCTAATGATGACTATGAATCCATTGTCAATTGTTGGAAAAGTCCATCTGGTTCACTAATGTCTTTAGGGAAGAAAACTGGCATCCTTACCTGGTCTGGCCTACATGTGACTCCAGTCAATGTGGTTGACTCTTAATTGCCCTGGGCAATAAATGCTGCCTAGCCAGCAACACCCTCATCCCGTGAATGAATACAAAAAAATTTAATCCGCTATGGTGGAGTATGTTATGAAGGCACTGCAATTTTTATCATTAGGTAATGGATGTAGGAACGTAATGCAAGGAGCAGGAGTACCCTCTTCAGCCTTTTGAGTCTGCACCATCATTAAATAATATCATGGCCACCTTACCAGAAATATGTGTGAACACAGCTCTATGATTAAGGATGATTGCAGCTACATAGAACTTTAGTTAGGCACATTTTGGAACACTGTATACAATTCTGATCACCACACTACTAGTAGGATGTGAAGGCTATGAAGAGGGTATAGAAACTTTTTACCAGGATATTGCCTGACTTGGAGGATATTAGCTATGAGGACAGATTGGACAAACTTGGTTTGTTTTCACTTGAACACCGAAGGATGAGGGGTGACCTGACAGATGTTCAGAGTCTTTTCCCAGGATAGAAATGTCAGTTATTAGGAGACATATGTTTAAGGTAAAAGGGGCTAAGTTTAAAGGAGATGTCAGAAGCAAGTTTTTACACAGAGGTTGGTAAGTGCCTGAAGTGCGCTGCCAGAGTAAGTGATGGAGACAGATACAATCACAATGCTTAAGAGGCACCTTCACAGATATATAAATAGACAGGGAATAAAGGGATATGGACCGTGTAGAGGCAATTGGCTTTTAGCTTAGAAAGGCATCATGTGTCACCGCTGATGGGCTGAAGGGCCTGTTCCTGAGCTGTACTTTTTTTTTGTTCTTTATCAGTTATTTACATGCAAATTGTTTTGTACACCATTTATACATTACTTTTTAAAAGTTTTTGCTTTCTAAAAAATATTAAATACGTGCCAAAGAACAAAATAGGCTTTGAATGCTCCTATTGACATTCCATGTATTTTCTTTAACCACAGCTTTTCCTCTAGATCTGAAGTTTGGGGGACCATCTTAATTACTAACCTTTCACAGGTATTTTTCGATCACACTCAAGTGTAAAGAAAATGAAACTGAAAAACATCAAAGGACCCCTGTCCTTTAGATGTATTCCTATAGTGTGAAAGCTGAAATGCTGATTTTTGTGGATTCACAAAGTAGCAGATAGTAACAGGAAAGCTTCTCGAATATAATTGACACGAGCTGTCTATATGCAATTAATGACATAGACAAATTATGTATTAGCCCAAAACTAGTGTATTTTGCTTTAATTTATTGCTTTGTCTGTAAGAGTCAGGTATAATAACTGAATATGAGACCAAAGGTATATTAACAGTATATACCTTTATACAGTTGATTAGAATGAGAGTATTGGTTTTCGAGCAATGCACTGAGGTACTGCATACTGCACAGATTATAGACTCTGAAGATATTCCCATAATAGTACTGAAGACTTCTACTCCAGAACTTGCCATGCCCCTAGCCAAACTGTTCCAGTACATCTACAACACTGGTATTCATCCTCCAATGTAGAAAATTGTCCAGGTATGTCCTGTGCACAAAAAGCAGAACAAATTCTACCCAGCCAACCCATGATCATCATTAAAGTGACAGTCATCATCAATTAGCTGCTCACGAATCCTCAGTTTGTAAATGGGGCTGCTCAGTGATGATTATACAATATTCAGCACCATTTGTGACTTCAGCATCCAAAACAGCCTATGTCCAAATGCAGTAAGTCCTAGACAATACCCAAGATTGGGCTGACAAGGGGCAAGTAACATTTGCACTATAAAAGTGACCATCTCCAACAAGAAAGAATCTAACCATCGCCCTTGACATTCAATAGCAATACTATCACTGAATTCCCCCACCATCAATGTCCTAGGGTTACAATTGGCCAGAAACTGAAATGGACCAGCCATATAAATACAGTGGCTACAAGAGCAGTTAGAGATTAGAAATCCTGCAGAAAGTAACACCACTGACAAATTTATTAGAATTCTTGGAGGAGCTAACAAGCAGGATAGATAAAGAAGAACCAGTAAATGTAATTTAATACGTCAGGAAGTTCAACTAGAAAGAAACATCTTTTATTGTTGAACACCAAAATAGAGTCATCACTCATGGTGTACAAAGGCTAGTCCCAGCCTGGGACAAACAGTTCTGCAGACCCATCCCTGTGCCTGCTTTAGATATTTTCTAATCAACCTGCTCAGAGATATCATTACACACCTCTGGAGTATACAGGACTTGAACCTGAGCCTCTTGGCCTAGAGGTTAGGACTCTATCACTGTGCCACCAGAGCCTTTCTGGGCCTGCATTTCTTGTGTTTTCGTTTATCCAGAAATGCTATCACACACAACCTTTTTTTTTTGCCTACCACCAAATCACCATGACATTCTTTTTCCTATAAACCACCACCCAGTAAATCACCTGTGTAGCCAATTGGATGTTTATATGCAAAGCCCATTATGGGCATTGCAAGCCACCGACAATGAGAAGAGGGGGTAGGGAGAGCAGAAAGTGGTTAAATGAAAATTGAATTGGAGGGGAAAATAAAGCACTGTATCCCCTGCAATGCCCAACTCCAAGGGCATCCAGCATTGACATAACCATGGAAGAGGGGCAGATGTGATTGGGCCTGCTTTATGTGTGTTTAATCAGCCTGCTCAGGGATGTTATTGCACACCTCTGAAGCAGGTGGGACTTGAACCCATGCCTCCTAGCTCTGAGATAGGGACACTATGCCACTGTGCCACAAGAGCCCTCCTGGGCCTGCTTTATCTTTTTGTTTCACTTTTGAAGTGTTATCACACACAACTGAACAACTTTCTTACCACCAATAACCATAACTTTTTTTTTTGGTTCTTAACTATCAACCACCACCATTACTCACCCGTGCAGCCAATTAGAAGTTTACATGCAAAGCCCATTATGGGCAACGTGAACCATCAAAAGTGAGGGGCAGGTAGGGGAAGCAGGAAGGGGCTATATCAAAATGGAGTTGGGGGGGGGAATAAAGCACTGTTTCCCCCGCAATGCCCACCTCTCTGTACAGGCATCAAGAGTATTGATGTACACTGCATGCCCCGTCTCCAAGGTCACCCAGGCACAAAATAACTGCAGAAGAGGAGCAGATAGACGGCAGATATGTTTATTTTATTTGCTTATTTTAAATCAACCTGTTCAGGGATGTTATGGCACACCTCTGGGGCAGGCAGAATTTGAGCCCAGGTCTCCTAGCTCAAAAGGTAGAGATACTACCCCTGTGCCACAATAGCCCTCCAGGGCCTGCTTTATAAGAAGTGCACATGGGGTTAGGTGCGGTAGAATAGCATGCAAAGAGGACTGGCAAACTAATAAAAGGCAGAGAGTTGAGACAAGGGAGGTTGTGTTCAGGATGCCAACGTGTAACCTGTGGTATGCCACAAGGATCGGTGTGGTAATATTATTCACAATACATGTAAAAGACTTGGATGAGGGAAGCAAATGTACTGTTATCAATTAAAAATAACTGGGAGAGCAGGTGGTGAGGACAACACAGTGTCTACAGACAGATATAAACAGTTGAAGCAAATGGGCAAAAATTTGGCATCTAGCATAGAATGTGGGAAAATACAAGGTTATGCACATTGGCAGGGAGAATAGAGAAGCTATTCTTCTTGCACATCCATCTTGCCAAGACTCCTACAAATCTTATATGTTATAAGATCATCCTTCATTCTCCTAAACTCCAATCGGTAAGGCCAAATGTACTCAACCTCTGCTCATAAGGAATTCTCTCCCTACTCCAGATCAACCTAATGAGCTTTTTTCTGGACTGCTTCCAATGTCGACATTTTATTCGTTAGACAAGGGACCCAAAACTGTTCACTGTATTCTAAGTACACTGTAAAAACAGTCTTATATAGTTTTAACACAACGTCACTATTTTTATACTCCATTCCATTTGAAATAAATGCAAACCTTCTACTTGCTTTCCCTAATACCTAGTGAACTTGTAAGATACCTTCTTGTGATTCATGGATGAAGACTCCCAATTCCCTCAGTTCTGTAGCCTTCTGCAGTCTTTCTTCCTTTAAACAATATTCAGCTGCTCTATTCTTCCTGTCAAAGTACATAATCTCACATTTCCCCACATTATATTCCATCTGCCAAGATTTTGCCCATAAACTCTCTATGACTTCTTATGCCATCCTCATCACTTGCCTTGCAACTTATTTGTGTGTCATCCACAAATTTGGCTCTAGTACCTTAGCTTACCTCATCCAAGTCATTCAAATATATTGTGAATAATTGTGACCCCAGCCTTGATGGTGGTGACACTTCACTGATGCTTTGGTGTTTGTACAGTTATTGGTAAAAGAAAAAGAAACTGTATCAATTAAAATCTTTTTCTGAGGTCTGTAATGAAATTTTTTCAAGCTTTTTCTCTAGTGCAATATAGTTCAAGCTTTTTTGCTTAATAAATTGTTTTTTCTTTGTGCTAAATGTACACTGGCAGACTCTAGTTCAGCAACTGAATACTACATTTGAAAAAAAAAGTTAGGGTCTACCATACCAAATCCTAATCCGAGGTCTGATTCGTCGAGTATTAACATCAGCAGGGCTCATGAGCAACAATCAGCTTTCCAAAATGCATAATTCACAGAAATTGCTGGAATGTTGTGAGTATAACAACTGTTACAAGCAATGGCTTTTTTCTATCTGTCCTTGTTGGAGTAAATTGTAGTGAAGATGGAAATTGGTGGAGACGTGTGAGATCTTGTTAACTGGTAAACCTGAAATGTTTCAAAAGAATAACCTCCATAATAGCATTGATGGTGAACTGCTTTTGTCATGCATTTGGAATAGTAATTTCCAGATTTGTGGTCCATGATTCTTTACATTGCAATGCTTCCAGCCTTGACTAGTTTTCCTGGGAAAAGTCAAATGAAGACATCCCATTTTCTAATTCCAAATATGGAGGGTAAAATAAAATAGTTGAGGCAACTGAACCCCACCAGCTAAAAGGCTGGAGAAAGGGAAGACAACTGACTAAACATTTGACCAGGAAGACAGTAGAAGTTGCTTTAAAGCATATGATTTCAAAATAATTCTATATGAGAATGATACAAACTCTTCAAATCGGAGGATATTCAACAGATTTCATCGCAATGACTGTCCAGGGGCAAAATGTACATAAGGTTTAGAGTCAGCAAATTTTGATCCCAAGATTCACCTTTAATTTAAAGTTGGCTCCACTTTAAGAATAATGTACAGGATAAAGAAATTACATACATATTTCTTTTTTTAAGAAATATTCCCTTGCGACTTTGAAGAAGTGGGAGTGAAAACATCTACAATAGGAATCATTATTCCATATAATGACAAGAAGCTGCCGTGGTTATAATAACACAGATTAGAATTAGAATTAGAATTAAACTCTTATTGTCAAATGCATTCAAGTTTAGGAATATATGAGTACAATGAAAAGTGTACAGAGGTTCCCGTGCCATCTTGGTTACAAAACCAGAATTTTAAACAAACAACAGCAGAAATAAAGAAAACCAAAAGGTACGAAAAACTTATAGATTATTTTACTGACACTGCCACGAGTACCGAATGCCAGGAGGATGTCCTTGCTGCCAGCACATATCTTTTATTGATAAATTCAGAAATAAAACATTTTTCCAATGACTATCTGAGTTTAAATAAAAATGTTTTGCATAATCTACACTGAAAATGATAAACAAATGATTCTTTGTTACACATAAGTCTACATCGACAAAATCATTTACAAAATGAATTTATGTGGTAGCCTGGTGCTGTTCCTAAAATTGTCTTCATTCATCTTCCATTTTAAGACTATTCTAAATTATTTGGTAACAGCATGCTTAACATTACAGTAAGAAATATTTCCTTCAGCCAACAGATACAGGCAGAGGGATTGTGCACTACAAACTCCCATTGCAGCATGAATTATTTTTGCACTTGACAGTGATGGAAAGCCAGATATTCACCTCTGCCCTTGAAATAACAGACAGATCTGGATGGCAATTTGCCTATTTGTTCCTCTAAGCAGGCAGCAGTCTTTCAGAATCCACCCTTTATTGGATTAACACTTGACACACTTTCAAAGCTACAACTGATAGACAAGATTGGCAGTGTTTCTGTTTGTCTTCGTTGCAAGCTCATCGGAAACAGACTTCACAAACAATAAATATCCTTTTACAAAACATTTTTAGTCCCTTGCACATATTTTCTCATTGCAACAGGGGTGATAACTGTTAAACCATGAAGCATTTGAGATACATATAGAGCAAAGTGACAGTCAGCTGGATGGTAAAATGAGTATGTGACTGTTCGTTGGTGTCCAATTGATGCCAAAGTCTTGATAATAGATAAGGAGAAATTGTCAATGCCTCAGTGCTGCAATTCATGGGGGTTGATTTAGCTCAGTTGGTTGGACAGTTGATTTGCAAAGAAGTGTGATGCCAACAGTGTCTCTTCAATCCCTACATTGGCTGAGGTTACCATAATGGGATCTCCTTCTCAACCTCTCTTCCCTCACCTGAGGTATGATGGTCCTCGGGTGAAACCACCACCAGTCATCTCTCTCTCTCTAATGAGAGAACAGTCCTATGGTCTGGTAAGACTATAGCGACTTGACTTGACTGCATTACATATCATTGCTACCAGTACCTTCCATCTAAGATAGATAATAGATAGTCAGAAAAAAGATCCATTTTAGATGGGTGTCTTCATTTTACATACCTTTGCTGGTGGCTGAAGAGACAAGTTCTGCCCCAAGTGCTATGAATGGCAGCTTCCGACTGTGTTATTGGATTGTTGCTTTGAGCACTAGTGCCACTATAGCCACTGACTGTCACTGGCCTGACCACAGATGTTGCAGTTTGCCTATGTCATCAACTAGTGACTCCCAGACTTGGTAGCCAATATTCAAGGTTTTCAAGGTTGAGTTCTGAGGAAGGGTCATCGGACCCGAAACGTTAACTCTGTTTTCTCCTCCACAGATGCTGCCAGACCTGCTGAGCTTTTCCAGCAACTTTGTTTTTGTTCAAGGTTTTCAAGTCTCATTTGTAGCCATCCTTAAAGTAGATCTTTGGGCAGGGACCATTGTCCATTCTGCAGACATGCCCAAACCAGCAAAGGTATTGCTGTTTGAGTACTGTTACGAAACTTGGAAGTTCTGTCTTTAAGAGGACAGACACGTTTGTAATTTTGTCTTGCCAGGGTATGCCCGTAACGTGTTGTGGACAGTTAAGACGGAAGCTGTTGAGCTTCTTTTTTTTATAGCTCCAAGTCACTTATATTTCACAGCTGTACAACAAGGTGTTAAGAACGTGGGCCTCATAAACCATCAGTTTGGTCCTAAGGGTCAGTTTTATGTTATTCCATGTGCTTTTCACAATTAGGCCAAAGGCGATGGCTGCTTTCCTCATATGCGTATCAGGTTTTACATCAAGGGACAGATAATCTGCCCCTTCCTGCCATCTGTTACTATTATACAAAGTACCTATGTTTGGAAAAGACATGATGGGGCTACCCAGTGTTATTGCAATAGTGACTGTTGAGGGAGGTCTTTCTGCTCATCAGCTGCCATTCAGTGTGAGAATATTCAGAAACATTCCTCACCCTCATCAAATACACTTAAAGCATAGCCAATCACAGTGACTGAATTTTGGAAAATTTCATGATTTGTGAATGGAGCTTTTACACTTAAATTTGATGGCCATTTTCAGCTAAAGGGGCTATGGTGCAGCAGTATCACTTAGCAGAGGGTCAATATCATGGTTCTTCGTCCACAGAACAGACACCAAATCCCAGGTATGCAGGTTTAAAGCTAATAAAAGCAGTCAGGCTGGGGAAATTAGGAGTAGGTACTGTCTAAATACGTGGTTAGCTTAACATCTAAAAGGATGAAAACATATAAGTCTCAAAACCATAAACCATTGTATTGCCAAGTAAACTGTAGTGTGTAACTCTATTGCAGAAAAGTACAAAAACAAGCAAATTGTTATTCACAATGAATTACGAGAGGGTATAAATTACAGATCAATCTAACATGCATAACAATGTCAAAATATGTGATGTCAATTGATACTGATGTCAAAACTTTTTAGATTCTGGAAGAATCCCAGAAGACTAGAAAATTACACAACTATTCAAGAAAGGAGAAAGGCAGAATACAGAAAGTAAAAGCCACTTAGACTAACATCTGTCAGAGAGAAACTGCTAAAATCATTATTAAACCGGATATAGGAGGACACTTAGAAAAGCATCATCAGATCAGGCAGAGTCTACATGATTTTGTGAAAGGGAAATCATGTTTAATTAGGCTTTTGAGGAAGTAACAAACAACATAAATAAACTATGAACGTTATGCACTTGAATTTCCAAAATGCATTTGATAAGGTATCATATCAAAAGTTATTACACAAAATAAGAGCTTATGGTGTAAGGGATAATGTATTGCCATTGACAAAATGATTGGCTAGCTAACATAAGCAAATAGTTGGGATAACTGGATGTTTTTTGGATTGTCATTCTTTAACTAGTAGAGTGTCTGGGGTTCAGTTGTGGGGCTTCAACAATTTACAATATATAGTGATGATTTCAATGTGGTGATCAAATGTATCAAAATTTAATTTACCAACAATACCAAGATAGGTAAGAAAGTAAATTGACAAGAGGAGGTAGAGGGTCTGCAAAGGGACACAGATATGTTAAGTAAGTAGGCAAAAATTTGGTAGATGGAGTAATAATATGAGACATTATGAACTTGTCCACTTTGGCAGGAAAAACAGAAAAGCACTATGATATTTAAATTGGGAGAGACTGCAGAACTCGGAGGCACAGAGGGATCTGAGAGTCCTGTTACAAAAATGACAAAATGTTACTTTGCAAGTGATCAGTTCAGCAAACTGGTGTTTATTATAAGAAAATGGAACATAAGACCATGGAAATGTTATTCCAGTTGTACAGGGCATCGGTGAGACCACATCTTTGCAGGTACTGCAAGTGATCAGTGCGAGAAACTGGTGTTTATTGTAAGAAAATGGAATGTAAGACAATGAAGATGTTATTCCAGTTGTACGGGGCATTGGCGAGACCACATCCGGAGTGTGGTGTACAATTGTGGTTTCTTATTTGAAGATGGGTGTAATTGTGTTAACATTCACCCAACTCATTCTTGGGATAAAGAGTGTGTCTTATGAAGATGGGTTAAACAGGTTTGGCCTTTGCCCATTAAGTGTTTAGAAGAATACAAGATGATCTCATTGAAACGTAATTCCTGAGTGGACTTTACAATGTGCAATCTAAAAGGATATTCCCTTTGATAAAAGAGAATAGAACCAGGGGACATGATTTATGAATAGGAGGACTCACTTTTGAGGAGGAGATGAGGGGTATTTTTTTCTTTTAAAGGGTCATGATTCCATGCCACTCTTTTTCCCTGAAAAGAGTTGAAGCCTGGTCATTAAACTTATTCAAGGCTGAGTTAGATAGATTTTTGATAGTCAAGAGAATTCAAGGTTATGGGGGCAGATAGGTAAGTGAAGTTGAGACCACAATCAGATGAACCGTGATATTAATGAACGGCGGGGCAGGTTCAAAAGGCCTACTCCCACTCCTAAGTTCCCATTTATTTTCCAAAAGGAAATACCAGAGTACATGTACAAAATTATATCACTGTATCTGGTTATACATTGTGGTTTAAACTAACTAGAAGGCTGTAACATTTCAGGATATTCTCATGAGGTACTTAATGGAAGATACTTTTCTGTGGAAAATAACCATAATCACAAGATTCAGTCAAACAGTGCTCATTCTTCATTCCAACTAACTGCCTGCACTCACATTAAGTTATCAATTGCGCAGTTCCATATAAACATAATCAACACTCCCTGTCTGCAAACAAGGAGTTAAAGCAACATCTACCTTTGTCCTTAAGTAAAACAATAAAAGCAACAAAAATACAATGAAAAAGGGCAAATATTGAAAATACAGAACATATCCTATTTGCAACTATTAACAAAATAATACTGGAGACATCACAATGCATTTTCAGCCCTGTAGATTACATATTAAATGATTTGCTGAATTCTTCATCAATGCAACTTTGAATCTGATACTACCCAAGTGCTTCCCAGATGCTGAGACAGGTAACATTCAACAAGTTTTTGACGACTGATATTACAGATACTTTGCTTTTCATCTGTTATTGTACATCAACGTGAAGCGTAGTACTTCAAAGATACCAGAAAATTCAACACAGCAATAGATTGGTAGTCAAGAGAAAATAGGTTACTTTAAGAAATTAGAACATTTTGAAGAAATAAAAGAGTAGGGTATTTGTTTCTTCTGCTCTATGCATCCAATTACACTTAGATGCCAAGTTACTTACCATATTTAAATTTAACTCCACATTTCTTATAACGTCAAACCCCACGCCACATTAAACCAAGTACTTCAATTTACAGTGGAATTACTCAGGTAATCACAATTATATCTGTTTCTCCCACCTTATCAAAATTGAAGTGTGTACAACAACAATATGAATTTATATGGTACCTTTTGGGAATAAACATCCCAAGATATTGCTTAGGAACATTATTAAAAATAATACTGAGACACAAAAGGAAATGATGAATAGGTTGGTCAAAGATGTAAACATTAAGGAGGAAATTGAGACAGAGAAGTAGAAGGTGGCTATTCCAGAACTTGGGTTCATGACAACTAAAGGCATAGCCACCAGTTGGGGATACTCAGTAGGCCAGAATTAGAAAAATGCAGATATCTCAGAATGTTGTGGAACTGGAGGAGTTTACAGGGATTGGAAGAGGAGAGGTCATAAGATTTGATGTATTGACAATAATTTGTAAAAGGTAATTTAAGAATGGGTCATAAAATTCTGCTTCACCAATATCAGTACACCTGGTCCTGTTTGTAGCCAAAGACAGAGCAATTATGAGATAAATGTTAGCATCTGTCATAATCCATCTCATTAATTCTCTACAACTGATGTTTCTGAGCTTACGAGTTCTGTTTCTCATTTTTGGTTCAAAGCTTATTTGATGGATCACAGAAAGAATAAAGATACATGGATCATTTCCGATCAAAAACAACTCAAAATGTCATGCACTATTCATTATGACAGACACCTTCCTCAACTAGAATTTCATACCTGAAATCTTCCATTCCTATTTAACAGGCAAGCTGCATCCATTGCAAAACGTGAAAGTAATGTTGCCAACACCAATACAAATATATTGTATAATAAAGGTATTGCATCGCAACACAATGCTTTGTGACAAAAACTTATATTTACAAAGCACTGTTAACATTATAACATGGCCCAAGGCACTTCACAGAAGCAGATTATTATCTGATGGATATAAATTGAGAAAGGGGTGTGTGCAATGAGACCTGGATGTCCTCATACGCCAGCTGCTGAAGGTAAGCATGGAGGCGCAGCAGGCAGTGAAGAAGGGAAATGGTACATTGGGCTTCACTGTGAGAGTATTTGCTAAAACTCGTTTCCACAGCCATATCAGTTCTGAGGAAGGGTTACCGGACCCAAAACATTAACTCTGTTTTTTCCTTCACAGATGCTGCCAGACCTGCTGAGCTTTTCCAGCTGCAGTAGTTAGCTGCTGTTTTTGCTGCTGTAGTTAATCTTCTCAGAGGATGCAGACAGGTCAAGAAGATTGAGAGGGGCCAGTTTACCTTTTTCAAAAGTCACATAGGATATCATTTGTGATTTTGATAGGATCCATTGAAAAGTTGTAGTGGGATGGAAAATTAATTGGAGGGAATTAAACTTAGAACTCAAGGAAAAATGAGTAAGGATTTGTAAGGCAGCTTGTTGAAGAATTTTGAAAAGGAAAGGGAGGTTGGAGACAGGACTATAGTTTAGGAGGATGCTGGCTTTTCTCAGAACAAGAGCAATATCTGCAGATTTAAAGGTGAATGGAACAACACCTGAAGAGAACCATTATAAAAAATAGCTAATCTGGGGACCAGGAAGCATGATCTTAGAAGTCAAAAGTTTGGCGGTATGTAGAAGACAGGAGGTGGGTCCTGTTGACAAGTTTAGCTCAGCAAGGGAACACAAAGGAATTATAGAAAATAAACTGGATAAGAGTGCAAGTGCAGGGCAATGGCATGTGGAGTTGTTGAGGAGATTTTGCCATAATACTATAAGACTTGGCCGAGGCTGCTCCACCATTCAATGAGATCATGCCTGATCTGATTACCCTCAACTTCCCCATAACACTCAACTGACCCACAATGCACTTATGGAGGGATTTCCAGCATTTTGACCCAGCGACATTGAAGAAATGATGATATATTTCCAAGGGAGGATGCTGAGTGGCTTGGAGGGGAACTTTCAGCTGCTGATGTTCCCTTGTATCTGCTGCCCTTGACTTTCTTGATGGCAGTGATTGTGGGTTTGGAAGCTGCTGTCTAAGGATCTTTGGAGAATTTCTGTAGTGCATCTTATAGATAGTACACGTTGCTGCTACTGAGCATCAGAGGTGGGGAGAGTGGATGTTTGTGGATGTGGTATCAATCAAGGGGGCTACTTTGTCCTGGATGGTGTCAAGCTTTATTCAGGCAAATATTCCATCACACTCTTGCCTTGTGCATTGTAGATGGTGGACAAATTTCAGGAATCAGGAGGTAAGTTACTTACTGCAGGATTTTTGCCTCTGACCTGCTCTCATAACAACTGCATTTATATGATGAGTCCAGTTTAGTTTCTGATCAATAATAATCCCTAGATTGTTGATAATGGGTAATTCAGTGATACAACACCATTGAATTTCAAAGAGCAGTAGTTAGATTATCTCTCATTAGAGATGGTCATTGCTTGACATTTCTGTGGTACAAATGTTACTTGTCACTGGTCAGCCTGGGCTCGGATATAGTCCAGGTTTTGTTACATATGGATATGGTCTGCTTCAGTATCTGAATGAATGGTGCTGAACATTGTGCAAACATCAGCAAACATCCCCACTTCTGACTTTATGAGAGAAGGAAGGTCATTGATGAAGCAGCTGAAAATGGTTGGGTCTAGGACCCTGAGGAACTCCTGCAGGGATGTCCTGGAACTGAGATGACTGATCTCCAATGACCACAATCATCTTCCTATGTATCAGGTATGATGCAAACCAGTGAAGAGTCTGCCCCCTGATTCGCACAGATTCCAGTTTTGGTGGGCTCCCTGATGCCATGCTCAGTCAAATGCCACCTCGATATCAAGGGTTGTCACTCTCACCTCACCTCCGGAATTCAGTTCCTCTGTCCATGTTTGAATCAAGGCTGTAATGAGTTCAGCGGCTGAGTGGCCCTTGCCTGCTTCATCAATAATCTACAACTTAATTTACACTAATTCCAACAGATAAGAGCTGGGCACAGTGATCATCATTAACTGTAAACTTGTTGGTGCTTGACTGGCAAAACAGTTCACTTGTGTTCAGGGAGGCAAATGTTTGTTTCATTTCTGTCCACTTTTGGTGTTTGTAAATAAAAGTCAAATTTTTCCAAGGCAACTAAAGGCTTCCCTATTGGTGATGATGCCACATTGAACAATGAGATGTGGGGCTATAATGAAAATTGAGGAAAGAGTACCAGTAGCAGAGTGTGATGTAAGATGGCATGGTGGTTAAATTGAGGCAAGCCGTTACGTCCTGGTGCTCCAACAGCAATAGGTGTTTGAGTGTGCAGTTCTATGCCAGGAAGTGTCAGTTGTGCCACCTCTGTGCAATGAGAAGCATTGGTTTGCGGTAGCCATGCCAATACATTGATGGTGAAGGACAACTCCAGACTGTCAACATTTGACCAGATGCACAGCTATATTTCCAAGGTAGCACCCACAACATGGGTGCAGTATGTCCCAGGATATCCCAGCAGTGGCGAGTACTTCCAGGACACAATCAGGCTGGCACTGGATGAGGGGGCTCCCAAGCAGAACGGTTAATGAGACAAGCTTGGGTAATAGCATGAGAAAACTTGTGAGGCCTCACAGACAGAAATCCTCTGTGAAACTCAACAAAAATGGCACTGTGCCAAGATAGGGTGAGGTTCAGTGCAGAGTATTTTTTGTGAGTCAACCTGTTGCTTTTGAACCCATGGTACTCGATGACATTAGGTGCTGGGAATGGGGAAGGTATTGAGGGAAGTGATTGGTGCAATATAATTTGTCTGAAATTCAATTTAATTTAAATCAGTAAGGGTCATGATGTCACAGACATAGATTAGAATAGAGATAGTAGGACCGAAACGTCAGCCTTCCTGCTCCCATGATGCTGCTTGGCCTGCTGTGTTCATCCAGCTCTACGCCTTGTTATCTTAGATTAGAATAGGCCCAGTTTTTGGTAATAAATAACTATGGAGAGACAGGTGCATGGTAACTAACCAATAAAGGAATTTATTTTCCCCTGCAAGCTCCCAAGCGAACAATGGATACTGAGCACATAAAAATACTGTGTAAAATAAATTGTGTATATGAATGAATTGCAAGCTATTTCTACATAAACAACTAGTAATTATTCTCTTGTGTGATCATCATTGTACGTCGCAAATGATAGAGTGAAAATTTTTGCAGTAATGATTCTTACAATAAAGTTGTCATGAATTCAAGGCAGGATTCCCAACCCCTCCCCAAGCAATTTCATGACATGATTATTGCTGAAAAAGTGCTATCCTGCAGAAGCTTTTCATCTTGCACTCGTCAGGACAGCAGAAGAATGCCAAAATACCAAGGGAACAACAATTTATTCTGCATGAGATACAGGGTGTTAAATGGTTATCAAATGGACTCCAAGGAGTTGCCACACAGAATTCACCAAAGAACAGTGTTCCCTACTTTATTATTTGATTGAAAATACTCAATGCCTAGGCAATTTGTTTTTGCTGCAATGAATGATTGTAATTTCATGAGGAGGAATTTTAACCCCTAACATGCATAGTGATGAACAAAAACAAATGATGGAGGTCAATTATCTCAGTCAAAGGATAGCACTGCAGTTCCTCAGTGTAGATTTTTTTTAAGTACATTGTACAGGGATGTTATGACATACCTCTGGAGCAAGTGAGGCTTGAAACCACACCTTCAGGCTTAAAGGTAGGGACACTACCACTGCACCACATGACCCTAGATGCTCACAGTTGTGTCTTAGTGTCGATCAGCTTCAGCTACTTCATCAATGACCTGCCCTCCATCATAAGGTCAGATGTGGGGACGCCAGTTGATGATTGCACAATGTTAAGCACCATTCGCAAATCCTGAGATTCTGCAGCTGTCCTTGTCCAAATGCTGCAAGACCTGGCCAACATTCAGGTTTGGGCAACATTTACTCCACTGAACTGTCAGGCCATTTCCAATAAAAAGAGGATCTAAACATCATCCTTTAACATTGAATGGCATCACCTTCACTGAATCCCCCACTAACAAAAAACGTTACCTTGACCAGAAACTGAACTGGGCTAGTGGTAAAAATATGTGACAACAGGAGTAGGTACAGAAGCTAGGAATCCTGTACTGCCTAACTCATCTCCTGACTCCTCAAAGCATGTCCACTATCTACATGGTACAACTCAAGAGTGTGATGGAATACTCCCCACTGGCCTGGATGAGTTCAACTCCAACAACACTCAAAAAACTCACTACCATTCAGAACAAAGCAGCCCAGTTGACTGGCATTCTGTTCACCCCACTCACAACATTCACTGCCTTCACTATTGAGGCTCAGTGGCAGCTATGTGCACTACGTATAAGATGCACTGCAGTAAATTATCCAGGATCCTTTGACAGCACCTTCCAAACCTGGGAACTAATCTGCCTAGAAGGATAAAGGCAGAAGATGCATGGGAATACCTCCAAGCCATACATCATCCTGACTTGAAAATATGTTTCAATTTCTTCACTTTTGCTGGGTCAAACCCCTGGAATTCCCCTCCAAACAGCGCTATTGGTGTCCCTATACCCCTTGGACTGCAGCAGTTCAACAAGCAGCTCATCATCACCTTCTCCAGGGCAATTAAGGATGGGTAATAAATGCTGGCTCTGCCAGCAACATCCACATCCCATGAGCAATTTCTTTTTAAAAGTGTTGATACAAAAACAGGATAACATTTGCCGATAACTGACAGATATTTATTATAAATAATATCAGGTTAACTGGAAGAGATTTCAATCCCATTTCCTATGATTAAATAATGAGAGGGCAATTGGTGAAGTTTGAAAATCACTTACCCTAAATACCATAAAATTATTTGAAGTTCATCTTCACCATTTTTGAGATACATAAACTTCTATTATATCATAGTAGTCTGATGTATTCATTATTTTACAGCTACTCATTTGTGAACTACTATTTGTGAACTACTATACTACAGGCTCGAGGGGCCAAATGGCCTACTCCTGCTCCTTGTTCTTATGACAAAGGAAAAAAATGCATTTATCAGAGATATAATCCAGACATGTGTGGCAGAAAGGCGAATTGGATCATGCATTAAATATGAATTGAAGTCCAGTGAGAGAGCTCTTCAAAGTACTACTACTTGCATCAAATGATTGAATCTCACCTCTTTCAGTTGCTATCACTGATGTGCTGTGCTAGACAACTGATATGTAGACAAAGAAGCTGACAGCTTGCCTTCACTCATTCTTCACAGCCTTGAGTGAAATAATCTTCTGGAGCTACAGAAGGGTGATCCTTCCATTATTTCTGTATGAAAGGAACAACCCAAGCCTGCAGTTTCTAGTGTTATTCTGACCTTGGATGATGCCAGCACATTGTCCTCTCTCTACAGGAGTCTTGAACACAGTCTGACCAGGAAGATATGGGCTTTGTTACTGTGTGATCTATTGGGGTCAAAGAGTCAGCAAGAAGCAGGACAAAAGGTGGTGTACACTTTACCAAGGAAACAGAGACAAATAGTAGCTGATGTAGGTCTCTGATGCTCGTCAAATGAATTTAAATCATTTGCTTGAGACACATTTGCTTTTCATTTGTTCTTAGCCCCCTCAAAAATCTCCCAAATCTAGAAATATATTTAATTGATAATTATACTTGTATATATATTACAGATTAAGAAATTCCAAAAGGATAAAGTTAAGCAAGTATCTTTTTTCCTCTACAAAGAAAATCTGATCCTTTGACATTAAGAGACAACAATGTGCAGGGCTGGATGAACACAGCAGGCCAAGCAGCATCATAGTTTGGGCCTAGACCCTTTTCTGATGAAGGGTCTAGGCCTGAAACGTCAGCCTTTCTGCTCCTATGATGCTGCTTGGCCTGCTGTGTTCATCTAGCCCTGAACCTTGTTGTCTCGGATTCTCCAGCATCTGCAGTTCCTACTATCTTTGACATTAAGGTTAGTTCTTCCCCCATGGCTGAGATTGTAAATGAACGGTCCATCATGGAAGGTCCCATATTCAATCCCCAGACTACACAGAGATAGGTTAATCAGTTTGACTGGTAATGGAGGAGTTGCCATCAGTTTCTGCAACCCTACTACTTCAGGCAGAGACAAAATCAGCAGTGGTTTTCACTCATGAATGGAAGTTGATAACCCCTCCTGGGGAAAAAACACTATGGGCACTGAGTGAAATCAAGAATAAACTTGGCTGCAAATTCCCACCATAGTCAAATAACCTGCCAGCATTTGTGCAGTACAGGCTCAAAGAGGAAGAATGACTGGGTGCTGGATAGCTGTGAGGGCCTGTGAAATCTCAGCGCGTGCAAGTATATTTTTGAAAGAGAACTGTGGTACAGCCAGTTTAGTTTGAATTAAAACCATGTCACTTGTAATACAAGTAAAATTGCATGTTATACTACCTTTGGTATTAACTTTGCAAAGTTTCATATGGTCAGTAATTACAAGCTAGATCTCATCCCTTGTTTGGTGTGCACTCACCTTTGAGCATTGCTTGTGATTTTGACACCAGTTCAGAGATCCATTATTCTGCAAAAAAAAGGGGAAAGCTATTAATATAAGAACAGAATTTTTATATTTTGAATCATTTACATATCCCGCAGTTAGCTTTTATTTAAACTAGTCTCCATAGTAAAATAAAAATATTCCTTTTAGCTTCGGATAGTCAGAACTGCCGATGCTAGAGTCAGAGATAACACAGTGTGGAGCTGCAGACCAGGCAGCATCAGAGGAGCAGGAAAGCTGACGTTTCAGGTCAGGGTCTTCCAGCTCTACACTGTGTTATTCCCTTTAGCTTTGTTTTTCAAAGGTTTCTGTAACACTTCTGCGTGCTCGTGGTGACCTATTGGTATTGTCTGAACATGTTGCAAAAAATTATTCACAATGCAGTGTAAATGCCTGCCTGCAATTATTCCTAACCACCATTGTGACCATGTATCAAGAATAATTAGATGGGCAGGGCACATCATTTTGCAACTTGATGACCTCCCAATTGCCCTATTATGTGATTCCAGGAGTGAAGAAGTGAGATGTTGTACAAGATCATTCTATACAGGTGTGTGTCTGGTGCAAATTTTCAACAGACATTTGTCCACATCACTCATTCAATTAAGACGATCAGCAAAGTTCCAGGTTTCAATTCATTAGATGGAATTTAATGTTTCTGCCCCCGGCAACATATTAGGAGGTGTTGGGATCATTTAGCCATTAGGACAATGGGGACTCTGCTGCATTCCCACTTCAGTTCAATAAAATCTGGGACACGGGGATGACCTTCCCCCATCTGGTTGCTAATTCAAGCCCTTAAGTGTGTCAGCAATTAATGGCTGGGCAAAGTGTTGCCAGGCGGGTAGCCAGAAAAGCAAAGCCCTTTTTGGGTTTGCTTATAGACTTGCGGCGGGTCCCATGTTCAAAGAAACTCTGTGGTTAATCAAGAGACTTGGCATCGGGAGATGGAGAGTCCTACAAAGAGCCATATTCTGCCCTTATCTCCAATTACCACTGGCCCTCCTCCAAACCTAGATTGAGGCCCCATTTTTGTTACACTTACTAAGCTGTAGTCTAGGTCCCCCAGTTACAGCAACTGCTCCCCGTGGTGTCTAGGATGAAAATGCAGTCTCAACCAATGTACCTTTTAACTTGTCATACCAATGTAACCTACACCATAAGGCACTGACGGAGGGCAGCTATCTTGACACCAGTTTCATTAAAGTCACAATACAGACGAAAATGTTATTATTAGAGCCTGAAATATGGTGTCAGGAGTGAAGCTGAGATTGAGTGTTGAAGAGCTGTTTAAAAAAGAAATACAGCTACTGACAGACAGTCACAGGTACAAGCCACTGAAAAGAATGTGAGAAAGAACAAAGAAATGGGTCACAGCTGAAATACTGGGTGAGGCACAATAGCTGCAATTTTTCCTCTCCCAGCTCCAGTCAAAATGAAAGAAGATATGAAGCAGAGCTAGTAATTTTTCTGCACATAATGGCAGAATTATGAAATTGTGACAGATCTGCTTAACAAGCCAGAGCAGCTACACATAGCTGCACTCTTATCACTGCTGAGAAGAGATTGTTTCAAAGTGTACATCACTCTAAGTCTTTCCAAAGAACAGAAACAAAACTGCAGAAACTTTGAAGGCATGATTTGAACCCCACCTGAATATAATTTATGAATGTTATGTGTTCAGTATTTGGGCTAAAATTAAAAGGTGTCCATTGATCAAAATGTGACCTCATTAATTTAGCTCACAGAAACCTCTGAATCTTTGTAATGAAAATATGACCAAATTAAGAAACAGGACTGTATTAGGCATAAGCAATCCTGCATGAAAGCATATCTACTGAGAGAAAATTACCTTCAGGAAAGTCATCATGTGCAGAAACACGGAGGTAGTGAATCAGCTAGAGCATATCCATGATAGAACAGATTGTGATTTCAACTGACAGGACTAATGAACAACTAATTCATGAGAACAGTCACTTATAAATTGTATATCTTCAGTAATTCAAAATCTGCAAGAGGATACATGCAATTTCTTTTAGTTTTTTTGCACAAAAAGGGAATGTTGGGATAGAAATGCAATCTGTGTCAATATGCCTCCCGGTGTGCCACAACTATGTGATCGTTAGCTCAGTTAGTTGGATAGCTGGTTTGCGATGCACAGTGATGTCAGCAGTATGGGTTTGATTACTGCCCTGGTTGAGGTTACTATGAAGGGCCTAACCTTTACCCTCCGCTGAGGTGTGGTGACCCTCATGTTAAACCACCAATTGTCTCTCTGGTGAGAGAGCAGCCCCAATGATCTGGTAAGACTATGCTGACTTCACATTTTACGATAAGGTACTGACTTGGGGCTGCTATCTTGCAGCCTGTTTCAGTAAAGTCATACTACTGTTGAGTTAAGAGCTCAAAATAAGTGGCACCGATCGGCAAAGGGGAGCTGCTGACCTCTGATTGGGACTTCCGCCCCGGATTCGTAGATCCCAGAGATAGCTTGTGCAGATCTTTTAAGTGCCTGATGGGCAATTGATTCTAATTAACCACTTTCCAATACAGGCCACATGGGTCTCCCACTGGTTCTTCATCTGATGAGCAAGATACCCTACACAAACATTAAATTCCACCTACACGTGCTCAGCAGAAGTGCAAGGGGAAGTGGGACACTATAAGTAGCCACAACATTCCTACACTAGGCAAGAAGAAATCAAATCAGCAAGTGCTGAAAGAGAAGTAGCATCAAACAGGTAAAGGCAAAATTAGGTTTGGCTATAAACAATCTCACAACATTCACCAGGGAGGAGGAAAAGATTACCGCTTCTGATTGCTACTCAGTGATTTCTGACAGAATGTGAACACACACAGATGCCAGATTACAACAGGATTGGGCTTGACTGTGATATCTGCCAGGAACAACTAGTTTATCAATGTGCACTGTTCCAGTCTCAATAATAGGTAGATCCCAGAGAGCTGATCATACACTGATAATCAGAGATAAGTGAGCACCTTCAGGGAGAGGCCAATTAAAATAGAGCTTTAGAAAAGACGACAGCAAGTGCATTACTCTCTATTGCATTCCTCACTCTGAGGTAACATTGTAGTTTACAGTCTCTCCTTTTTAAAATGCAGCACAACTAATTGCTTTCCAGTTTAGAATCGTTATATAACAAAAATGTATGAGCAGTTCTTTCAAATGCATCATTATGAGGATAGATCAGCACCACTTTACTTGGCAGTGAAACAGACAAAGTCAAAACATCAACAGCTCTGATACAGCATGACCGTAACTGCCTTCCTGAAAGACATTTTAACAATATCTCACTCTCAAAGACATAAACCTATCAATCATTAAGGCCGGTGTGCACAGCTTCTCATAGAATACTTTGCATTATTTTCCCACATATAATTTCTCCACAGAGCATTTAATGATAATTACATCATAATTTTATGACAAAATTGGTGTCTCGGTGTGACAGACATTTCACTTCTATAGCTCCCCACCCACTAAGGTTTATACGGCAGGAGAGTTGACTTAGAAATGCAGCATCCCTTAAGGCCGGGGTTCCCAAACCTGAGGCAGAATCTTCCTGTGGCGGAGCAGCAGGAATAGAGGTGAGGAGGCAACTTAATTAGATGGGCTAGCGGCAGACCAGAATCCTGTTGCCTTCCTACCTCTGCTGGAATTAAGCTCTGGGCAAATTTGACCTTCGCGATTCACTGCTAATTCAGTCCCTTAAGGTGGTTAAGTGATAAGCAATTCTGTCAGCTCCAGGTAGGATGAAAAACAGTCAGCTACTCAACTGCTAAATCAATGTCAGCATATGAAGGCGATAGCATATTGGTATTATTGCTAGGCTATTAACTGAGAGAAATCCAAATAATATTATAGGGCCTGGGTTCAAACTCCACCATGGCAGGTGGTGGAATTTGAAAAATGAATTAAAAGCTTAGAATTAAGGGTATAATGAAACCATTGTCAATTGTCAGAAAAACCCAACTGGTTCACTAATGCCCTTTAGGGAAGCTAACTACTGTCCTCACTTGGTCTGACTCTATGTGTACTCCAGATCCACAGCAACGTGGTTGACTCTTAACTGTCCTCTGGAGAATAAACCTGGCCTACATCCTGTGAATGGGTTAAACACAAAAAGCTGTCTTGTCAGTTCGCATAGGGAAGGACTTGACCTATGATGATGAAGGGAGGGGGTTGCTTAACCCCTCACCACACATCTTCCAACAACAAAAACAACCTTCCTTTCTTTAAAAAAGGCACATAAATCACCTTAGACCTCATGGTGGTAGTTGTCCTCCTGACAGCAGCATGGCCTTATCAATCTGTTGCTGACAACTGCCAGTTCTTGGAGGATGTATTATTTTAATTTTCAAGCAATTATACATACAAGGCAGTGCGAGTGCTCAGAGGGAAAGACCCTTGTCAAAGGTATCCATTCCACGCTACAATGAGTGCATGAAACGCATTGTGCCACAAGAAGAGAAATGATTTTAATGCTGCCACTTTACACCACTATCCCAGCCCCCGACATACCACTCACTCAAGCCTGCCAACTGACAGCTGTTAGAGCCTGTCCCCCATTTCTGGGTTAACATTGAGTTAATAGTCACATTGGTGTGGAGAACTGGATTTGTAATTCAGAGGATGAGGTATTCAGCCTTTAAACAGACACAACAGGGAGTGAGGTTATTAATAAAGAAATGCGGTCGATGGAGCGTAATTGTGGACACAGGGATGGTTTGAAGTGTGTATACTTCAATGCTAGAAGTATCAGAAATAAGACGGATGAACTTAGAGCGTGGGTCGGTACTTGGAACTACGATGTTGTGGCCATTACAGAAACTTGGGTAACTGAGGGACAGGAATGGTTGTTGGAAGTTCTGGGATTTAGATGCTTTAAAAGAAATAGGGAGGGTGTTAAAAGAGGCAGCGGAGTGGCATTGCAAGTCAGGGCTAGTATTGCAGCTACTGAAAGGCAGTTCAAGAATAATATGTCTACAGAGTCAGTTTGGGTTGAGGTCAGGAACAAGAAAGGAGCAGTCACTTTGTTGGGGGATTTTTACAGACCCCCTAATAGTTGCAGAGAAGTGGAGGAGCAGATACTGGAAAGGTGCAGAAGTCACAGGGTTGTAGTCATGGGTGACTTCAACTTTCCAAATATTGATTGGAAATTTTTTAGTTGTAATAGTTTAGATGGAGCGGATTTTGTCCAGTGCGCTCAGGAAAGATTCCTGACACAGTATGTAGATAGACCAACACGAGGAGAGGCCACTTTGGATTTGGTGCTTGGCAATGAACCGGGCCAAGTGTTAGACTTGTTGGTAGGAGAGAATTTTGGCGGTAGCGATCATAACTCTGTTACTTTTACAATAGCCATGGAAAAGGATAGGTAGATACAGCAGGGTAAGGTTTATAATTGGGGGAGGGGTAATTATAATTCCATTAGGTAAGAACTGGGTAACATAAAATGGGAACAGATGCTGTCATGGAAGAACACTATAGAAATGTGGAGATTGTTTAAGGAATGCAGACTGTGCTCAATATGTTTGTCCCTAGTAGGTAGGGAAGGTGCGGTCAAGTGAGGGAGCCTTAATTCTCAAGAGAGGTCAAACAACTGGTTAAGAGGAAGAAGGATGCTTACATAAAGTTTAGGAAACAAGGAACGGAAAAGGCTCTAGAGTGATACAAGTTATCCAGGAAGGAGCTGAAGAAAGGGCTTAGGAGAGCTATAAGGGGACATGAGAAAACCTTGGCAGAAAGGATCAAGGAAAACTCCAAGGCTTTTTACACGTACGTGAGGAATAAGAGAATGACCAGAGAAAGGGTAGGGCTGATCAAGGATTGTAAAGGGAATTTGTGCACGGACCCTAAAGAGATTGGACAGGTCCTTAATGAATACTTTTCTTCGGTATTCACAACTGAGAGGGACCCAGTTGTAGGGGAGGACAGTGTGAAACAGGCTGGTAGGCAAGAGGAGGTGGATGCTAGTAAAGAAGATGTAATAGGAACTTTGAGGAACTTGAAGATAGATAAGTCCCCCGGGCCTGTTGGGATTTATCCAAGGATTCTATGGGAAGCAAGGGAAGAGATCGCAGGGCCTTTGGCGATGATTTTTTCATCGTCACTGTCCACGGGTATACTGCCGGAAGATTGGAGAGAGACAAACGTCATTCCCTTGTTCAAAAAAGGGAACAGGGATAACCCGGGAAATTACAGGCCAGTTAGTCTTACTTCAGCAGTCGGCAAATTATTGGAAAGGGCTCTGAGAGATAGGATTTATGATCACTTGGATAGGCACAGTTTGATTCGTGATAGTCAGCATGGATTTGTGAGGAGTAGTTCATGCTTCACAAACCTTATTGAATTCTTTGAAGAGGTGACCAAACACGTGGATGAAGGTAGAGCAGTGGATGTGGTATACACGGATTTAAGTAAGGCATTTGATAAGATTCCCCATGGTAGGCTCACGCAGAAAGTAAGGAGGCATGGGATAGGGAGAAATGTGGCAGATTGGATTCAGAATTGGCTGACCCTTAGAAGACAAAGGGTGGTAGTGAACGGAAAATATTCAACATGGTGCTCAGTTACGAGTGGTGTACCACAAGGATCTGTTCTGGGTCCTCTTCTATTTGTGATTTTTGTAAATGATTTGGATGTAGAAGTGGAAGGGTGGATTAGTAAATTCGCGGACGATACAAAGGTGGGTCGAATTGTGGATAGTGCGGAGGGCTGTTCTAGGTTACAAAGGGACATTGATAGGATGCAGAGCTGGGCTGAGAAGTGGCAGATGGAGTTTAACCCTGCAAAGTGTGAGGTGATTCATTTTCGAAGGACAACCTTGAAAGCAGAATACAGGGTTAACGGAAAGATTCTTGGCAGTGTGGAGGAGCAGAGGGATCTCGGGGTTCATGTCCACAGTTCCCTGAAAGCTGCCACCCAGGTGGATAGAGTTGTTAAGAAGGTGTATAGTGTGTTAGCTTTCATTAATAGAGGGATTGAGTTCAAGAGCCGTGAAGTTATACTCCAGCTATACAAAACCCTGGTTCGACCACATTTGAAGAACTGTGTACAGTTCTGGTCACCTCATTACAAGAAAGATGTGGAAGCATTGGAAAAGGTACACAGGAGATTTACCAGGATGTTGCCTGGGATGGAGGGAAGGTCTTACGAGGAAAGGTTAAGAGAGCTCAGGCTTTTCTCTTTAGAACGACAAAGGATGAGAGGTGACTTAATGGAGGTGTACAAAATGATTAGAGGTATAGATAGAGTAGCCAGCCAGAGACTTTTTCCTCGGGTGGAGGTAGCTATTACGAGGGGGCATAGTTTTAAAGTGAGTGGAGGTAGATATAGGGGAGACGTCAGAGGTAGGTTCTTTACTCAGAGAGTGGTCGGGGCGTGGAATGCATTGCCAGAGCGGGTAGTGGAGTCGGCCTCATTAGGGGCGTTTATGCGGCTATTAGATAGGCAAATGGATAATAGTATAAGGTAGAGGTGGAGGTTAGATAGACCCTTGGTTTAGGGTAAAAGTTCGGCACAACATCGTGGGCCGAAGGGCCTGTACTGTGCTGTACTGTTCTATGTTCTATGTTATAAAAACACTAAAATGGGTACACAGAGAGAAAGGATTTGGAAGCAGTGTTTCCTCTCGGAAACAAGGCCCATGCATGGCATGCAACTTCCAGACCCCAAGACTGATCATTGTGCACAGAACATTGCATAGCTTAGAGAGAAAACACTGTTTGGAAAGCACTGCACTCAGAGCTGTAATAAACTTTGATCTTCTTAACAACACAAGAATTAGGAGCAGGAATGGACCTCTTAGTTTTTCGAGCCTGTTCTGGCATACAGTAAGATCATGGTTGATCTGATTAGTCCACATTCCTGCCTGCCCTCAATAACTTTCACCTTCGTGCTTACCAAGAATGAATGTAACTCTAGCTAACAATATTCAAACATTGTTTCAGAGATAGTAGGAACTGCAGATGCTGGAGAATCTGAGTTAACAAGGTGTAGAGCTGGATGAACACAGCAGGCCAAGCAGCATCAGAGGAGCAGGAAGGCTGACGTTTCGGGCCTGGACCATTCTTCTTCCACTGCCTTTTGAAGAAACGAGTTCCAAAAACTGTGAGAAGAATTTTCCCCCATCTCTGTCATAGTGACCTTTTATTTTTAAATGATGACCCCGAGGTCTAGATTCTCCTACAAGAGGAGATATCCTTTCCACATCCATCCTATCAGGACTCATCAGCAATGTGATACGTTACAATTAAGTTACCAGTTACAATTCTACAAGCCTAGCCTCTCCACCCTTTCCTTATAAGACTGCCTACCCAGTCCGGGTTTTAGTCTAGTAACATTTCACTGAGCTTCTTGCAACATATTTACATCCTTCCTTAAATAAGAAGACCAATACTGTACACAGTTTACCAGATATAATCTCACCAGTGCCCTGTATAACTGCAACATAACCTCCTTACCTTTGGCAGCATCTGTGGAGAGAAGCAGAGTAAACGTTTGAACTCCATGACCCTTCCTCAATATGGTCAATGTACTCAAAACATTGGCTCTGCTTTCTCTCCACAGATGTTCTCAGACCTGCTGAGTTTCTCCACCAATTTCTGTTTTTGTTTCAGATTTTTGCATCTGTAGTTGTTTCTTTTATCTCCTTACTTTTGTATTCAATTCCCCTTGCAAATAAACAATAATGTTAGTCATAGTTCTCGTCATAGAGTCCTACAGCATGGAAACAGACCCTTTGATCCAACTAATCTATACCAAACATAATCCCAAACTAAACTAGTCCCTCCTGCCTGCTCCTGGACCATATCCCTCCAAACCTTTCTTATTCATGTATTTATCCAAATGTCTTTTAAATGTTGTAATTGTACCCATATCCACCATTTCCACAGGACATTCATTCCACATGTGAACTACCCTCTGTGTAAAAGATTTGCCCCACATGTCTTTTTCAAATCTCTCTCCTCTCACCTTAAAAATGTCCCCCCTAGTCTTGAAATTTTCCATCCTAGGGAAAAGACAATTGCAATTAACTTCCTTAGTTTCTCTAATTACTTGCTGTACACGCACACAAATCTTCTGTGATTCATGCACTAGAGCATCCAGACCCCTCTACATCTCAGAGTTCTGCAACATCTCGTCCTTTAGATAATTAGCTTCTTTTTTATTCTTTCTGCCAAAATGAACAATTACACACTTTACCACATTATACTCCATTTTCCAGATCCTGGATATAGATATGTCTATCTTTGTCAGCTGATTTAGTAATCATACCTTTGGCTCCTTCATCTATGTCATATATATATAGCTCAGTTGGCTGGATGGTTGGTTTGTGACGCCGACAGTGTGGGCTCAGTTCCCACTTCAGTTGAGGTTACCATGAAGGACTCTTTCCCAACCTCTCCCAATACCTGAGGTGTAGTAATGCTGCCAGTCATCTCTTTCTTACAAGAGTAGGACTATGGCTCTCCACAGATGCTGCCAAAGGTAAGGAGGTTATGTTGCAGTAATACAGGGCACTGGTGAGATTATATCTGGTAAACTGTGTACAGTATTGGTCTTCTTATTTAAGGAAGGATGTAAATTTTACCTTTATAAATAAATAAACTTTACCTTTACATAAACTGTAAAAATTGAGGCCATAGCGCACTTGCCAACCATAAAATGATCTACACTTTTGTCTCCTGTTAGCTAGCCAATCTTCTGTCCATGCTCAAGAGACAACAAGGTGCAGGGCTGGATGAACACAGCAGGCCAAGCAGCATCATAGGAGCAGAGAGGCTGACGTTTCGGGCCTAGACCCTTCATCAGAAAAGGGGGAGGGGAAGGGGGTTTTGAAATAAATAGGGAGAGAGTGGGAGGCGGATAGAAGAGGGATAGAGGAGAGGATAGGTGGAGAGGAAACAAACAGGTCGAAGAGGCGGGGATGGAGCCAGGAAAGGTGAGTGTAGGTAGGGAGTTAGGAAGGGGATAGGTCAGTCCAGGGAGGACGGACAGGTCAAGGGGGCGGGATGAGGTTGGTCGGTAGGAGATGGAGGTGCGGCTTGAGGTGGGAGGAGGGGATAGGTGGGAGGAAGAACAGGTTAGGGAGGCAGGGACGAGCTGGACTGGTTTTGGGATGCGGTAGGGGGAGGGGAGATTTTGAAGTTTGTGAAATCCACATTGATACCAATGGGCTGCAGGGTTCCCAAGCGGAATATGAGTTGCTGTTCCTGCAACCTTCGGGTGGCATCGTTGTGGCACTGCAGGAGGCCCAGGATGGACATGTCGTCTGAGGAATGGGAGGGGGAGTTGAAATGGTTCGCGACTG
>NC_063337.1:22493809-22511441 GCF_021869965.1 Rhincodon typus
CGGGTACAGCGGATGCAGTATACCACATTGGCAGATGTGCAGGTGAACATCTGCTTGATGTGGAAAGTCTTCTTGGGGCCTGGGATGGGGGTGAGGGAGGAAGTATGGGGGCAGGTGTAGCACTTCCTGCGGTTGCAGGGAAAAGTGCCGGGTGTGGTGGAGCTGGAGGGGAGTGTGGAGCGGACAAGGGAGTCACGGAGAGAGTTGTCCCTCCGGAAAGCAGATAAGGGTGGGGAGGGAAAGATGTCTTTGGTGGTGGGGTCGGATTGCAGATGGTGGAAGTGTCGGAGGATGATGCGTTGGATCCGGAGGTTGGTGGGGTGGTACGTGAGGATGAGGGGGATTCTTTTTTGGTTCTTATTGCATGGACGGGGTGTGAGGGATGAGGTGCGGGAGATGTGGGAGACACGGTTGAGGGCGTTCTCGACCACCGAGGAGGGGAAGTTACGGTCCTTGAAAAACGAGGACAACTGAGATGTACGGGAGTGGAATGCCTCATCCTGCGAGCAGATGCGGCGGAGGTGAAGGAATTGGGAATAGGGGATAGCATTTTTGCAGGACGGTGGGTGGGAGGAGGAGTATTCTAGGTAGCTGTGGGAGTCGGTGGGCTTGAAATGAATATCGGTTTCTAGGTGGTTGCCCGATATGGAGACAGAGAGGTCCAGGAAGGGGAGAGAGGTGTTAGAGATGGTCCAGGTAAACTTAAGGTTGGGGTGGAAGGTGTTAGTGAAGTGTATGAACTGTTCGAGCTCCTCGTGGGAGCACGAGGCGGCGCCGATACAGTCATCAATGTAACTAATGTGTTATCACCTACACCATCAGCTTTTATTGCCTGCAGCAACCTTTAATGTGGCAACTTTTCAATTGCCTTCCTCAAATACAAGTACAGTACATCTATTGGTTATGTTCTTTCCTTGATGAATACAATAACATGGAGTTAAATGTGATTTAACTTTCATAAAGCCATGTTGACTCTGCCTGAATACCTTGAATTTTTCCAAATTTTCAGCTGTTAAAGTATTTAATAATAGCTTGTAACATCCCTGCTGTGATAGATGTTAAATGTTAACTGGCCAGTAGTTTGCTTCTTTCAGTCCCCCTTGCTTTTTGGTAATGGAGTTACATTCACTATCTTCCAATCTAAAAAATGTTGCTGTGGAGGTGTGCAACAAATGAAAAGTTAGTAAATGTAACTGTCCTTTAAATTCCATATGACAGCCTATGAAGTAACAGCAATCAGTAAAATATTATTTTGCTTCCAGTGCCTTAATTGAAACTTAAAGTAGGAGATCTTAATGTTTGACACAGCAAATGCAGAAAATTCCCAATCACAAAAGCTGAGAAGTATTAAGAAAATATGGAATGAGGAAAGTCCAAACATTCCTGAAACCAGTTTGATGTGCATGTACAATCAATCCCATTCCAATTTCTCATAACATCATATCAATAAGCATTTTTGTTCTAAATTAACATCCCATAAATGACAAGGACAAAAATGGTCAAAAATGAGAATCATAAGGATGTCCTGCAATAGGCCATTCCTGCCAAAATCACACAGGTCAAGGACATTCAACATTTACAGACATCAGTGGCATCTTGAAGGAAAGTGACTATTAATTACTTCATACTAAATATGTGCAGAGATGACATTTGAGAAGTAAATCTCTGTCTCCTCCTCTAAAATACAGTGCCCTAAAAGGCTCAAAATCATTAACACTGGCCAAATGTTATTAAAATTCCTATCTCACAACCAAAAGTAGGTGACATCTAACATAGTACAGTGTTCGATTGCCAAAATATACCTGGTAGATGGAAACTGAGCATTTATTGGCATAATTAAAATATGGCTGCTGTTAGATTACAACAATGACAAAGTATAAACGACCATTCAGAGAGATAAGCAATGGAAAGATTAAAGCTTCGCATGTTAGTCTTAGATATCTGGAGTGAGTTATTTCTCAATTCACAGGAAAGATAGGAACATGAGAACAGCATTTCAGCCAAATGAAAATGTATCTTACTTGCATCCGATAAAAGGTTAATCTGCTGTGGCCTAAGTGTTGTGTTGTCACAAGAGAACACAAGCAGATTAGCAACTGTGTACCTATTGTTTTAGACATCTAAATGTATTAATGTTATTCAATAATATTTTCTGCTATTAAATCATCCATCTTTATCAAAGCCTTTTTGAATACTGAGGGATATTAGGATGATGAGAGAACTGGCATTCTCTTGTTCCTAATCCTTACCCTATTTTGTTCTGCTATTACACTTCTGGTCATGCTTTTGCTTATGGAGATTTTCTTTTCTTCCATAAGCTCCCTCTTTTGCTGGAACTAATGATTTTGCTGGAGTATGATGCCATCTTTCAGGTACAGGACTAGACCTTGAGGGCTGCAAGCTTATTCCTACATAAACAGCACACAGTATAATATTGTTATCAGTTTACTTTAGCTCATATCCTTTGTAGCAAAATTTGCTCCAAAGTGGTAAGGAATAGAAACCATGTGTGCAGCTATGATTGAAACACCCATCATTACTGAAGCTGAAGGCAGCCAATAAAACATGAATTAAGAATCACCTTTGTGCTTGCAAAGCTCAGGAATTGCACTGCCTCATCATCAGAAGCTTGGGAGTTTGTATCTACATGACGAATTCAGTCCATATTCCATTCTGAAACCCCGAATGCAGTACTGAGAAATTACTATTTCACCATAAATGAGACAATGTGTTGGCCCATGTGCTTTGAGGAAGAAAGTACGCTTTATCATGAGGTGATAGTCCCCCTAAGAACTAGTTTTTCTGATAAAGCACCCAACTGCCTGTAACCAATCCTGTGACCAGATTATCTGCGAGGTAAGTAGTAGGAGAGCAGAGAGCCTTCAAGGGATTAAGTATCAGGTGAGTAGATTGTGGGTGTGACTCTGATGTGACTCTGATTATGCTTATAGCAAAGTGTTTACCTGATGCAGCAATATTCATATTATTTTCCATAACAAAAGAAACTAGTGTGGATACTGTGGTGTTGAAGAGTCCAACAAACATTTATTACAGCTAAGTATTAAATAAAACATTACATTCATAAATAAGTAATTGTCTAGGCTGATATTAAGCTGGTCCATTGCAACAGACAGTATGTTTTTGGCAGCATGTCATGTTTCAAGTAATCAGCAGTAAGATGGAGCATGAGACTTTTAGAGCGATAGTATCATGAGCATGTCTCTTAAAGGAAATATGACACACTGACTCTTAAAGATACACTAACATAACACAGAACAAGGAACAGCTCTGTTCAGCAGCATTTCCAGATAAAGAATAATAGGATCAGGAGAGTTCTAACCCTAACAGCCTACAAGGCTTATGACAATAACCTCGCCTGTGAACAAATGCAAGCCTACAACCAAGTGACAGCTAATGGAGATTTGAAGCTACAGTCTGGCTAGAAGTAAGCAGAGAGTCAAAGAAAGATCAGCCATTATACAAATCAGTACTCAGGCCAAGTGGCTAATCTTCCAATTTCTGTTAAGTATTCGAGTTAAGTTATAGGAGGTATAAGTCAAATGAGAATAGGGCAAAAGCTGAATTGAGAATACAATACTAGTACCTGTGTTCATTGTGTTTTTGATATTTTCAATATTACTGGCTAATTAAGAAGGAGTATTCTTATTAATATTCATCTTAAATTGCTGTGTAGTTAAACAGTGAACCATGTGGTTGCATTCTTTTAGTAAGTACTTGTGATTCAGATTCCTAAAAAAATAGGAACACTAGTCTCTACTGATATCATAACTACAAGAAGTTAAAAGTCTCAAGTTCTTGTTCTATGGTTCAGGCAAGCAATTTGTTTTCAAAGTCCTGGTCAATATTCCTCCCTCAACTAATAGCACTAAACTGTTGCACATGTCATTGAGTTTGTGGAATTTTGCTGGGACAGGAACAAATTGCATTTTTATACCAGTCTTTAATGTGACAAATTATCCCAAGACTTGCAGAAGAAGGCTTGGCAAATAAAATTTGGCGAATGAAGAAATATTAGGATTGGTGACCAAAGCATTGTCAAGGAAGTAGGTTTAAGAAGGTTGTAAAATAGGAGAGAGGAGACATTTAGAAAGGCAATTCCACCCTTAGAACGGTTAATAGTGTCTATGCTTTCTTTCACACTACAGTAACCACATTTAAAAATTGTGTAGTATTTTATGAATTTTATGACATGAAATAAAAGCAAATGTTGTTAACTTTTATTGCAATTTATTATTGGAAAGCTCTATTTTGCTTCTAAAGATTGTACTTAACAATGGTTTGAGAAATAATTGCACTAAAGGTATTCACTGATAAAAAAAATTAAATTGGAAAGCAAGGCAGAGAAACCAGCCACAACCTTTTGTTATCAACTCTGATGTCTGACATGTTATACTATGAATGAATGAATGAATGAGCAAATGATTTTATTGTCATGTGTATCTTACAGTGAGAAAAGAGTAAAATACAGTGAAAAGCTTTTCTGCTGTCACCATGGTCCAGGACCATTTTGAATAGCCTAAGAATAATAAAATAAAATAGAAAGACATAGCTGAGAGTCCATCCATCCTGAGCCAGTTCATCATCAATGATGCCTGCACTACCATCCCTCCTCCACTGCCTCACCATTATCTACGCCGGACTCAACCAATGCTGAACCAACTCTAGATGCCATCTTTCGCCACTGGGCCAATAAACTTAGCTCAGAGAAACATTGCATTTGGGGCCTACCTCACACCAAGTCCCTCTCACCCATCAACCCTGTGGTCTCTGACCTGCACTGGCTTCTGGCTAAGCAACACATCAATTTTAAAATTCCTAACTTTGTTTTCAGATCCCTCCACGATCAGATGACCACCCCACAACTTTTTTTGTAATTTCCCAAAGAAAGCGGCAGTCCATCAATTCTAGCTTCTTGAGCAGCTTCAACTTTAATCACTCTGTTATTGTCAGCCATACCATTAGCTCTGCAGTGCCCTCACTATTCCTCTCTCCAGTTCCTATTCCTCCTTTAAAACCACTGTCTTTAACAAAGCTCAAAGGTTCTGGTTCAAGTCCCACCAGCCCTCCAGATGTGACATTATCTATGTGAATAAGTTGTTTAAAAACCAACTTTTCACACACTTTCAGGGCGTGGCCAATGATAGTAACTGGAAGAGAGGAAGCCTGGCTAATCGTTCCCC
The DNA here is from genome assembly GCF_021869965.1 of Rhincodon typus. Classification (NCBI taxonomy): domain Eukaryota; kingdom Metazoa; phylum Chordata; class Chondrichthyes; order Orectolobiformes; family Rhincodontidae; genus Rhincodon; species Rhincodon typus. Next base: position 22,499,011 of record NC_063337.1, read on the forward strand.
TGTCTAACCTAAAGGCACTTAGACCAATGTGGCATCCAGTTGAGATCAACTAATTCAACAGAGGTAGGAAAGTCTACCCAGTATAGTTTACTAACATTAACTACTGGGGAATTTCACTTTGAATATTTGAAAAGTGTTGCTCTATAGATATTTCTGTTGACTGGCTCTATTGGTATATTATAAATTTCAATCCTATTGTTTTGAATCTAAATGGGACTTGAAATCCTGATGATGCCTATAAACAAACAGTAAAGAACCAGCAACAATAAAGCCTTTGCGCAAAATGCTTTGAAAATTGTGCCACTTTGCATATCAAAATAATGCATTTTATGTGTTTTAAAATGATGGATGAACAATATTTTCCCTTCAATTCAACAACTTTCAGTGGCTTTTATTTTGTTGCTGTAATTTAAAAATCATGTCCATACCAAATGTAATGTCCCCTGAGGGGCTGCAATTGAAAGTTTCAAAAATTCTTGTTCCTAGACCATTTTACAAAAGTGAATGTGTCAGAATTATAATTTCACAGGATTACTGTTAATGGAGCTCTAATTTCTCTCCAAACAATGGCAAGGCCTTATTTGGAGATCATTTTCAACACACTGCTAATATACAGAAGCTTCTCAATTAGAACATCCTCCAGCAAGCAAAATACTTTCTTTATCTGATCATGCGTCCTTGGTAAACACAGGAGAGTGGACAGAGAACAAAAAGGCCTTCAAGTACATGTTCTCTTCAAATGAAAGCTTTGTCGTGTTGAAAAGAAACAGTGCTTTGAATAGAAGCAAGAGTTTCCATTAACACCACCACAGTGGTAGCACTGGGGATAGCTTTAAACATTTTATGACTCAGCTCCTGTTTACCCCTACTCATGTCAATGACTCAAACTTCCCACCGTTTTTGGGACGTAAAGTTTGAAAAACATTGCTGTCTAGACAACACCACACTACGAAGTGGTTACAACATATCTTTGATTACATAACAGCAATACAATATAAGCTGCATAAGATCTTGCAGAGTCCACTGTTGAGAACTAAATCTCTTCTGCAGTATTTGAAACTGTTTAAACAGTGCTAATCACATACTTTTAAACCAAAAGGAGACTCAATCAAAATTCAACTTGTGGGTATGCCTTTCTTAATAAAAGGATTCAACACTCCAGTTTAGTATAATACTATTCATGTTGGGGAAATAAGCTTTTCAATAGAAATGATAGTGTTTATATTCTTACATAAACACTTAGTCAATGATGCTCTATGCTTTACTAGCTATACATCTTTTGTTTGGCTTTGTTTCTTTATTTTAACTATCAATAACACAACAATGAAATAATTACAGAGAATAATTTAATTTTTCCAAACACACTTTAGCACAATAGATATGTTTGCAACATGCATAGTGTTGGTTATGAAATTTACATCGGGAATGGGACAAAGCTGACAAATTATTATTCAAGTCTCAACAGATTCTTGTTTAAAAGAGGAAATGGACTGGAGAACTTGTACTTTTCACCTGATTAAATCCCACCCAACAAATATGACATACACCTTTTATTTTCCGGTGGACGTTAAGGGTTTAAAATGAATTTTGGAACTCTCAGTTATATTCCCTATGAACATTGCTCCTGTGTGCAAATTATAAGTTGTCAATAATTAGACAATCTCATGCAGTAATACCATTAAGACAGATTGAGCTATGCCATGGTCATGGATGGTCTCTGATAGTTGAGGGAGGGAGCCACAATCCAGCTTCTCCTCATCAAAAGAACCAAATTTATTATTTTTCTGAATCATCTTATAATCCTTGTAATAGCCAAAAACAGTGTGAAGTAGGAACTCCATTCCAGTGATCTAAGCAAAATCAGATCACAAATAACAAAGTTGGCCATTAATTCGCAAACTTACTTTGTATAAATAAAATATCATGTCATTACAAGGATTTTTTTATAATTACTTTAGTGTTAACAATTAGAAATACCATTTTGATTTTCCCTAATATACACACATACATACTTACATACATACACATACATTCACCTATTACATTAATGATTTGAAAGAAGTTTTTTGTCCATAAGTATACAGTCATTTGCCAGCTAGTAAGGGACACGAACAACCTCAGCACTAGTTGCACAAGTTACAAGAAATACTGCAGGATTGCACAAACCAGGCTTCCCATCAGGACCTCATTTGGTGCTGAAAGGGCCAATGTGTTTGTGCAGCTGACTACAAGCCAGCCTGTTAGCTTCCTGCTGCTTTGAAAGGGTGCAACAAGGTATTATGTACACCCAGAAGTAGGCATCCCACAGCAGTTGGTATGCAACAAAAGGCATCGCCTTTCCTGCTCTCCTGAAGTTAAGAACCATTATTTACTTCTGAATAATGGCATTCAGCAACCAAACGAGTGCTGTAAATGTAGCTAAAAACAGAAATCCAATCTGCTGCTGCCAACTAAGTTGTTCCCACTTTCCTCCTTACACACGCGCAGATGGGTCAGCAAAACAGATCATTAATTTTAAAGCAATAACACATAATTGGGAACACATAAGGCTAACATACATGCATTATCAACTGAAAGTGCTGGAAAAAAGTCACTGATTAAAATAAGCACAATAAAATGCAAAATATAAACAATAGGTTTGTCAATGTTTTGTTTTGAAGTATCATGAAAGGAGAAAGAGCTGCTGTCCTTGATACCTCCTAGCTTGAAAGGAGGAAGAGCAATGCCTGAAGTGAATCAGGGTGTGGAATTTATAGGGCATCGAGATGCGGTTTTTAAATGCAGTTGACTATTTGAAGGAAGGAAAGGCAAGAAAGCCTACAATGTTAAGTCTTTGAAAAAGAATGATTCAGTGTGGCAGGTAGTCTTGATTTTAGCACAATGACAATGCACAGAGGAGAAAGTGTGTTCAGGAGAGAAAAGGATGGCAGAGAAAAGTGGAAATCTTGAAAACAGGTTTTAACAAGGTACTTAAAATCCTCTGATTATCCCTTTGGTCCAATGGTTTTAAGAGATGTCAGGTCCATTTTCCTAGTACTTGCCATTTATTTCTCAATAATAACCTGACAAGCATACTGTTGGTGTGTTAATATTAGGTAACAAACAACATAAATGAATGCAATTTATTTAGTAGTAATCTAATTTAAGTGACAATTTATCATTCCTCAGGCATATCATTCTTCTTTCATCCCCATATGCTGAATATTTCTCTCACACACATTCACAAATGAGCTCTCAGGCTCGATGACTAGGAAGTAAATTTCAGATATGAAGATTCTCAAATATGATTCAGCAGGGTTACTTTTACTGCAGTGAGGCATTTGTCATAAAATGTGTACAATCTTGGAACAGCTCACATGATACCATTGAATCTAAAGTGCTACTGCGTAGGTACAACAGCTTGCATGGCACCTCAAGCATCATGCATTGCCGTCACAGCGCCCTGTTTCTACCACTGCACCACTTTTAAACAAAAATAATGGAAAAATTCTGAATTACGTGTGAATTAGGGATGCATTAAACATATTATAAACTAACAACTGTAGCAACTCACCAAAGTTCAGTTGATTGTACTTTCCAACCTGCAACCCCTACCACCTTGAAGGACAAGGGCAGCAGACGCATGGAAACACCACAGTCTGTAGCTTCCCTTCCCAGCTCTCACTATCTTGTCTAGAAACCATATTGCCATTGCTTCACCATCACTGGGTCAAAATCCTGGGAATGCCTTCCTAATTGCACTGTCATTGTACCTAAGCCACATGATGGACTGCATCAGTTCAAGAAGGCAGCTCCCCACTTCCTTTGCAAGGACGATTAGGGATGGGCAATAAATGCTGGCCAAGCCGGGGCATACCATGAAAGAATAAAATGATAATCAGGAGATTGTCATTCTTAGAGGGCCCTGGGAATTAGGGGGCACTGTGCCACATTCTCTGTAAACTCAGAAAGGAAATTTCAAATGTCACTGAACTTTAAGAGGAGGCAATGGCCTAGTGGTATTACCACTAGACTGCCCTGCCACACTGAACCATTATTTTTCAAAGACTTAACATTGTGGGCTTTCTTGCCTTCCTTTCCATCAAATAGTCAATTGGCATTTAAAACCCTCAGCTTGATGCCTGATAAATGCTACCACTAGACTACTAATCCAGAAACTCAGCTAATGTTCTGGGGACCCATGTTCAAATCCTGCCATGGCAGATGGTGGAATTTGAATTCAATCATTAAGAATCTAATGATGACCATGAAGTCAATTGTCTGAAAAACTCCCACTGCAATCCACCTCCCCCTCTCTCCCTATTTATTTCAAAACCCCCTTCCCCTCCCCCATTTCTGATGAAGGGTCTAGGCCCGAAACGTCAGCCTTCCTGCTCCTATGATGCTGCTTGACCTGCTGTGTTCATCCAGCTCTACACCTTGTTATGTCTGAAAAACCCATCTGGATTCACTGATGTCCTTTAGGGAAGGAAATCTGTCATGTTTACTTAGGTGGTCTGACCTGCATGTATCTCCAGACCCACAGCAATGTGGTTGGCTCCTAACTGCCCTCTGGGCAATTAGGGATTGGCAATAAATACTGGCCTGGCCAGAGACACCCTCATCCCATGAGTGAGTAGAAAAAACTAAGTAAATGTTCCTATTGGACTTAAAGTTCTGGTTAACACAATGCCACTGTCATCACCAAGGTTGCTTGGGTGGGCCCAAGATCTGGTCTCCCATAGCAACAGCAAACATGTCAGTGGAAACTAATTTAATGACAGCAACTTCCATGTTGACTGTGGGTGTAGATAAGGCAAAAATGGGAAATGGGAGAAGACATGAAAAAAAGGAAGGATATGGAGGGAAACATGTAGATGACAAGGAAACAACACAGAGACAGAAATGAGAGGAAAAAATAAATAGGGGGAGGCAGGAGTGTAGTGGTCATTCTGATCCAAAACTCCAGAGTAACGTTCTGGGAACATGGTTTGAGTCCCACCATGACAGTTACTTAGCATTTTTCTGAAGAAGGGTCCAAACCCGAAATGTCAGCTTTCCTGCTCCTCTGATGCTGCTTGGCCTGCTGTGTTCATCCAGCTCTGTTATCTCAGATTCTCCAGCATCGGCAGTTCCTACTATCTCTGAATATATTTCATTAATATCCTTGAAGGAGGAAATCTACTGTCCTCATCCAGTCTGGCCTACATGTCACTCCAGCCTCACTGCAATGTAGTTGACTCTCAACTGCACTCTAGGCAATTAGGGATGGGCCATAAATGGTGGCCTAGCTAGCGATGCCCACATCCTTGAATGAATTTAAAACGAAAGAAAAAGAGATGAAAATGCAAGGGAGAAATGCTAAAAAAAAGTTTGTGTACAATTGAGAAAAGTATTCACTTGTTTCCAACTATAACAAGCTAGCTAATGAAAGGCATTTCTCCACATAATTAAGAAGATAAGCATCTTTTAAACCTACATGTATTTCAGAATAATAATGAACAATAAATATATTAAAACTTAGAAAAGCAGTTAATCAGCAAGACAGTGTAATATTGCTTAAAATATGATGCATTTATATATCAACATTTGACCTTAGCTTGCCGCTTACATTCTATGACAAGAGCATAAATTCAAATGGAACACAATCCTTGCTGGATTGGAGTAGTCTTTACCAACAAAGCAAATTATGATGAGTTTGAAGTTAAATTGTTTAAATGGCAAGTTATCTATTTATTTAAAGTCACCACACATGTGACTCAGTAAAGATTTGAAACGATAAATTAAAAGGTGCAATGTTCATATATCATGTCTCTGTGAGATTGTGCATCAAGTAAACTAACCAGCTAATCTTCTGAGGTTCAGTACCCAGGAATCAAATGGTTTGATTCTCAAATTGAGGCATTCAGGTCAATAATCATTAAGGGAGATTTGTAATTTCAACAGAATTACAAAAGTGCCTTACAACCCATGATAAATAGAAGGACAACGGGTCATCGCAAGTGTGATATTGACTTTTATTTTATGAATAATAGACTCCATAACTCCCTGACACTGCACACATGAGTAAATCCATTGTGTGGCTCATTTTTCATCTGTAAATCAATATCACACTCTGGAGGGATTATATCTCTAATTATTACATGTGATTACTTTTTTTTCAATGTTAATCTAAAAAATGAATCATGCATAACAACGTGATTCCTTTCCATTAGTTACCAGCTACACAAATAAATGCAAATTGTGAAATCACTTCAATTCAAATTAGCATAAACTGTTCAATTCATAGTTTCAATATATAGGAACCTGCCCTCCCACGTGGTCATAGCTTATATGTTTGTTAGTCATATAGCACATTATAAGAACAAAAATGATATCATAGCAGTTCACTACAACACACATGCAATTGTATGGCAATTCAATTCTCAAAATGAAAGAACATTGCATATCAGCATTTCTTTACATTTGTTACTCATTTTATGCTTAATCATTTTATAAAACCTAAAAGAGAAATAGTATTATCTTGTTCTATGTAAAGCTGAAGGACTATTACTGACAACAGAAAAAAGCCTAGGATGCATCAATTAATTCATTCACAAATGGACTGATATCTTTGTGTCCAGAATATATGGACTGGAATGTTCCCAGCCTTAGGGCTGAATTTGCCCAGGCTCTGAGGGATATGAATAATGGTCAGTTAGTTCAGAAAATAAGGTAGATTGCTAAAATGAGATTCTCGATGTCAGGAGTAGAGAAGTTCAATTCTGCAACCATGGTTTCAACAGCAAGACAAGAAACACACCAATGCATGGCAAGAAGTCTATTTTCATGTCTTTAGTACTTAATCACACCTCATTAGTATTCAGTTTCCCACTTTCCTGCACATCAATAGGACTAAGACAGAGTCAGTTCCCAACTTGAAGGTCAGGGCAGGTACCTGGATGCCTGCTCCTCCAGTCCTCCATCCTGGACAGAATCCCCAATATCTTACTTTACATTCCATGGACACTGACCAGTTCCTTTTGAGGCTGGTAATGGACATGCATCAGCATCATCATAATACCATGGCACATTTCCCACTCAATCAGAAGACAGTTCTCCAGTTCAGTGCTGTACTTTCGAGCTCACCAGCCCTTCCCATTGGCATGCTGCTTCCAGGACACTTTGCAGGCAGAAGCAAGCATCCATCTCGTGGATTGGACCAGTGTGTATCTCAGGGCCCCTTGCTTGCTCTCTTCATGCTCAGTCACTTTGCACCTACTTGGATGCTCACAGCATCTCTGTGTTTCCTTCTGTTGCATTTTTGTACTTTTCCATTTAGAATTCTTGGAATCCCTACAGTGTGGAAATAGGTCCTTCAACCCAACAAGTCCACACTGACCCTCACAGAATCCCACCCAGACCCATCCCCCTATAACCCACCTAATCTACACATTCCTGAACACTATGGGCAATTTAGCATGGCCAATCCACCTAGCCTGCACATCTTTGGAATGTGGGACGAAGCCAGAGCACCCGGAGGAAACCCACACAGACACGGGGAGAATATGCAAACTCCACACAGACAGTTGCCGGAGGGTGGAATCAAACTCAGGTCCCTGGCACTGTGAGGCAGCAGCGCTAACCACTGAGCCACCATGCTGCCAACTTTCACAACTTAAAGGTTCACAGTACTTCTGCACAGACACAAAGCCAGGCAACTTGCCATGGTTGTCAAGTGATCAGTCAAAGGGGTGGACATGGCACCAGGTCACACCTACAACAGAAGCCTATGTGGCAAACACATTGCATGTGCTTAAAGGTTAAGGGGAGTAGTCCTCAGTCTGGTAAAGGGAGACAGCCTACATCCAGGGGATCAGTCAATAGAAACATCTGATCTCAGATCAGGGGCTTGGCTACAGTCAGTTGGCTGCTAGGAGTGGTCAGGTTCAGGAGCTCCATATTACTACAGTCTGGGGAGTGGTCCACAATCAGTCCTTCTGTTCAAGTCCAAACAGTCCAAAAATTGGCAGTTTGTCAGGCAGGGAGCTGTGGAAAAATCAGTAAGGGCCCAGTCACTTATCAGTCGGGGCTGTCTGTCCAAGTCAGTTGAGGGGTTTAGACCAAAGTCAATCCTGGGAATCTGCTTAATGAAAGTCAAGGCACTTATTGGGAGCAGTACTTTGGTAGGGATGTTTGGAAGGTTAATTATGGTAATAGGAGGCAGCATACTAGGAGGCAGACAGGATAATGGGAGATGATTGTGCATTGGAAGACACAGTTTACTACAAGGCAATGGAGAGGGGAGTCTTCAATGATCACAACCACGTCATCTTCAATGAGGGGACAGTGCAGTAAAATAGTTGTGGTGACTACATTGTAGGGCTGGGTCTCATTGGGTAACATTGGGAGATTAAGCTTTTAATGTGAGAGTGTGGAAGCTTAGTACTCATTGAACCATTTGGAGTCAACAGTGCAGACAAAAAGCCCTTTGGCCCATTGCACCCACACCTGTCAAAAACAACCGCCTGACTAATTTAATCCCACTTTCCAGCACAAAAACAGAAGTTCCTGGATAAATACAGCAGGTCTGGCAGCATCTGTGGAGAGAAATTGGGCAGCACGGTGGCTCAGTGGTTTGCACTGCTGCCTCACAGCACCAGGGACCCCGGTTCAATTCCATCCTCGGGTGACTGTCTGTGTGGAGTTTGCACATTCTCCCTGTGTCTGCATGGGTTTCCTCTGGATGTTCCGATTTCCTCCCACAGTCCAAAGATGTGCAGGTTTGGTGGATTGGCAACGCCAAATTACCCCATAGTGTTCAGGAATGTGTAGATTAGGAGGTTGGGTCTGGTTGGGATGCTCCAAGGATCGGTCTGGACTTGTTGGGCCAAAGGGCCTGTTTCCACACTGTACGGATTCTATGAATCAATTAAAAAAAAATCAAAGTTAAGTTTCAGGTCAAGTGACCCTTCCTCAGAACTGAAGCTCAGCAGTTCTGAGGAAGGATTACTCGCGCCAAAACATTAACTCTTATTTCACTCCACAGATGCTGCCAGGCCTACTGTGTTTATCCAGCAACTTCTGTTTTTGTCTTTGATTTACAGCATCCATAGTTCTTTCAGTTCCGATTTTCCAGCACTTAGCCTAGACTTGAATGCCTCGGCAAGTGCACACCAAAATACTTCTTATATGTTATGAGGGTTTCTGCCTCTACCACCCTTACAGACAGTGAATTCCAGATTCCCACCACCCTCCGGGTGAATAAATATTCCCTCACAACCTCTCAAAACCCCCTGCAACTTACCTCAAATCTATGCCCCCTGTCATTGATCCCTTCATCAAAGGGATAAGTTCCTTCTTGTCTACCCTGTCTCTGCCTCCCACAATTTTATACATCTCAATCATGTCCCCCTTTAGTCTACTCTGCTCCAAGAAAAACAATCACAGTCTACCTAATTTCTCTTTGCATAAGGAAAACTCTTCAGTTTTATCCTGGTAAATCTCCTGTGCACCCTCAACAGCACAATCACATCCCTCCTATGATTAGGACTCCAGAAGAGCACACAATACTCACTTGTGACCTAACCAACGTTTTAGACAATTCCAGTATAACCTCCCTGCTCTTAAACTCTATGCCTTTGCAAATAAAGGCAAGTATCCCAAATGTCTTTTTTACCACTTTATCTAAATGTCCCAACATCTAAAGGGACTAGTGGACATGCACACCAAGCTCCCTCTGATCCTTGTACTTCTAATCACCATGTACTCCCTTCCCTTGTTTGTCCTGCCCAAGCATATCAGCTCACACTTATCCAGATTGAATTCCATTTGCCACTAATCAGCCCATCTGACCACTGATGGGGTCAACAAACAGAGCAGGAAGAAAGGAACATGGAGGTTCAGGGTGGGGATGGGACATGATTATCACTGCCTGCAACTCACTCTGCCAAATGCAATCTGCATTGGTTTTCTATCCTCACACAAATCATAAATTCACAATGGAAATGGGAAATGAATGTGCACACACCTGGAGTAAGTGGTTAATTTTCTGTCTGAGGGAGTGGGCTCTACTTGCAAGTGACATGAGGCCATTCAAGGGGAAACTGTAATAATCAGACACTTACACAGTACAAACTGAAGACATCTATAATCATAGTATGTGTCCAAAAGTGTGTGGGATACAAATCCGGATCGCAAGCAGTCTTAACCATGTCATTTGTCATTACAGATTGATCATCACCATCTCTGTGAAGCCAAAGTAGTCAAGGTGATCTTAAAAATGTCACCTGAGGGCCACAATTTGAAAAAAGACAATCCAAGGTCTCGTTGGCTGCACAAAGGCACTGAGCCAATTCCTTCTCACCTTGAACTGTAGTTACTTACCACATGCTCACATAAGCAATTCTGCATTTCTTAGATTGGGGGAGACAAATCAGTAATCCTACCACACATATAATCTCCTCCTCTCTTAACTCAGTGTGGCTTGCATGCATTCATAAAAAAGGTTCCCCATGTCAAACTTATTTTTATACAACTGTTGTTTCCAAGAATCTACTGGTGAACTGTGTGGGATCTCACAATCTTCAATCCACAGATGTGTCAAGGCTATTACCAATGCAACAGATCACACTGTTTAATCTCAGTTCCTCATGACTAGGTCAGTGCTGCAGCCCGGGCAGGAGGCTTTGCCAATACAACTGGCTTAGCCCAGGATCAGGGTGCTATAGATTGTATAGACATTATGTTAAGAGCACCATATCAAAATGCAACAAACTTCATAAACAGAAAAGGCTTCCTTTCCAAGAACATGCAAGTCATCTGTGATCATGGGTACCATATCTTAGAAGTCTGCGCCAGGTACTGTGAGAGCTACATTGATATCTATACCCAGCAGTGTGAGTATATCCCCCATTGCTAAGCACACAATACTGTGAGTGGAGCACCATGGAGGCATGCTGCACAAACAATAAGACAAGCTGCAAAGAATAACAATGAGATAATTCACTAGACCTCACATAAAGAATCTTTACATGGAAGTCCCCACCACTGACACTTAGCTGATTTGCAGTAAATTTCAGTGTTTGGTCCCCCAACTTGTAGTTAGCTGATTGTAGATGGAGTGCCATTTTCGGTTATTCATTTCCATTAATTCATTCATGGGATGTGCTGGGACAGCATTTGTTGTTCATTCCTAGTTGCCCTTGAGAAGATAGTGGTGAGCTGCTTTCTGGATCTCTTGCAGTCTGCTTACTGTTGGTAGACCCACAATGCTGTTAATGAGGGGAGTTCTAGGATATTGATCCAGCAACACTGAAGGAACAGCAATATATTTCCAAGTGGCTTGAAGGAGAAACCAGCAGGTGGTGTTTCCATGTATCTGCTGCCCTTGCCCTTTTAAATGGTTGTTGGTTTGGAAGATGCTATCTAAGGATCGTAGGTGAATTTCTGCAATACTTCTTGTAGATAGTCGCAGCAGTGTGTACCGTGGTATCAGTAGTGGAGACAGTGGATGCTTGTGTATATGGTGCCAATCCAGTGGGATGCTTGAATGTTGTTGGAGCTGCAGTTATCCAGGAAAGTAGAGAGTATTCCATCACACTCCTGATTTGTTCCTTTCTACACAGCCCTTGGCCCCAGTTCGTCTACGAGCTACACTTCAACCTTTGCTGGAACAACATCTGTGTAAACAGCACCTACAATGAATGCAGCCAAATGACACACAGAAATTTCCCACAACCAGAAAGTGAGATAATGACCAAATAACATTTTGTGATGTTGTTTGTTTTAAAATATTAATGAGGATATTACTCAACATTCAGGGAAACAATCTTCAAAATCATCCACGGGCTGTTTTCAATCCTAATCATATGGATGGGGGCCTAATTAATGGTCATCCAAAAAATGGCTCTCCTGGCAACATAGCATCTCTTAGTCCTGCACTGGAGTTTTTGCACCATTTGCAACTCCCAGATGCTGATGTAGTCTGCATTCATATACAGCAAGACCTGAACAATATTCAGGATTGGACTTTTATGTGGCAAGTAACATTTGTGCTATGAAATGCCCGACAATGACCTTCTCCAACAGAAGAAATTCTAACCATAGTCCCTTGACATTCAGTGACATTATTATCACTGAATTCCCCATTATCAACAATCAGGGGTTACCATTGACTAGAAACTGAAATGGATGAACAATATAAATATCGTGATTACAACAACAGGTCAAAGACTAAGAATTCTGTGGCAGGTAACCCACCTCCTTTCTCTCAAATGCATGAATGCCATCTTAAAGATTTGCCTGGCAGCATCAGAGGAGCAGGAAAGCTGACGTTTCAGGTCTGGACCCTTCTTCAGAAATGGGGGAGGGGAAGGTGGCTCTGAAATAAATAGAGAAGGGCAGCGGTGACAGAAGGTGGATAGTGGAGCAGATAGGTGGGAGAGAAGACAGACAGGTCAAGGAGGCGGGGA
>NC_063337.1:22511451-22529881 GCF_021869965.1 Rhincodon typus
GGGATGGGGGTTTGTCAGTGAGGAGGGAGGAGCAGATAGGTGGGAGACAAGACAGGCAGGTCAAGGAGGTGGAGATGAAGCTAGTAAAGGTGAGTGTAGGTAGGAAGTGGGGGTGGGAGTTGGTCAGTGAGGTGGGAGGAGCGGATAGGAGGGACAGAAGACGGACATGTCAAGGAGGTGGGGATGAGGGGGGTGCTGGTCTTGGGATAAGGTCAGGGGTGGGGAGATTTTAAAGCTAGTAAAGTCCACATTGAGGCCATTGGGTTGTAGGCTTTCAAGGCAGAACAAGAGGTGCTGTTCCTCCAGTTTCCGGGTGGCATCGTTGTGGCACTGGACAAGACCCAGGATGGACATGTTGTCCACTGTTGCTGGGCCCAAATCCTGGAATTCACTTCCTAAAAGGAGTGTGTCCCTACACTCCAAGGGCTGCAGTGATTTCAGAAGGCAACTCAGGGTCACTTTCTCCAGTGTAGTTAGGGATGGGCAATAAATGCTGACCAGCCAGTGTTGCCCACATCCCATGAAAAAAATTAAGTAAAAACACTACAATCATATTATTCATTTCTGTTACTCTCAGTGATTGGGCTATGAATTATACATGTTATATAATGCATGCCACTCATAGACATCGACTGGTAAATAATTAAACGACAATGAATCTTGCAGCTAATTGTGGTGTATCATAATGGAAACATTGTTGAATATTACAATTGCAATTTAGCTCCCTCTCCAGGAAAGACACTGAAAATAGTTACGCTGTATCACGACTGGAGTAGATGGAGACTGCTGGGAACACCCATGCAGCACAAGAATATTTTACTTCTTTAACCAGGTGTTAAATATAGAGAGATTGGCACATGACAGAATGTGAGCATAATGTCTACTCTATAGAGAAACTGTATAACGCTCATTAACCATTGAGTACCTGAGTACTTGTCCCTCTATATTCTGTATTAAACATTATTCACTTTGAGCATCCCATTCCTGAGCAATGTTCAAATTTTAACTCTGAAGAATGTATCAACTTAAGTCCATTTCGACTTTGCCTTAAACATTGATCTAACCCCATACTGGCCATTCCTTGTACATTAATGCAGAGGGACTAATTCTTTCGGGGCAAGTTCAGCACAGAAATGCACCCGGAATATATGGTAAGTGTGTTTTATTTGTTTAGGTGAGAGTTGACTTTTTATCTTTACCAAAGAAGTTTTGAGATTATTCAGAAAAATACTAGAAGGTGACGAGGGGAGGATGCGGACTGCAGAGCAACGGATCCATGAGCCTGGACAAAAATACCTGTGTAGTGCTGGAATAAGCAAACATTATGGGGAGGAGAATGTGCCTGGAAATTTGATACAAGTATTTGGGCTCACGGTGAACAAACGAAGAGAAACTTTTGACACCAGGTAGGAACTTATCGAGGAATTGGAGCAGTAATTCATTTGTAAACACGCTGAGCCTCTGGCTAAAGAATGGTTGAGGTGGGATGGAGGGGAATAAACATTTACTTATGGTGATTATCGACTCGCAATTGTAATAGAGCCAACAAGAGCCGCCAAGGGTCAATAAAGTGCACAGCTGTTTGATCTGCTAAAAACCTAGCACTTAAAGATTGTCTGAAATCAGGCTTTCTGCGTTCCACAGAGAGTGCCTTTCAATATTTGTCCAGCTCACTCGTGAACTTCAACTTTACAGCTCACAGGACGGTGACATGCGGCTTTCGCTGCTACCTGCATTCGGTAAGAAGGCTCCAGTAAAAACAGAATCCCTTCTCCCGCTGGATAGATCATAGGTTTCCGTTGCTGCTCCAGATGTATTTCGGCCAGGAACCATGGGCTCTGGATTCACCTTTGCGACATTCGAAACCACTTCAATACATTAAAAAGACTCGAAATTAACAAATAACGGGGGTGGGGAATGGGACCAGATCGGGGAGTGGGACTAATCGTGTAAGCTGGTTGAGAGAGTAAGCGCAAGCACCATTGGGCCGAATGGCCTCCTCCTGTGCTGTATCATATGCTTCGGGCGTGAGTTACACTCACTCCGTCCTGCAAAACACATCAGCAACGCTGCACTTGCGATGCCGAGCCACACATGGCTATGGGCCAAGTGCTGGAAAATGGCATTACAATTGTCAGGTGCTTGTCTCTGGCCAGACTGGAGGAGCTGAAGGGCCTTTTTCTGTGCTGCCGACCTCTCAATGACTGTCCCCATCCACCATCACCCCTCCATGACTACCCCACTGTCTCTATGTCTGACCCTTCTCTATGACTGCCCACCCATGACTGTCTCTCCCTTGACTTCCCCCTCTCACTATGACTGCCCCCTCTCTCTACTACTGCCCCTCTCTCTCTCTGACTGCCCCCTCTCTCTGACTGCACCTATCCCTCTGACTGCCTCCCTCTCTCTGACTGCACCCATCTCTCTCTATGACTGCCCTCTCTCTCTACTACTGCGCCCCACCCCTCCATGACTGCTGTAGTTGGATCAGGCGAAGTTTCCCTTCGATATAAATTGCACTTCCGAAAGAGGGGACAACACTGATGCCGACGAAAGTTCCCTTCAGCTCTCGCTGTGTAACCTATCAACAAAACCACGTGTGTACAGCTCAGTGCCTTTGTCCATTGTGCCTCCGTAATATTTATTCTGCATTGAAGACAACAGCAATTGGTTGGGAAGTAAGAAATTAATGTGAAGCGTGCTTGCTGTATAAAAACCCAATAAAACGGAGGTTTCCACAGGCTGCCTCCTAGTAGAGATCTTCGACGCCCGTTGCATGCAGTGCCCGCATTTGGATATAGAGTATGGGGCACTGCGTGGAGGGAGGGCGGAACAGAATGATGTTCTGTACTGAGACAGTGACTGTCCTCACTCGCTCAGCCAGTCCAAGGGTCTAGGCCCGAAACGTCAGCCTTCCTGCTCCTCGGCCTGCTGTGTTCATCCAGCTCTACACCTTGTTATCTCAGTCCTGTAGTGAACCTGGAGATAATTCTGGGGATCCTCCATCCAGCTAATCACGTCGTGGGGCGGCTCGTTGACTTGCTCTTGGAAAGTGTCTGTAATCTTTTTTTCTGTAAATTTGTTACCTCGCGATTTATTTTTGTTACGTTATTTTTTTACCACAACCCTTAATACTACTGAATTACTGCACGCGAAGTTTATTTAGAAGAAACTGGATCATAAACGTTTTGGTCCAAATGAGTCTTTTTTAATAAAAAAAACATAATTAAATATAAGCATCCATATTCTCTTGTAATGGATGGATTTTCGCCAAAAAGGTACCTTCCCACTTAGAAAGAGACACGGACTTGGTCTTCCCTCTCTTCCTCGCAGATGCCGCCTGACCTGCCGAGTGTTTGTTTTTTTCTCCCTTTCTGTGGGTCTTTGTAAACATGTCGCACTTGTTTTTGTTGAGGGAGGTGGAAATAATCAGAGTGCCCTTTGCAGAGTGTGAAGGAACTGGGACAGGTTAAAAGTCCACCTTAAGTGGCTCCGCGGCATTTAGAACTGACCTCCTTCTCCCCCTGTCCGCTTCAACCAACACCTCCCGCCTGTTTAAACCAGAACAGCCACAATTACAGGGAGGGCGGCAGATGGCTCTTGTGCAGTCCAACTTTTAACAACTATGAGCTGCACCCCAGGTCCACCCTGAGCAAAAGAATATACAACGACGTTGAAATTGAACCGGATTGGACAATAGACATAGATATGAAAACAATCTGACATTTCAATTTATTTATATGTATAGATATATATAAATGAATCAAACCTGAATTGAAATATGAAAGCTAACATCACTGTAGAGTACAAGCATTTGATTACTGAGTTGTCATTCCTCAGGAGTTTTATTTTCTCTGAAACGATTTTCAACTATTTCAGTAGATTTTCTACCAAAGAAAAATTCCTGGAAAGGTTTGGCAAGAACCCAACACTTTCTTTCATGGAGTTTCACATGTTAATAATGTGCCTAAAGCGCTGAACTAGACTCTTGAAATTTAACCAAGAAAATATTAACTGTACCTCCCACACATCTTGTCAAATCATCCAATTTTGACATAAATGACACGAACATCTAACTCCATCTATGCCAGTCCTAGCAGTTCTACACACGAGTTATTTCCCTATAAAAGCACCTCAGTGTCGACCATCTCCGTTTTCAAATCTTTAGGGAAAAACAAAAAGTTGTAAGGCAATTTCCAAAACTCATGATTTTGTTTCAGGAACGAACCTTGCACGTTTCACCGATTCATTCATTCGCTTGCTGTAAAATCTCACACGAACCGAGCAGCCGTAATGAAATGGCAGCGTTGTTTGGCGGCACTGTGTGTGTTCAGACAGTATTGTGGTCACTTCCGACCATACCTGAACCGACCTTCATCACCTGAACAATTCTCACACCACGACTTCTGCATCATTTGAGATAATGAGAACTCCGTGATGTGTAGAAAGTCTCAGGGAGCCAACACAGCAGCCTGGCCCCGGCTCAGGCAAGTCGTTTTACAGTGTGGAAGTAATGAGCTCTAATCTACCTGAAAGTTCTTGAACAAAGCTGAAAGCCGGGTGATGTGCAGGCTCAGGCAACGGGATGTGCATCTGGCTTTGGAAACACTGTCGGTGGCGAGCGACTCCTCCTCCTGCTTGCGGCCAGCCCAGCTCCAGCCGGCTGTAAGACACAGGACGAGAGTCACACGGGCAGCCAGGGAACTGCACCGAGCCATTGGCTGTCAGGGTAAAAGCCTCGCGTTTGATGTCTTAAGCCGTGGGCTGATGAGTCCGTCCCGAACGCGATCACTTCTCAGTCTACAAAGCTCACATCCCTTTCTCAGACTGGGCTCCAAACTCCTACCACCGCCTCCTAGTGCTCAATTGGCTCAGTGCTGTTTGATTGACAGTCTTGGTCCCCCCCCCCGCCCCCGCCCCCCAGCACCCCAACCTCCACACAAACTCCTGGAGGTGTGCAACTCGAACGCTCACACTTCATTGTAGAAAAGGCTGAGGACAAGGGGGAGCTAAGAAGCTAATAACTTTAGCTGGGCCCACCCTTTATTAACTTAGTACCAGATGCTGTAAACAGCTCAACATGATGTTTAAAGATAGGTACCTTTTTTTTAATGCCCCTGCCTCTGTTACGACCAAATACTTTTCTGTAAAATACAACGTCAAAGTTTCGAGCTATTTCACAAGTTACAGCTTGAATCAGAAATTGAAATTAAATCGTGATTACAAACAATGGAATCATTTAAAAGCAGACCTTACTCAAACTGTGTGCTTGAGGCAGCAGAAATCAGGGCAACCCGTTAATTCACCTAGACCTGTGCCAGGTTTCTTTTGTTTTCTGTGTCCTGGAATGTAATAGGCTCAATTAAACTACAACTTCAACTTTCTCGGGTCTACCTGAAGCAGTACGAGAGCCTCTAGAGGAGACGGTCTAACAACGCTTCAATTTGACACAACGTGACGTGCGAGAACACGGTGAATGAAGCGAAGAACTTGCATTTATATAGCACCTTGCACAACCTCGGAACATTCCGATACATTTTGCAACGAATATGAACGAGAGAGCTCAAGCCACTGGTAAAAGAAGTAAAAGCGACATGAAAATTCATGCAGCGAGAAGTTAAAGCTGTGCTTCCCAAAAGCTTTCCTTACTGTGACCCCAATTTAAGGCTTGTAAGTTGTCGTGACTCCGTGGTGAGCAGTGGAGGTTGAGGGTCAGCACCCAAGCTTGCAAGCCCCAAATTTCAGCTCACAACCCAACTTGGGTTACCTAACCCCACTTTGGAGAACCCTGGTTAAGGTCTGGAATGCACTACCTACAGTGTGGCAAAAGATGACTCAAACTAAATAGTCGAGAGGGAATTCGACCCCTAGAAAAGAAAGGATGCAGGATCAAAAGGAGAAGGCAGGAGAATCGCAATTTGACAATGCTCACCTGGAGAGCTGTGTGGACAACATGGGCTGAATGGCCTCTTTCTGTGCTGTAATGTGATTATATGGAGTGCTTTGTAAATGTGGTCACTGTTACTATTTGGGGTCCTGTGACATTCAATGTGCACATAGCAAGGGTGCATGACACAGTGGCTCAGTGGTTAGTACTGCTGCCTCACAGCACCAGGGACCTGGGTTTGATTCCACTCTCAGTTGACTGTGTGGAGTTTGCACATTCTCCCTGTGTCTGCATGGGCTGGTTTCCTCCCACAGTCCAAAGATGTGCAAGTTAGGTGGATTGGCTTGCTAAATTGCCCATAGGGTCCAGGAATGTGCAGGCTAGGTGGATTAGCCATAGGAAATGCAGTGTTATAATGTTGGTGGGGGTGAGTCAGGGTGGGATGCTCTTTGGAGGGTTGGGGGTGTGTGGACTCAATTGGCCAATGGCCTGTTTCCACACTGTAGGGTTTCTATAATTCTAAATGGCAATGCAGTAACGATTGAATCTTTTGTTGTATTGACGTAGATTGAGAGATAACTATTAGCGAGGACACTAGAGTTAACTCCCTGCTTCAACTGAAAGTAGGGTAAGGAATCTGTCATAGTCACCTTCGAGGTCCAATGTCTCATCCGAAGAACAACACCTCTAAAGGTGCAGCACTGCAGGGTCAATTTCATTCATGTGCTCAAGTCTCTGGAATGGGTCTTAAACCCATAGCCTCCAAGGCTCAGAAGCTAAACATTGGGCAAAGGCATCCTATTATGGTGGGGTCAATTCCTGATTTATAATTTTATCAGCGAGCCTCTTAGAAATACATGGCGTAAACTAACTTCTGAAGTATTTTTTAAATATACATAGATATATCATATTGAATGTTCAGACAGATAAGGAAGGTATAACTGTGGTATATAAGCATTCACAATTTTTGGATGACAGCATTGTAACCACATGTGCAGCAGTCCAACCTGGGTTTGTTAGAGCCTGGACACCATATATTGCCTCATTTCCACTACTACTGCAGATGCTGCAATATTAATGCCAAAAACCCAAAATGTTGCAACATCCTTAGCTGATCATCATTTTAAGAACAAAAAAGAATTGGCTTGTGGTGGATAGTGCAAATTATTGCTAGCCAAGACTACTGCAAGCATGTAACAAATCTGAACTATATCAAGAGCTTATTTTGGATTTAACTGTCAGTCGACTAGACACATTATTTCAATGAACTTGTACAAAATACTGCATATGTATTACTGGGTATATGTATAGACTACCAGAAATACCAGGACTAAGTCTACACATACTGTCTACTCAAATAACAGAACACACAGGTCAAAGGGGCTGTCTTCAATGTGTTCTTAAGTCTTCAGTAGGTATTCACAATTAAGCAAAAGCAATAATAGCAACTTCTGTCTACCACCAAATGGTCTTGAGCATTCAGTTACCCCCCATTATATTATATCAGTAATGTTCACGTTTGGTCACTATCCAATGTAGAGTTTTAATTATCTTTATATACGATGGAGAGATTCCATTATTCAGGATGCTAAAAATTACTTAAACATTTCGGGAATCAAGACCATGAGGAATATTCAGAACAAGCAGGGTTAGAGGATGGTGAGAATAGCTGATCTCAGGCAGGGGATGGAATAAAGCTAAAGATGTATGGGGAAGGAGAAGGAAAGGTGAGGAAGGGGGATGGGAGTTAGCTTTCTAGCCAATTTTTTTCACAGAAGCGAAGGGGTTTGTGTCAGATTTCTACTGATTTATTTGTAATGGAAATGCTCTTTCTGTTGGGGAAATAAGACTTGTTCCTTCTGGGTATTACATGCCTCAATTCCTCTTGTAAGGATTAAAAAAAAACACAAATAGATCATTCTTCAAAACTTCTGAATTTAAAGGAATACAAGCTACATTTATCCAATGTGTCTTTGTAATTTAAACTTTTAAACTCATGTATCATACTAGTGAATCTGTTTTGATTCCCCTCCAAAGTCCTTTCTTGAGATTAATCCTAAAATTGAACATACAACTCTAAATGTTGTATAACCTAGGCTCAGTAAAACTGCACAATCTCATTCTTGCTTTTAAATTACAAAACTTACTTAAGATAAAGGCCAAAATTCAATTAACTTCTTTGGTTGAATTGAATTTATTCTAATTCCTTTTTATTAAGTTTATTTTAGAATTAGCTCATTGTAATCACTAATTTTTTTGTTTATTCATTTGTGGGATGTGGATATCACTGGCTAAGCTAGCATTTATTGCCCATCTCTTAATTACTGAGAAGGCAGCTGAGAGTCAACCACATTGCTCTGGGTTTGGAGTCACATGTATGCCAGACAAAGTTAGGACAACAGTTTGCTTCCTTAAAGAACATTAACTTTCACTCAATCCTATTTCAAAATGGAATTCCTGATGAAGCAATAGTTACCTTGAGATTGGATAGAAGGGCACTGAAAATTGAAGAATAAGATAAAAATTGATGATCCGCTGCTGTCAAATGATTGGTCAGCAGGAACGAATGTTAATGCTTGTCATGTTGTGATGTTTGATTAGTGCGGGAGCACAGTGTAGGTGTTTTTTTAAGGTATTATTTTAGGTTCAGGTGCATAAAAGTGTTGTTCTGATCTCTATTTAAAGAGAGTTCAATACCGTGGGGCTATTATATAATATTAGCTCCACAGAAGACAATGAGCTAAATGAGCAGACTTTGGCGACATTAATTGACGGGTATTTATTTACTGGGGCACTGAAAGAATGCCTTGCTCTATCATAGACAATGCCATGGGCTTTTTTACATCAACTCAGATAAAGAAAACATCTCATCTGAAAAATGGCATTTTTGCCTAGGTGGCAGTCCCTCACTTATAGTGCCATGAATCCAACCTATGAGATCATTAGAATAGGGTGGGGCAAAGCCAGGTAGCAATTTAAAGTGAGAACAAGAAGTTTGAACCCAACTTGACATATTATGAAGGAAAGGTAGAGGAATTTGAAAAGTGTGAAGATACCAGAGGTGCACTTTGTGCAAGAAAAATTACTGGCATTCCAAAATGCTTTTCACTTGAGTTGAAGTTGGTAGGATATTAGGAGGGTGTCAGAGAGATTGAGATTTTAACTAATTAGGAATAGATTAACCTTTTAACAGTGGTAGAAGCTGTTAATGATGCAGAGGCGAAAAATTCTTTATTGCCAACAGTGCAGCTGTCAGACTAGTAACTAAACTTGGAGCTAAAAAGTATCCTGAAAATCTGCACAGCCTGATGACTTCAGACCAGGAGGTTCGAGAGTGCGAACTTGATGAAAAGTTCTGGATCCCTTGTTGAGCAGGATTGTAACAACACGGAAAGCCACATTCAAACGAGAACAACGACACTAGAACAGAAAGTTACAGTGTCATTCTTCAAGGGAATCAGGATCACTCTTGTAGACAAAACAGTGGTGTTTGGTAAAGCAAACACTCAAAATGAATCATGCCTCCCTGAAGAACTAAAATCGCACATATGTACACAGCATTTTTTAGAAAACATATTTAACTTAGAATATCTTCAGTTCATTCCCCAACAGGCAATAGCCAAATCTTGTGCGTAAAGAGAGTTTTGCAAGTATTTTAGGGCAGAGGTTGTTGAACTGTCTTATGGATGATCTGCTAGATGTATAGAATTTGAGGATGGTGTGCTAATCCCTGTTTAGTGACTGGAAGGTTATATCGGTTCAGTGCAATTTGACAATTTTCTTGGTGTGACAAAGGGACCTTCAAATCAGCTGAGTTAAGCTAGGAACATGGCAAAAGAATCACCTTGTTTGTTATGTGCTACAGCATTATAAATGCATTACAAAATGGGTTTACAATTTCACTATCATGTAGTGACCAGGGAAATTTTTCCACCTCCCCTCCACATCTTTTGAACTCACTAAGTACATTTTAAAAATATTCTGACATTCAACAAATTTATCTAACTTTAACAGAACATTAAATATCCCATACTTATTATTTTATAAAAGTCCATATAAGCAGTGCAATTTACTTGATTGCATGTTAATGATTGTCTGTTATGGAACATCTGACATGACATTCCTTTTGGATTATTCTATTTCACACTAACAGTGAAGTAGATGTTTCCATTTTCCTTTATATACACTTCACTTCAATTCCCTGTCAACTGCTCTGCTGATTTTAGATGGTCTTTCATTATCCCAGCAATTTCAGAAAGAATAGTGTAGGGAGCTATGAATCAAATTTCACTTAACTCTAGCAACTACTGCCCAAATGGTCCAATTTTCAAGTGAAATGTTTTAACTACTAATTTCAATTTTTATGCTCTCATCACTCTTCCCTTCTCCATCTTCCAATACTGTTTACTTAGCATATTATATTGTGAGTCATTTTACCTCAAAAAAAGTGGAACTAAAGCTGAGAGACCAACCCACACCTACACCTATTATCTTACTCATTCTTCTTTGCAAGGTCAGAGAGAATTTCCACTCCATCCGTCTCGATTTCATTTTTTTATATATAAATTGAATGTAACAACAACAAATAATGACCTGCAGTCATATAATCACATTTCACATAGAAAAACATTTCAAGATGTTTCACAGACAGCTTTAAGGCAAAACAGATGCCAAGCCAAAGGAGAGATTAGGAAAGAAGGACCAAAAACATGGTCAGAGATATGGATTTTATGAATGTCCTTTTAGAGAGGAGGTAAAGAGACAAAGGGATTCTGGGAAAGAATTCATGTGCTTAGGTCTTAAGTGCCTGAAGGCAGAGGCACTAATGGTGAGGCAAAGAGAGTAAAGCACACAACAGTCAGGAGTCAAATGTAGAGTTCAGGCAATGGAGAGATTTCCAGGATTTGATGAAGTTACAAAAATATGATGGAGTTTAAATACAAGGATTCAAATTTTAATTTTGAGGCATTGGGCACCAGGCACAAATGTACATTTGAAAAGACAAGAAAATGAGCAAGTAGCACTTTGGGGAATAATTGATCAAAGCAGCAGAATTTTAGATCATTTGGCTTAGAGGTAATGGTGTGTGCTTCACTGGCCAGGACAATACTGGCATATCTAATTTGAAGGCAGCAAAGGCTCGCACAAAGGTTTCAAATCTGGGTAGGATGACATAGGGTTAATGGAAAACAATGCTACACATATGGAAGTTCCTCCATCTTTATGATGGGAAGGACGAGGCCAGAAACTCAGTTTCAATCAGGGGTCCATCACGGCATCACAGTCTGATTCAGCTCAGAATAATGGCTGGTGTAGGCAAGTTCAAGTTGGTGGTAATGGCTAATCCCATGTCTTGAATTATTGTCACAATGTGATACCATGAAAATGAGGAAGAGGAGGGGATAAAGGGAGACTCAGGAGTTGTTATTTTGAGCATAGGACAAGAAGTCATCACTGTAGATGCTCTGAATACAATCAGATATACAACCCTAACCCTAAGCAACAGCAATTCCACCAAGCTCACAAGGCACGAGGTGTAGAAAGAAAAGGATGTGTTTCACAATGCCAAAGATTGTACAGCAATTGAGGGAGATAAGGAGCAATATGCACCTGAGTCACAATCAAGGAAAATCTCTTTTCCTGAGTTTAATTAGGTCTGTTTTAGTGGTGTGGAAGGGGCTGGATCATGATTCAACTGAATTCACAAAAAAAACTGGAGGACAATGCAGCAGGATCTGACAGAGACAGTATTTTCTAAAGCTTTGGACAGAAAAGAAGATTGGAGATTGGAGGTAATTAACAAATCATTGATTTTTTTGCAACATATACAGAAGCATTATAACTCAGTAAAGGAGAATTGGATTTTTGCTAAAAAATGCTTTTTGTGATCTAAATGAATCATTGTGTATAGAAAGCCCTTGTTACTGAACCACCGGTAAATTGAAACAGCTTCCTCCCTTTTGCTGGTCTCGTACTATACATGATTTTAAAGTTCCTTGAAACTTCATACAGGATAAATGGCTCAAGAATTATTCACTTCAAAAATAAGACAGAAGGTACAAGGTTACATCCTGAAGGTCCAAAACACAAAAGCTAACTAAAATCATGACAGATGAACTATAAACAATAAAGCAATGACATGCAGTTATTTAGTGCTTTTAATGTCGTAATATATTCCAAGGCACATCACAGAGTACTGTCAGGCAAAAATTAGCAGAAAATAACATATGTTATTAAGAACAGTGGTCCCAAAGTTTGAAGAAAGAGGTTTTAAGGAGGAAAGACAGGCGGAGAGATTTAGGGAGAGAATTCCAATGTTTGGGACCTAAAAACCTGAAGAATGGCCACTAAATTATTGAGTGAAGAGAAGGCCATAGTGAAAGAAACACAAAAATAAATGGTTTGGAAAGGAATATATAGCCATAACACATTCCTATGTTTGAATGAGCTTTGAAGATTACACCAGTTTATTAAGTTTTGACCTCATTTGAATTTAGTGTGGCAACATACAACGCTCATCACTTCCCTTTGAGAGGCACATCCTCAGTAGGAAGGGAATAACAGTGGGAAGTCATGTTACCTGCTTCTCAGCATCCATGCAATGATCTTATTGACAGCCTCCTCACATCATTACCTGTGATATACCAACTGCAGAAACCATACACACTTCCTATTTGGCCTCTTTCCCAGGAGGACAATATTTCTGCTTTGTTTTACCACTAAATTCAATAGACTGTAAAATTCACAATTCCTGTATTTTGTGGTTAATTTGCTGAATACACCTTTTAAAAGAGGATTTCAAATAAAATTGACCTCTCTACTAAGGGGAGAATTTACTTCCTATGACCCCTCAGAACTTTGTACAGCACAATCAGATTCCCCTTCTCTGTTCTGAGGAAAACAACCCCAGTTTGTCTAGCCTGTCTTCATTGCTGAATTACTCTAGTCCAAACAACATCTTGGTGAATCCCTTTTACACCCTCTCTAAAATAATCACATCTTTCAAAAATGTGGATATCAGAACTACACAACTCCTTTATTAATTCCTTGCTGTTGTATGCAATGCCTTGATTAGTAAAGGCAAGTGTCCCAGATGCCGTCTGAACCAACTTATCTATCTGTCCTGCTGTTTTCAAAGATCTATGGATGTGTACACCAAGTTCACTCTGATCTTCTGTACTTCCTAGGGTACTACCATTCATCGCGTATTTCCTTGTCTTGTTTGTCCTCCCAAAGTGCATCACCTCACATTTTTCAGAATTAAACTCCATTTGCCACCATTCAACCTAACTGACCAGCCCATCTGTATCATCCTGTAGTCTAAAGCTTTCCTGCTTGCTATTTAGCACACCCCTGATTTTCTGTGTTACCTGCAAACTTACTGATCATACCTCCGACATTCATGCCTAGATCATTAATGTACACAACAAACAGCAAATGCCCAGCATCAAACTCTGTGTTACATGACTGGACACAGGCTTCCAGTGACAAAAACACCCTTTGCCCATCACCTGCAGTTTCCTGCCACTAAGTCGATTTTGGATCCATTTGTCAAGTTACCTTGGATTCCGTGGGCTTCTTAACCAGCGTGTCATGTGAGATCTTGTCAAAAGCCTTCACGAAGTCCAAATAGACTATGTCAACTGCTCTACCTCATTTACACACCTAGTCACCGCCCTGAAAAAATTAATCAAATTTCTTTGCGATGATATCCCCTGTCAAAACCATGCTGACTATTTTTAAATAATCCTTACCCCTCCAAGTAGAGATTAATTCTATCCTCTGTGATTTTTTCAACAGTTTCCTGACCACAGATATACGATTCACTGGTATGTAGTTTCCTGTTTTATCCTGCCACCTTTCTGGAAGAATGGTACCATATTAGCTGTTCTCCTGCACCCACCCCTCCTGTGGCCAGAGATGTTTGAAAATTAATGTCAGAGCCCCTATAATCTTTTCCCTTGCCTTTTACAATAGCCTTAGCTTCATCTCGTCAGGTCCTGGCTATTTATCTACTTTCAACCTCACTAAAACCGTTACTATCTTCTCCTTCTCCATGTTACTTTTCATATCACCGTCCCCTGTCCATGATTTCTGGACCTACATCATTCTGTGCTATTATCAAAACAGATGCAAAATACTCATTTAAAACCTCAGCTATGTCTTCAGTTCAACGCACAGATTGCCGCTTTAGTCCCTAACGGCCCTATTCTGGTTATTCTCCTGCCCCTAATATAAGTAACCCTGCACTTTCTATACTTCTCCAGTGCATTCTCTGTCTCGAGCCTTTGATATCTACCAGAGGTGTCCTTTTATTTCTTATCCAACCATGAATTCTCTCGGCTTGTTGGTCCCACCGTTCACTTTTATGGGATTATTTTGATCCTACACTCATTATTACTCTTTTGAATGTCTCCCACTGCTCAGATGTGGATTTTCCTGCAAGTAGTAGCTCCCGGTTCATTTTGACTAGATTCCATCTTCTTAAAATTAACCGTCCCCCCCCCCCCCCCCCCAATTCAGAACCTTTATTTCCAGCGCATCTTTTTTCTTATCCATAATTACCTTGAATTTTACTGAATTGTAGCTACTATCATAGAAATGCTCTCCCTCTGCCACATCTATCACATGCTTGGCTTCATTCCCTAAAATTAGGTCCAGCTCCTCCCCTTCTGTTATAGGACTTTCTATGTGCTGGCTTGAAAAGCTCTCCTGGACATATTTTAAGAGCCTGCCTTCTCTAAGCTTTCCACCCTTTGTCTATCCCAGTTAATATTGGGGAAGTTGTAGTCCCCTACTTTTATTACCTTATTATTTTTATATTTCTCTGAAATTTGTCAACATGTCTGTCTTTCTATTTCTCCCTGATTGTTTGGGAGTCTATAATACACCCCCCGCAAAGTGATTTTGTTGTTAACTTCTGCCCATACACCCTCATTTGAAGAAGCTTCTAAGATATTACTTCTCTATACCGCAGCAATTGATTCCTTGATCAATGCTGTAACACCAGCTCCTCTCTTGCACCCCACCCCACTATCATGCCTAAAGATTCTATACCCTGCAATAGTGAACTGCAGTCTTGACCCTCCCTCAACTATATTTTCCTGATAGCAGTAATATCATATCCTATGTGTTAATCAACACTGTGAACTCATCTGCCTTACAAGACTCCTTGTATTTAATAAATGCTACCCAGCCTCGGCATTCTCCCTTGTGTGCTAACTCGAATATCTTTGCACTGCCTTTCAAACTGACTGAATTCTTCTTCTATAGTTGTCTGTGTATCATCTCCTATTGTACTTCCACTCCCCATTCCACTCCCCTTTACCTATATTTACTTGTCCCAGGACTGGTTTCTAACACCCCATGTCACATTCAGGGATAGTAATACGTAACATACATACACATCACTACGACCTCGTCAAGGGCAAGTCGAATGGGCAATAAATGCTAGACTGACATTCTATGAATGAAAAAAGAAACAAGTAAATCAGGGAAATTAAGATAAATAGGACAGGTGAACATTATAGTGTGATATTCTCCGGTCCTCAAGCCAATGCAAATACTTGATATCTTACCCAGACACTGGCATACATACACACACATACACACAATCACACATTTACACAAAGTGCTAATTAAAAGAAACCCAATGATAATTAGAGATAGTAGGAACTGCAGATGCTGGAGAATCCAAGACAACAAGGTGCAGGGCTGCATGAACACAGCAGGCCAAGCAGCATCATAGGAGCAGAGAGGCTGACGTTTCGGGCCTAGACCCTTGGGTCTAGTGAGAATCCAGATAGGGATATGAACTAGGGCTCAGTGAATTTGAAATCTAAAGCTGCAACACCAGATAATCTGTCCAACTCATCCAATCCAACACCCACTTCATCATCCAGAAGCAATTCAATTGACTGATTATGATTGAATTGATACTTTTCTAGATAAATATTGCAAAATCAAAATGCAAACAATGAGAAAAAAATGGAAACCTATAGAATTAGTTTGTGAAAAGAGTCACTTACACCATGGTTTTCCAATCAATAATCAGCCTGAAGATCTCAGGTTAAACAAACTCAAAAATTTCTGGTTTGAGTTGGGCTTAAGTGATTTAAAGAGATGGTGTGGCCAAATGAATCTAGGTATTGGATTCCCTGTATTCGTTGGGCAGGTTTAGAAGATTTACAGAGCAAAAGTCCCTCTACGAGGTTACATACATTCCCAAGCTAGCATTATTTCACAAAAAAAAAATGAAAAGTGATTTAAATTACTTTGTGTTTTTTTTTATACAATCACTCAAGCTGCCACAAGATTCAATTTGACCAAATCAGGCCTCAGCTGAAAAATTACTGCGCTATCTGGCCAAAACTGCAAGATTTCACTGGTTTGGGAAAGTCATTTACTTCCCTAGTGGCAGAGGCAGATTTCAGATATCGCTCCAGGTCAAAAAAAAATTTAAGTTTTAAGAAACTGTCAACTGCGCAGCAGTGAAACTAAATGACGGTGGTGCAGGACAGTTTTAGTCATTTTCACAGGTTCAGGTAGAATACTGCACAAAGTGAAAATGGTAACTTTTTGCTGATAAAACCATTTTCATCGGTCTTATACTTGGCTACCGCTTCTGAATACATCAAAAAATCTGCTAAGTGGAAAATACATTGACATTCTATCACCCTGCCTGAGTCTGCTGCTTCATGGGAAAATGTTACTTCAGCAATTAAGGGAATGAATTTTAGCAGAAACTTAACCTGGACCCAACTGGGCAATTTCCACATTGAACCCAAAGCAGAAACATCTTTCTTCATGTTTAATTTGTCACAGCACTAACTGACCACAGCAGATGTTCACAAAAGTCAGCACAATTGTTTAACTTTACCTCTGTTTTCAATTCTGTGATTTGGTCCTTCAGCTCTCGAATTATCTGATTGGAGTCAGAGTTGTTCAGTTGGCCTTGAATCCGTCCTTCTTCTCTCTTTGAAGCAGAAAACAAACAAGCAATTGGTGAAAAGGTTTCTCTACCCTAAATATTTACGGCACTGTTACATTTTCCTTTTACAGTCTGTCCAACTGATTAACCTCCTCAGTTAGTGATGCTGTTTCACTCAATTCAACTTTTTCTGTTCTTCTTTCATGGAACGTGGGCATCATTGGCAAGGCCAATATTTACTACCATCCCTAATTGCCTTAGAACCAAAAGGACTTGCTAGGGCCATTTCAGAGGAGAGTTAAGACATAACCACTTTTTTAAACTCACAGGATATCAGCATCGCTGGCTGGACCAGCATTCACTTGTCCTGAGGAGATGGTAAGCTGCCTTCTTGAACTACTGCAATCGTGTGCTGTAGGTAGAGCACAATACCATTCCAAGTTCTGTCCAGAGTCACTGAAGGAACAGTGAAGTCTTTCCAAGCTGGGATGGTAAGCAGCTTGAAGGGAACTTGCAGGTAGTGTTCCCATGTATCTGTTGCCCTTGTCCTTCTAGATGAAAGGTAGTGGACATGGGCTTGAAAGGTGCTAAGGAGTCTTGGTGAATTTCCGCAGTGCATCTTGTATATGGTACACATGCTTCTACTGTGCATCAGTGGTAGAGGGAGTGGATGTTTGTGATTGCGGTATAAAATCAAGTGGGCTGCCTAGTCCTGAATGATCTCAACCTTCTTGAGTGTTACTGCAGCTGCACCCATCCAGGCAAGTGACTTGTGCCTTGTAGACAGTGGACAGGCTTTGAATAGTCAGGGGGTGATGAATTACTCATGTAAGATTCCTAGTCTCTGATCTGCTCTTGTAGTTGCAGTACCTATGGGACTAGTCGAGTTCAGTTTTTGGTCAATGGTATCCCCCACAATATTAATATTAGAGGATATAGTGATGGTAGTAGCACTGAATGTCAAAGTGATTGTTAGATTCTCACTTGTTAGAAATGGTCATTGCCTGGCACTTGTGTGACAGGAATGTTACTTATCACTTTTCGACCCAAGCCTGGATATTGTCTACACCTTGTTGCATTTGGACATGGACTGCTTCAGTCTCTGAGGATTGGGGAATGGTGCTGAACATTGTGCCATCATCACTGAACATTTCCATTTCCTGGTTCAGTCCCTCCCTCAGGTACAGCCAGTCTGGCAGAATTTCATCAGGCAGCCACACTTGGAGCAGCTGAAGATGGTTGGGCTGAGGACACCACCCAGAGGAACTTCTGTACAGATGTCCTGCAAGTGAGATAACTGACCGCTAACCACCACACAGATTCTCCTTTGTGCCAGGTTTGACTTTAACTAGCAGAGACCTTACCCCTGGTTTCCATTGACACTAGCACTGCTTCATCTACTTGATGCTAGAAACCCTAGCTATATAAACGGCAGTCACTCTCATCTCACTTCTGGAATTCAGTTATTTTGTCCATGTTTGAACCAAGGCTGTAATGCAGTCAGGAGCTGAATTTTTTTCTATTCATTCGTGGGATGTGGGTCTCTGGCTTGCCAGCATTTTTTGACCATCCCTAATTGCCCTTGAGAAGGTGGTGGTGAACTGCCTTCTTGA
>NC_063337.1:22530281-22567110 GCF_021869965.1 Rhincodon typus
GACCCTTGGGTCTAGGCCCGAAACGTCAGCCTCTCTGCTCCTATGATGCTGCTTGGCCTGCTGTGTTCATGCAGCCCTGCACCTTGTTGTCTCCAATGATAATTACTTGTAATAAGCTCACTTTAATTTCAAATAACGCCCGTTTAAATTACTATAAAAATGACTTTTGCTCCGAAAAGGGCTTTTAATCTAAACTGTGGAATCTATGTAAAACGTATGTGAACAGAATAGTTAATTGGAATCAGAGGATTAAGTCAATACTAATTATGTTCAACGACTATCCTCTGATCAATATTGCTTCACATTAACCAACTGTAGTGGAAATAAAACAAAAAATAACTTTCAGCTTTGTTGCTTTCTGGATTCGTGATTTGCTGGATGCTCTGATACGAAGAGTATGAACTGACCTGCGACAAATTCCGGTTAAACAGTATCTTTAATTTTTTTTAACGTGAGACATGAGTTCTCTTAAAACAGGGCAACGTAGCAGAATAGGACGCCGCGCTCTGGAGAAAAGCTGAAATTTCCCTGGCGTAAAGACAACATTGCGATCATCATAGGAGGAAAATAAAGTGACACCCAGTCAAATCATCAATCGCATGTTCTCTGCTGCGAGAACTGGGATCTAGAAACGGAAGTCTTTCCGTTTATTTTCTATTTTAATTGTTGCTAATTAAATTCCAGTTAATGCACTGTGCTGTGCTTCCAATAATGATGTGTCCTTTTTGCAAGTTCAATACCATTTCTAACCCTTAATAATATCGTTAAAGCAATCTGGAGCAGCGAAGGTTGAGATGGGACCTGATAGATGTGCGTAAGATTATAACCTGCATAGATAGGCGGATAGGAAGGCACTTTGTCCATTAATAAAGGAATCAATAATCCAGGAGCATTAATTTAAAGTAAGAGGCAGAAGGTTAACAGGAGAGTTGAGAATATTTTTCACCCAGAAGATGAAGAGAGTGTGGAATTCACTGCCTGAAAGGGTGGTTAAATCACAAACTCTGGCAACCTTTAAGCAATATTTAGACATTCACCTGCATTGCCATAGCCTCCTGGGCTGGGGGCCAAAAACTGGGAAATGGCATTACTATAGTCTGTTAGAGATAGCAAGCACGACAGATGCTGGAGTCAGAGACAACAGAGTGGAGCTGGAGGAACACAGCAGGTCAGACAGCATCAGAGGAGCAGGAATATTGACGTTTAGGGACCCTTCTTCAGAAATGGTGAGGGGGAAGGGAGCTCAGAAATAAATGGAGAGAGGAGGGTTAGGGCTGGGGAAGGTATGTGGGATGGTGATGGATGAGTACAGGTAGGTAGTGGTGGGGATTAGTCAGTGGGATGGCTGGGGCGGATAGATGGGAGAGAAGATGGACAGGTTGTGTCAGGTCAAGGAGGCGAGGATGAGAGGGAGGGTTGGTTATGGGATGAGGCGGAGTGGGGAGATTTTAAAACTAGTGAATTCCATGTGTAGGCCATTGGGCTGTAGGCTCCCAAGGAGGAATATGAGGTGCTGCTCCTCCAGTTTGCAGGTGGTGTCATTGTGACACTGGAGGAGGCCCAGGATGGACATGTCACCCAGGGGAGTGGGAGGGGGA
Source organism: Rhincodon typus (assembly GCF_021869965.1). Classification (NCBI taxonomy): domain Eukaryota; kingdom Metazoa; phylum Chordata; class Chondrichthyes; order Orectolobiformes; family Rhincodontidae; genus Rhincodon; species Rhincodon typus. The sequence goes on from NC_063337.1 coordinate 22,531,880, forward strand.
GTTAAAATGGTTGGCAACCAGAAGGTGTTGTTGTTTGTCGCGTACAGAGCGCAGATGCTCTACGAAATGGTCTCTGAGTCTATGCTTGATTTCACTGATGTAGAGGAGGCCACATTGGGAGCAACGGATACAGTAGAGCAAGTTGATGGATGAGATCCCTTTTATGAGCTCCCTACCCCCTCCTCATTTCTGAAGAAGGGCCCCAACCCAAAACATCAACTTTCCTGCTCCTCTAATGCTGCCCGGCCTGCTGTGTTCCTCCAGGTCCACACTGTGTTGTTTCTTACGACAGTCTGTTACTATATCTGTTGACCAGTGGTACAGGATGGACCGAATGGCCTCCTTCAGGGCTGTAAAAGTTTAATGAGTTTATGCAATTATCATTAAAATTATTGTTTGTGTGAAAAGAAAACTTGATGTGTCTTTAGAAGGACATGAACAGTTAAATGAACAGTCAGGTACATGTGGGATGAAATTTGGTGTGCTACCTTTGGCAAGAAAACTAACAAATACTAAATGGCAATAATTTAAAAGCAGAAAGTAGTTAGGCAGCCTTAGGTTTCAGATGTACTGTTTAATTTTTAACATCAGAGGATACATTGACGTATGCTGTAAATATAGTTCATGAGCTTCCAGCTATTATCAATAAGACACTCAGAAAGAAAAGAGTTAATGCCACATCTTTGCAAATAGTTTGTTCAGTTACTTCCAGAGTATGGGAGCTGATTCTACAGCGAAGAACTCACAGTGCTGAAGAAAAACCCAGCACCAGTGATGGCTGGGGAATGTCCTTTTAATAGAATGGATAAGAATGAGGTAGTGTGAGCCTGCTATTTCCCATACAGCATTCATTGCTGCTACATCGTCTCACAATTGGGAATATCCAATCCGGATATCATTTTCATAGAGATATACAGCGTGGAAACAAACCCTCGAGTCCAACTCGTCCATGCCGACCAGATATCTGAAATTAATCTAGTCCCATTTGCCAGCATTTTGCCCATATCCATCTAAACCCTTCCTATTTATACACCCATCCAGGTGCCTTTTAAATGTTGTCATTGTACCAGCCTCCACCACTTCCTCTGGCAGCTCATTCCATACGCATACCACCCACTGTGTGAAAAAGTTGCCCCTTAGGTCCCTTTTGAATCTTTCCTCTCTCACTTTAATCCTATGCCCTGTAATTTTGGACTCCGCTACCCTGGGGAAAAGACCTTAGCTATTCATCCTATCTATGCCCCTCAAGATTTCATAGACTTCAATAAGGTCACCCCTCAGCCTCTGACGCTCCCTGGAAAATAGCACCAGTCTATTCTGTCTCTCCCTCTCGCTCAAACATTCCAACCCTGGCAACATCCTTGCAATTCTTTTCTGAACTCTTTCAAGTTTCAAAACATCCTTCTTATAGCAGGGAGACCAGAATTGAATGCAGTATTCCAAAAGTGACCTAACCAATGTCCTGCACAGCTGCAATGTGACCTTCCAACTCCTATACTCAATGCACTGACCAATAAAGGCAAGAATATCAAACGCCTCCTTCACTATCCTGTCTACCTGCATCACTACTTTCAAGGAGTTATGAACCTGCAACACTCCCCAGGACCTTACCATTAAGTGGATAAGTCCTGCCCTGGTTTGCCTTTCCAAAATGCAGCACCTCACATTTATCTAAATTAAACACTATCTGCCAATCCTCGGCCCACCTGGCATCTGATCAAGGTCCCATTATACTCTGAGGTAACCTTGTTTGCTGTCCGCTACACCATTAATTTTGGTGTCATCTGCAAACTTACTAACCGTACCTCCTATGTTCACATCTAAATCAGCTCTTTTGGTTCTAGTTTTGGTCTCCTACTATTTGGCGGTGTCAAGACAATAGACACTGCATTAAAAAAAAATAGAAACCCTAGAAAATACCATAAGAAGTATTGAGGAGAGTGTAAAAAAAGTACAAACGGTTAAGGGTCTTCATCAAAGTATTCACAATTTTGAGGGTTTGATCAAGTATCATTTTTATTGGACAGTTAGTTGTTAATAAACATACATAACTTAAAGATAACCACAAAAAGAATCAAGGGAGGTGAATGGGGAAATGTCTTCAATCAGAAAGGTGCTAGGAAAATGGGCTCTGTATCATCCATTCTTATGCATCAAGAGGTCTCTTCAATTAACAAAATGGTGCTGATGAAGCACATACATATATATTCAAAGAGAAGTTCACTGTAGGCCAGGTTTGCATGGGGATTACCCCAATGCACTGAACCATCAGACAACATGTTCAGTTGGTACTAAAGTGGTTTTTGGTGACCCACAGGTTTGTGCCCAATCCATTTTTTTCATGAACAACTTAGTTAAGCTTCTTGTGACATTGTGCACACAGGACGAATGAGCAGAAACCACACAGTGCAGGGCTGTTTGAATGGGGTGTAGGTTGAGGGGCAAAAGTTCCCAGCAGAAGCCTATGTCCATAGGGAGTTGTCAAAGTGCAGACCTGCTGGAGAACAGATTTCCAGGAGTGCCATAGCACCCTGGAATCCCTCTTTGCACACTGATATCCAGAGCCATGAATATAGCAGCTATCACAACAGCATCTGAGTATATTCCAGTATATCACTCAGTTGGGTAGTTACTTCTAGGGCTGGAATGGAAGTTGAGACATTTCCCATCAGATGTTGCATGGTGCTTGGTTGAACACTGCTGCTGGAGATAGCAGCTCATTCCACCTTAGAAGTGATGGGCTCCAGGGCACAATGCCAAGTTAGTACCAGTTCCATCCATGCTCCTTGACAATGAATGTTCCTGGATCTCACAATTACTAGTCCAGTGGCATTGTCACGATGCCAACACCTCCCCCGTTTTCCAATGTTTTCAAGCTATGACAAGTGAGTTTGGCCTTTGCAATAGTGAAAATTGTATGAGTCTGAGCTGGAGCTATGAACATTAATATAAGTTGTGAAAACAAAAATAACAAATAATCAGCAGGTCAGAGAACATCTTCAATGAGAGAAACATGGTTAACATTTCAGAAACAAAAACAGAAACTGCTGCAAAAGCTCAGCAGAACTGAGTTCTGAAGAAGGATGAGAGATAGTAGGAACTGCAGATGCTGGAGAATCCGAGACAACAAGGTGCAGGACTGGATGAACACAGCAGGCCAAGCAGAATCATAGGAGCAGAGAGGCTGACGTTTCGGGCCTAGACCCGAAGCTCCTATGATGCTGCTTGGCCCGCTGTGTTCATCCAGCCCTGCACCTTGTTGTCTCTGAAGAAGGATCACTGGATCTGAAATGTTAACTCTGACTTCTCTCCACAGATGCTGCCAGACCTGCTAAGATTTTTCAGCAGATTCTGTTTTTGTTTCAGATTTCCACCATCCACAGTTCTTTTGTTTTTTTCACATTTCAAAGTCAATGGTCTTTCATCAGAATTGGGTTACATCACCACTACTGATACAATAGAGAAACTGGGAGAATGGAATGGAATCCTTACAGGAAGCAGGGACTGAGTAAGACTAGTTGAGGGAATTATAGGAGTCAATAAGCTTATAGTATTTGTTGATGGCTTATCCTCAGAAATGGAGATGTCAAGGTTAAGGAAGGAGATAGAAATAGACCGTGTGAAGGTGACAGAAGGGTGGAAATTGGAAGCAGCGTTAATTATATGTACCAGTTCAGGGTGAGAGCAGGAAACAGGATGATGTAATCACCAATGTCCAAGAAAATGAGCTGAGGGAAGAGGCCAAAAGCAGGACTGGAATAAGGCATGTTCCAAAGATCTCACAAAAAGAAATAGTATAATTAGTACCTATGCAGCACAGTTTATTCACCTTACTATTTGTATGTGTCCTGAATAACGGAAATTGTTGGTAGTTGAGTGATAGGGGTGGCAAACTTAGCAGTGGCTTAGGCTAACTGTATCCCTAGTAGGGATATTAGATGCACTCACTAAATGACCACTCATGTGAGATCAATAAAGGTTTCCGGCGCTGCACAATGTTGTAGAAACAATATTCCTGGATTTTCCCTCTAGATTGCCAGTGCATCCTAACCAAGTGCCTGGTGGTTCTCCTGTCCCTGCTGATGATGCAACCCCTCCTCCATCCCAGTTCATTTATTCAAAGAGACCAAATCAGTTTTAAATGTAATGATGGAAATTCTGACACTATTTGAAATGTGTATTGGATAGTGAATAAGTTAGAGAACTGACAGTCTATCAATACCCAAGAAATAAGAAGGAGGATTCAAAATGCAGGACCCAGGCAAAATGTGAAAACTGAATTCTGCTGCACCAGATTGCCATCCAAACATTGTACCAGAGTCCACTCATTTCTATCAGTTACTCATTTTTATACTGCTCCACTTGATGGCTGAGTAGTTCCCTCAGTTCAAATTTATGCATTCCTATCCAATTTCATGTTATTTATGTTAGAGACATGCTAATTGAAACTTCCGCTTTACATCTGGTGTTCTGAGTTCCAAGCGACAAACAATTCCTGCATACTCAATAATCAACTGCTGTAATTTTGTTTGCATTGTTTGTCAGCTTTATCGTAGGTCTGATATTCTCAGCCTGAGTGGCTATCAGATAGTTTGTGAAGGCTGGGCTCATTAGTTCTGTTTGTTCAAGCCTTCAAAACTAACTGAGTAATGATTGACCATTGGCAGATGACTAGTAGTATTACATTTTGACACCATAGGGATTCACTTAGACTTTCTTCAATGGTATAGAGTGTTGAGCTATATAGAATTAATTTAGTTTAATCCTTGACAAAAGGCAGTGAATTGCTATTTGATTCTTTTACTGAAAAGCTGGTAATTTAAAATGTTCTTTTTATCCTGGGAATAGTTTTACAATGGATTACAGCTCCATGTAACAATAGGCTGAGTAGGCAGAAATCTGTCCTAGTGAAGGCAGTGACACGAACTAAATTGAGGTCATGGTCAGTTTCAGCACAGGAGAGGCAAACTGCGTAGAAATAGAATAGCAGAGAGATTTTTTTAAGGGGAAACTAGGCAAGCATATGAGGGAGAAGGAATTGGATGGTTACATGGGTAGATTTAGATGAGAAAAAGATTGAAGAAGGCTAAGGTGGAGTATAAACATTGGCAGAGACAGTGACAAGAACAAAAATTTGGTCCCTTGAGTCTATTCTGCCATTTGATAAGATCATGACTGATCTGATTATGGCCTTAACTCCACTTTGCTGCCAGTCCCTCACCAGCTTCCCACCTTCCATAACCCTCGACTTCTGGGTTAATCAAATATCTGTCTAAATTAGCCTTTACTATATTCAGTTATCAAACCTCCTCAGGGAAAGATAATTCCAAACATTAACAAGCTACTTCATTCCTAACATCAGTTTTACGCTGCCTAAATCTCACCCCTCTTTCTGATACCTACCTCATATGACCCCTTCATGGCCCTTTATACCTGTATTCCATGTCGTTCCATGTCCTGTTGTATTCTGTATTCTCCCACTTACCCCCATAATACCTCTTTGCGTTCCCTACCTCATCTTCATTCTATGCATGCTCATAAATTTGATACATACTCTCCATGCTCCCTCTATGCCCTATATGTATAGCCACACACCCGGGATTAACTATGAGCTTGTCTTTGAAACAGATATTTTTTAAAAACCTTTAAAACTAATCGAGCTGTCGTTCAAACACCCTTCACTTTGAAATTACATCTCTTATTCATATAACCAGGCAATAATGTAAAACCCTCAAGTGGTGAATTTGTTTTTTAAAAGCAATCTTATATTCAGTACCCACATCACAACCGGCTAATCCTTTTCCAATCTCTTAAAATTACTGAACAAAATGTAAGCACAGCAACACCCCCCACCCTGAGATAACTAGTTCTGTAGAATTCAAAACTCAGCCAAGCATTCATAATAGGCCCAGTTGTCAAAACAAACCAGAACCAAAGTAAACAATGCAATCAATAGAAATAGCAGGAACAGATGGTTCCATTTTGCCTAGGTCTGCAATTAATTGCCAATCCTTAGTTATCTTTGACAAGGTGATGTTGGGCTGTCTTCTTGAACTGCTATAGTCCATTTGTTGTAGGTACATTAACAATGCTGTTAGGGAAGAGTTCTATGATTTTGACCCAACAACCCTATAGGAATGGTGACATATTCCCAAGTCAGGATCATGAGTGGCTTGGAGGGATCTTGTAGTTTGTACTGCCCTTTTCATTCTAGCTGTCACACTCATGGGTTTTGAAGGTGAACTCCACCAGTTTTTTATTCTCCAAGTGAAAGTTGCTACAACAGGCGTTCAATGTGTAGTGGCTCTTTTAAGTGCATATCACTGCTACTTTTTGTGTATTCTTGTCACCATTAGTTGTGTGTCTGCTGGTTTTCTATATTTACCTGATTCATCTCAGTGCAATGCAGAGATTACACTAATTCTAAATCAAAAGTTTGTTTACAGCACTTTAAACATCTTAGAATTTACATTAGTTTTAATTCATATGTGGGCTTTGCAAGGAGGCCCACTTATTCTCTAGTATCTTCTCCCTCTCTGTGGAATCAGTGACTTGACTCTACTCATAGGCTTAAGCAATCAAACACAATTATGTAGATCATGAACAGACTAGCTTAATCAACTACAGGTTAATTAGTATTAAACACGACATGCAGGGCATTTAATTCACATCAGATTGTTACACCACGGATTCCAAGCAGTGTTTTGTTCTGTTTGAAGAACATTTTCCAATGGGAACAACAATCCTTCAGCCCTGAAATAATATTCTTCAATGTAATGTCAACTTACCTCTCAGGCCAGAGCCTACGATACATTTTGAAGTTATCAGAGCATTTAATATTTCCCTGTCACAACGTTGCCAACTGTTCTGTTGATTCTTACCAGTGATCGCAAACTCTACAATGAGGCAGGGTTTTTGTTTTAGCACAGAAAGTTTAGCACCAGCACAGAATATTTCCTATAGAGCTCACAATGACAACCTTGACCCCAGAACAGATTGTGGTTAAGTGACCACGGGCCCAAAATTGGACATTCTAAATTGACCCACAGCTGGACAAATTGGCCCTGACAAAAAATTGGTCAAAGTAAATTAAACAGCAGCCAGCAGCTATCAGTTAAGAGAACAGAGGAATCCAAGGTCAAAGAGGTTACAAAGGTTCAAGGGGAACCAGTTAGAACGAGCTTGAGGGTTGTATATTAGAGAAGTATCAGGCAGACTTTCTGGAACCTTGATATCCAGCCAGTGCCTGAGGATGTGCATTTTACACCCCCACCCACCACCACCCCCACCCACACCCCCGCCCCACACACCCCACCCCTGGCATAGCAGCAGTGAAGGGTGTTGGCACGACGCAATTCAATGCTTTGAACACTGCTCATGACCTCATTGGTCAAAGACCACAGAACATTCAAGAAGGCCTGAGGCAAGGGGGATAAGAACACGCACTGGAAGCCATCCCCTCAGCGAAGACTCATAGCGAATTCTCATGCCAGTTAGACCATACGGCAACCCAAGAAGACTCAGGAGAAGATCCATGATGATCTGAGAGACCCATCTTTGTGGAAAAGAGCCAGCCCCATGTCTGAGAAGAAGGAGATTCTAAAGCCCCAGCTCAAACATATGGATCATTAGAGGAGGCAATGGCCTAGTGGTATTATCGCTGGACTGTTAATCCCGAGATCCAGATAATGCTCTGGGGATCTGAGTTCAAATCCCACCACGGCAGATGGTGGAATTTGAATTCAATAAATATCTAGAATTAAGAATCTAGTGATGACCATGGATCCATTATCGATTGTTGGGGGAAAACCCATCTGGTTCACTAATGCCCTTCAGGGAAGTAAACTGCCATTCTTACCTGGTCTGGCCTACATGTGATTCCAGACCCACCAGCAAAGTGGTTGACTCTTAACTGCCCTCTGGGTAATTAAGGATGGGCAATAAATGCTGACCTAGCCAGTGATGCCCTGATCCCGTGAACGAATAAAGAAAAAAATAATCATTGCGGGTAGTAACCTTTCTCAGAAGAATAGAGCTAGATAAAGAGTAAATATTGTGGGAATTTGAGAAATGCTCACATGGTGTTTTTAATAAGGAATATTTTGTTAATAAAACTGAGTTGACCTGCAAACCAAATTTTGTGTCCTTATGTCCGCCTCATTGGCATGAGTGCTTGAGTAAAATGTATTAATATATAGAGATAGTAGGAACTGCCGATCTGGCTCCAACCCCATCTCTTTGACCTGCCTGTCTCCTCTCCACCTATCTTCTCCTTTATCCATCTTCTATCCGCCTCCCCCTCTCTCCCTATTTATTTCAGAATCCCCTTCCTCTCCCCCATTTCTGAAGAAGGGTCTAGACCCAAAACGTCAGCTTTCCTGCTCCTCTGATGCTGCTTGGCCTGCTGTGTTCATCCAGCTCTACACCTTGTTATCTCTGTATTAATATATAAACTGGTTGGTGTCCAAAACATGGACAACAATATTTATGTGATTCTGACTCATGACAGGGCTACACAGAAGTAAATGTGGAAGGAAGGAAAGGCAAATTTGAAGGTTTTTGAGATTCCTGGCTTTGTTCTTGCCTCCACCACCAGATGAAAATCTGGCCCCAAAAGCTTACCTAACGTCCATTCGTATATAGGCGTCACCAAGTAATGGTTTAAAAAATTGAAGAGAAGATGAATGGGCTTTGTTACTATATAATCAGCTGATTTAATTTTTGCAGCCATATTATTTTACATTTAAACAACTACACAAACTTTAGTCATTCAGACTGGTATATTTGCAATGTTTTCCTGCTGTTTGGAGAGGCCAGGTGGATATCTTATGCGTTTTTCAGTGCAATCACTCAGTAGATATTTCTCATTCAAAGGCACATGGTATCCCATTCATAAGTAATTTTTTACTTCATACAAGGATCAGGCCTGTCTCTGTGACAAGCACCTGTCTCCTTCATAGAAATACAGTTTTATACATTTGCTTAATGACCCTGTTAAGCAATGCCTTCTACTTTCCTGTCAAAATCCTGATCCCATTGTCAGCCAGTGTTCTCACAGTAAAAGCATGGTAATGTTTTATAGGAGGAAGCAGTAACTGCAAATGTTGAAAATCTGAAGAAGGAACAACAAATATTGGACAAACACAGCAAGCTAGTCAGTCTTTATAAGTAGAAAAGACAAATTAATATTCCACATACATACCTTCCACTATGATTAAAATATTCAGGAGTGTTTTCAATTATTTGGTGCCTTTGTGTGACTTAATGCACTGCTAGCATCTATTTATGAAAACACATAAGATCTAAATTATCAGTTACACGTAAAAATTGGATCAGTCACCACTATTATATCCAAACCTGTGAAGCAATTACAAAGCTCACCTGATTTCACATTGGACTGAGTACACTGCAGCTGTACTAATATCTATAGATATTTATCATTAGAGTTTCAATTTATGCCTGAGAGCATTTCAAGATTCTGCATCTTGCAGTTATATCACTGCAGGTATAATAGCTCCAAATGAATGCCTGTAAAGATAGTCAGTATAAATGAATGAATAGTGTGCATTAGATTATAATTGTGACTTCAGGATACCATCTTCTCAAGGACAACTAGAGATAGGCAATAAACACTGGCCCAGCCAATGATGCCCACATCCCACAAGTGAATAAAAAAGTGTTATTGATTCAGACACAAGATAATGAGATCCACTTTGTTGCTGGACAAGGAGAAAGTTTTGAGATTACACAATGAGAATAATAAAAAAAAGTACGTAATAACATTTAACATTATATCATGCAGGCTGAGAGCTATTATTAACTCCTTTCACTGTGCCATGATTTTCTTTATGTTTTTGTATTCATTCATGGGATGAAGGCGTTGCTGGCTAAGCCTGCATTTATTGTCCAGAGGGAAGATTGGAGAATAGTCAATGTTAATTCTTGGTTTAAGAAGGGCAACAGGGATAATCCAGAAAATCATAGCCTGGTGAACCTTACATCAGTGGTAGGGAAATTGTTGGAGCGGGTTTCTATGCATCCCCCTCATTCTTTTTAACTGTAGTGAATTTACTCCTAACTTTTATACAATATACTACACATTTATACTTATACCAGATACTTTATAACATAAGTTGTTTCATGGGTGCGAGGAAATAACTTTTTTAAAAAAATAAATGCACCTTGAACAAAGATACACCTTGAAGACTCAAAACAAGATGATCTTACATATGTGGCCTCACAGAAAGAAATAAAGCTGCTGTTTTAATCAATGTTTTTGACCTTCTGATTAAATTATTCACTGATTACTTTGAATTTTTTGATGCAAGTACGTGTTAGCAACAAGAAATGCAATGTAAGAAACATACTTTAGTGAAATGGTTAACATTATTTGGTATATCTTAAATTTGAACAACTGTAATCTGGAGATAATTGATGATAATTTGCATCATGATGAATTCGCAGCCTTCATCTTGTTAACACTCCAACGGCTCCAGCAGTGTCTCAGCACTGAAATTAACAATCTCATGTATTTTTAAAGAACACACTGTTAATTAGGAAAAGTGCTACTGTTCTTTGCATTTCTTTTAAAGCTTCATTACCCTCCAAGGTTTTATTCAATTCGAATGCACATACCGAGATAACAGTTATTTTTTAAAAAAAATATCATTCTCCTGTTCTTTCTGAGTTCGGAGATACAAGGTTGAAAATTATTGTTATCATATAAGCATTTAATGTGGTCATATTAAAATTCAACGGTGGTTTTGATTCAATTCTCTGTGCAAAAGTTGCCAGGTTACAGTAACATTATTTGTAATTAGAAGTTTTAATTTGCAGAGTAAAGGAGGGACTTGTATTATTCCATTGAACATTTTCTCTTTTTTTGATGGTACATCTCAAAGTCTATGGTCGGAATTTTTTTAGCTGCCTTGAGCAATTTTGGCAATAGCAATGAAGCTGGGAAAATATGGCAAGAATTTAACAAAATATATCAAATGCTGATGTCAAGAAAATAATTTCTGGTTTTCCCCTAAAGTTTAAAATAGTGAGTTCTGAATCTCGCTAAGGAGTTGCAAATACCTTATGTCCATACATTTTCATTTCATTACTAAATAATCCCACCTCCGTTCCATATATCTCCCCATTCTCCCTTGCTTCCACAAGAAACTAGTCAGCACCAATTCCTGACATGAAAGACAGAAAAGTCACCTGGGCAATGGCAACTCACTGCTTCCTTCTGTGGGCCTTTATCCTTCACCATCACTATCATTTCCCTGTGTGCTTCATGGTCTTTTCCACCCTTTGTCCACACAAGTGGACTTTGCCAAACCACGAGCATTTGCCAGGATGCTTTGGTCACCAGGGCACGGATGCATCACATGCATCTCTCTCTTAGCACTCAATCTCTTTGTGCTTACTTGGAGGCTGTCAGACTCTCAAGTCTGCATCATGCATAGGCTCTTCAGTGTTAACTTATCTGGTGTCAGGATCTGTGGCTTGCATTGATGCTTACTGCAGAGGGAGAGGGAGGCACTGTCTGAACAGTCAAAGGGGTGGGCATGCTGCCTTAAGGCACTAGCCTACACCAATGTTGTTCATGCAACAGTTTATACAGCAAACACACTCTATGTGTTTTGACCAAAAGGCCATGCCTGAAAGTCAAAGGGGCCCAGTCATTAACAGAGTGAAGTGGGGCCTATGGCCAGTCAGGAGGTGCCACCACAATCAGTCAGGGGGCATGCCTGATCTCAATCCTGGGGCTTTGTCACAGTTAGTCAGGTGCATGGTGCAACCAGAGACCAGGGATGAACTCTGATTTCTCTCCACAGATGTTGCCAGACCTGCTGAGCTTTTCCAGCAATTTCTGTTTTGTTTCTGATTTTCAGCACCCGCAATTATATCAATTCTTTTTTTAACCAGGGTTCAGTGTTTTTGCTGTCCAGAGGTTTGATCATAGTTTGTCCTGCAGGTCAGTTGAGCCGCTGTAGAGGTGCTACTGTGGGTGTTGGGTTGTGAGCAGTTGGGTCTATCCTCCCAAGTCAATCTGGGGATATAGGTCACAGTTAGTCCTGAGGCTTTGGGTGTTAATTGTTGGGGGTTTATCAGGAGTTCATGGAGAATCTGGGGAAAGTGGAAAGCTCATGAATGAGTTCAGGATTCATTGGACTGGGTTACTGAGAGATGGATGATCATGAAAGAGAGCGATTCAAGATGGCAGGATGGGATTTCGTAGAGCAATGGAGGGGATGAGAAGCTGCAAGAGGGGGGAGTTCTCACAAGTCATATCAACTCTAGCCTCCACATTGAGGAGAGTGCATAGCCAATATGGGCATGGCAGGTAACAAAGCCATGGGCTCAGGAAGTAAATTGTAAACATTAAAAGAAAGATAAAGGTGTTGAATGGAAACCAAGGGAGGCTGAAAGGTGTTCGGGACGTAGGGATAATAACACAAAAGGCTTCAATGTCTGCACCATGCTGGCAGGGCCTTGCAATATAGCCCAGAGAGGATGTGCCACATCATCATGACAATTTGTGCCCTTCTCAACTGAAGCCAACAAAAGGGACATGGCCTGAATTCAGACAAAATGGGAGAACGAGAGCAATCCTCTCGCATCAGGATGAGATCAGGATGGGACCATGTTAAAACTATGCACAACCAAATGTAAGAGGCCAAAGAGAACCTCATTGAAACCTGCTTTCAGGAAGCATGATGTGGCTTGTTCCTTTCATTGTGCCACCTCCTGTTCATTATATGGCCAACAGCCCCTAATCAGGCCACAATGCACATGGACCTGGTTATTTCTGAACTCCTTGAACTTTTCTGTAGCTGATAAAATGTTTTCTTTTCCATGTGATTGTATGTGTGGTATTTTTGGATGATGTCACTTTCAATTATCTGTACTTTACACATCTTAAAATCATAGAATCATATAGTATAGATGGCCCTATAGCCCATCAAATCTGCCTATCCCAAGTACTTTGTCACATTATACTTCTTTCAACACCACTGAACATTTCTTTTAACCCAGGACACGGCACTGACCTGGACTGGTCTGCATCAAGTGGGTTAGATTCCTTTGGCAGTCTAGAGAACAAAGCACTGCCCTTCATTCAACCAACCTGTCCACCAGTGCCTCCTCCTGCTCAGTTTCCCTTTCTGGGCCATGTCCTCAGTGCAATGTCCAGCAGAGTGTGAAGGCCATTTCCTGCCCTCAGCAGGAACTGGGGTTTAAATATGGCACCAGCATCATGTCGCAAAAACCCATCAGTAGTTTATTTTCCTACTTCTTCTACAAAATGATTGCATGATCTTGGTGCCATAGGAAGAAGAGAAATGGTCTGAATCCAAGGAGCTCATTCTCACTTTCTGATTGATCTCACCTTGCCCTTATGCAGATCCTATTCATTGCTAAATGATAACGTTTTATTTCACTGATTTATTCAGTACTGGTAAAGAATTTAAATATTAGCAATCAAGCAAGAAATTATGATGCACACCTTGGTCCATATACCAGTTTGAAAAATTATTGTCAATCAGAATTTGAATCGAAAACCTTTCTAAAGTCTCACTAATAGATTTGCATTTTAAAAGATCTGTTTGAAATCTCTTTTGAAGAGTGTAGAAAGTCTAGGTTTTGTTGAGGAAGTAAGACGGATGTTGGTCAGTGGCACCAATGTGGAAAATGCCCAATATTCAGAAAGAATGACATTAAAATGTTGACATACCAATGGGTGAGCATTTATTGTTATAGCTCAGGAGGTTTTACATCTCTTCACTAATCAAATTTATATCAAAGGCCAGGTAACAGTCACACTCGACTACAGAACAAAATTGATTAGAGACAGATGTTTCTTTTTTAAATGTACTCCAAACCAGTCTGAAAAACAACACAAGCACATTGACAGCAATGCTAGATAACTGAAGTTCTTCACATGGTACTCCTTGATATCTGCCATAAGAGCAATTCACTGTTTGAATACTGGATTACTGGTAGACTGTAGAAAATCATAGAAACAAATAGAAGCATCTACAATGCTTACAGCACAGAAAGAGGCCATTCAGACCACTGCCTTTATGCTGGCAGTTAGTCCCATTCCTTGCCTTTTCTCTGTGGCTCTGCAAATCATTTTCTCTTCAGGTGTCTATTCCATATCCTTTCAGATGTCAAGATTTTTTCTGTCCTAACCATACAGAAAAGTAAAACACCCTGGAACCTAACCACTCACTGCTTTAAAAAAAATGGAGCTCTTCCATGAAAACATTGATTGGGAAATAGACGACAAGAATTTAGGAAATTGGAGCAGGTCATTAAGCCGTTTGAGTTTACTCTGTCATTCAATACAATTGAGCAGTGTGCTTCTTCCTCAATTTCACTCTCACACATTAGTCACATACCCTTAATTCCCATTGTATTCATAAATATGGCAATTTTATTTCTGAATGCCATATATAAAGCAATGGTTGATCTTGTGGAAAAATCAATCCCTGACTTTTGAACGGAAGATGATTCATTTATCTCACACTTCATGTTTATGTCAAAATTACACACCCCTCCCCCAAACCCCAGACTTTATGTACTTAGCACCCACTCACCACTGAAGTCAAACTCACCCTGGTGCCAACCTACTCAATAGAATCATAGAATAACACATAACTGATGCCGGGTGTTCAGCTCCTTGGGCCCATGCACGTCACACATGATGTCAAGGCAACCATTTCACTCATCTAAAATGTCAAACATGATATCAAGAAGGAATGATGGTGGCATTAGTTAGGCCAGTTCAAATTTATTGTGTTTGCAGAAATGACAAATAATTGAGCAGTTTAAAAATTCAGAGGGAATCCTCAACACATTAAGACTATTCAGGTGATTCTCATTGATGTTTTCTTTGCCTTACAACCATGCCATATACTAGGTTTTCCTCTGTTTATGGATTTGTTTTACAGAATAATCTGATGAGAAAATAATTAGGTGATCAGCAACCATTCCCAGTCTAACTTGCAGCATGAAATGTTGAGGTCTGTAGTGAGGCTTTAATGCCCCAATAGTTGCTAAGCAATCCTGTAACAGACCTTTAAATACACAGAATTTGTGTCCATTTACCAGTTCTGGTGTGAGATTGATAGGTTTGAGTAAATAAACACAAAACCATAACACCTATTCCTTCACCACTTTTCTCACATGCCATTTTTTTATCATGTCCAATCTAATTTTTGCCTCGGTAAAACTCTCAAAATCATCTTCTGTTGTTAAAAGATAACTGAGAAAAAGTTACTCGGCAGTTGTTGAGTAAAGAAAAGACAATGTGACTAAACTGAAGTATTCATAAAAAGTCGTAAGCATTTTAAGTATATCAGGAACCAGACTGTGTAGTCTCATGATGATATAATGCAATTATAATATTAGAGCTATAGTGTGTCCCAATAACATTAAAAATGCCAATCATAACTGCATCTCAAATACTGCAACTCACCTACTAAACTCATAAAGGCATATGCAGAAAGCTTTGAATTCTGTCTTTTAATTCACAGTAAAGGCTAAACTTAATGCATAGTGTACTTTTAAAGCTTTCAATGTTGCATTATGTTTTTTTAAAAAAAACATGCAGCACTTGCACGTCTGTCATTACTTTGAATCAATTAGCATTTGAATGAAGGGATTTTGTTTCATCCATCTTATTAAGTACTCTACCTGTCCTCTAAACACAGACATGAATCTATACCTACTCAAATAACTCCTCAAGTTTAGAAATGCATGTCTTTACCCAGACAAAGATTTTAGGTCGCTCTTTCTGTATCATTATTAATAAAGACAAGACCAGATTGGTGAAAGAGAAAAGAATTGAAAATGGTATGTATTTGTACTTATCAAGGAGATGGATGACAGTGCTAGAGAAAGGAATATTTTCGTACTTTATTTTCCATGACAGCATGTTTAAGCATGGGTCAGCTCCAGTTAGAACACATTCTAAATTATCCTGTCAACTTGCTCAAAAAAATCTGAATCAGTGCCACTTTCTCTTTCCCCGTTAAGTCAATTTATATGGCTTGAATAAAAATGAAAAAGCAACAATTTTCATACAGGAAAACTCCCTAAACTAATCTGATTTAGAATCCTGAACAACTGTCAATTCATTGCCCCTGCTCAAATGGAATTTTAATCTGGGTTAAAGGGATGAATATGAATGGTGTTGCAACATAGTAAATTACCAATCCTCTGAGGAATTGGTAATCTAAATATTTTAAAATGTGCCCAGAAAATAGCTACAAAAGTAATTTGAACAATCATGTTGTCTTCAACAGTAATTTATGATCCTCTAAGTGCTGGGTGATTTAACACATATTGAGCCTGTGGCGAATCCATTGGTGAGGAACCCAGTTTACATGCTGCTGTGTAGCAGACGGGAAATGGTGATGAATTTCCACAGGTGACCAAATTTGAGGAGGTTGCTCCACAGTCAAAGGCCTTTATAAAGGTCAAAGGTTACATATAGAGGCTGCTGCTGCTGTCTGCACTTTTCTTAGGTCGACATCCCCAGTATCGAGGCAATGGTTCCAGTCAGTCAACCCATACTGGGTGGGGTACATCATTCACAGACCAGGCACAAGACTGCCAAAGGGGACTCTTTACTCTGAGTTTAGTCATAATGAACTACTACCAGGAGGCCGGAGGAAATGCTTCAAGGACATCTTCACAAACTCGCTGAAAAAAATGCTATAACCTCACCATCACATGGGTATCTCAAAGCCAATTTGATGAAGACGTATTCACAAATGAGTCAACCAGTTTGAGTGCTTCTGACAGGCCCAATTGGAGGACAACCTCAAACAGCAGAAGATGAGTGCAGAATCTCGAGCATCTGACCCACCCGCTTCTTCAAAGCACCACCTTGACCATACAGTCCACATTGGGCAGTGTATGCTAATCTAGAATTAGACGAATTAGATACCTCAGGACCCGCAACACTGGAGACGGAGAAAGTCATCCTTGACCGCCTGAGAAGGAGAGAAGAATTTGATGTAATTAATACTCAGGAATAGGCACCTTTCTTACCGACAACAAATAATTATTGAATGTAAATTTTAATACGAGTATTAAAAATACAGGAAGCAAAGATACAGGCCACATCGGAAATGCACAACTGGCAGAACTACCAGCTAAAACAATAAATTCATATTTTAGATGAGTATTAGAACCGACAAAGCTTTGACTTTTCTTTCACTTTCATTTTCTATTAACCCTGATGGGTACCTCAGCATTCGTAATTGGTAATCTATGTTAAATAATGGAAGTCATCATTGTAAGTAAACTGGAGATTATCTGTACATGTAAATGAACATTGGTCAACATGGATTCATCCACAATGCTATGTATTTATATAATGAATGCCCCAAGGTGTTTACTGTAGGATAAGATCCTGTTCAATTAATTTGGTATCTCTAGAGAAGTTATAAAACCAGTGGAGAGTAGTAACCTCTCTGAGTCTTCAATTCATTGTCAGCTAGTGAATATTACTGAGAAGATAGTACTTTTTAGGCATTACTTGAAGTGATGGCTGGTCTTGAAGCATGCTGGTCTGTGTGGTGGAAGTACCCCCAATATGTTAATGTTTGGAGCGATTTTATATAACTGAGTGGCTTATAGTGCTTCAAAGGGCAGTTAAAAGCCAACCACAGTGACATGGGAACAGATTTACATACAGATTGGAAATGGCAAGATGGTTTTATTCCTCAGTGGAATTCAGTGAAACGGTTGTTTTTTATGGGTGTCTAACAGCTTCGAGCTCACTTGAATTGATACCAATGTTTTATTTTCAGCTTATTTTGGGAATGGAATTTAAATTCTTGAGCAAAGTGGTGAAATTTCCAATTCTTTGGTCTCCACATTACTGGTCCAGTAACATATCATATAACTGTTACACTAAAGCGCACCCATTACACTGTCATGTACTCATTACTCTACCATGTAACCATTACACTACCATGTAAACATTATAATACTGTTCTTGCATTTCCAAAGCAGGCTTGCTTTCCAATGGCAAAGCTAAATTATTAATTAAAACTAAATTAAAAGTTGTGGATGTTCCAGGAAAACTCCAGGGACGGGTAAGAAATTTGTTGGAAGACTGAATTCAACATATTTATGAACATACTGATTGAATAATAATATTATTGATTTAAAGATATTTATAAATATATCAAACGTTACACATTAAATGTGTTTTTATATCAGTCTGGAATGATGGAAGGGCACAAGTTTACCATTACCATGGAGATGAATTTCTTTGTTCAGTATTTTAACAAATGGCCCTTCTGTCAATTGATGCTCTTGTGTTGGCTATTATTGCTCACATAAGGGCATTGTCCCAACACCGTGGGTATAATCCAGCAGCAGGTGGGCTTGTCACTGTGTGGGGAATTTGATGTTCTAACCTGTTCATGTTGCTTGTAGGGGTCTTGCTTTCTTAAAGGCACTTGGTACCCGATTGAGCGACCTAGCGTTGGGAAGGGTCTGGGTGAGTTTTCTGGGATCCACACATCTCTTGCTGCCAGATTGTCTGTCACTTTTCCAACATTACAGTTACAAACCAGACTGCACCTCAGAAGTACTTTATTGGCTGTACAACACTTTGACATATCCTGTGTCATGAAAAGTGCCACATAAATGAATCTGTCCTTTAATTTTCTCTCTGTTTTGCTCCATCCTCCATCCCTTCCACCTGCTGAATCCCAACATTGTGTCCTCATGATGGAGAGACATAAGGGCTCAACATCAATGTCATCTTGTCAGACAATGTTAGGACCCTTACATGGATTTAGGTGTTCTATTTCCCCTCGCAGAGCCTTCGTTCCTAGATGACATTTGTGTTGCTAATGATGTGACAAGACTTATCTTTTCCTTGCAAAGTATAAATCAGACTAGCTTTATTTATAAACTACAGCAATTTGTGGACAAGAGGACAAGTAATTTGCCCCGCTCTTGCATCAGGAGTGAGACTTTCAAAGCACATTGCATTGAATCTGCAGCTTTTTTTAATTTGTATCCTGTCTGAACATTATTATTTTCGTCAATATGTGACAAGATTTGAAAATGGAACAATGAGGAAGAACAGCGTGTGCTCAGCAGATAACCTGCTGTAATGAAATGGTAATTATCTCGCTCCAGGATACCGCTCTTCCACCAGCGATTACACCAGCAAAATGTGTCAAAAGTGCTGCATCAGTTACTTCCTTTTTGTGACTGATTGCAAATTCTATTCTTTATCCATTATTGCTGTCACACTGCTGATATCTCCATCATTATCCTTACGTTTATTAAGCGTGGTCTATGTAGAAACGGCACATTCATTTCTCTTTTGCACTCAATGCAGCTTTAGGAACCTACAAATTCAGGAAGTGGAGGAGAGCAATCAGCCTCTCAAACATTTTCCACAATTCAATTATATCATAGCTGATAGATGCCTCAGCAGCATTTATTCCCATTTTCTTCATATCCATTAATAACAAACATAAATGACCGAACAAAAATGCATCAAACTCACAAAAAATTAAAAAGTTTTACTTGACCTGGTGTCTACGGATCAGGTGTAACGCTGACTAAAGCATTGATCTCTATTCTAAGATCATGAAATTTAAATTGTTTGGTGGGATATAAATCCAATTGATCAATTTGGATTTGGAGGGCCAGAAAAGTGAAAACTTGTGATTCAGAGAAGTTACATTCATTTTCCATTTCTTTTCAATTCATCTTGTGATAATTTTATGAGGTTTCCTCATTACTTTCTTTACCTGCATATCAATCTTTTGCAATTCATGCACAAGGATACCCAGATCCCTATGTATCTCAGACCTCTGCAATCTCTCAACCTTAGATAACATGCCTTTTTTTTATTCTTTCTGTCAAAATTGACTATTTCACATTTTCCCATATTATATTCAATTTGCCAGATCTTTGCCCATTCAACCTATTTATATTTTACCAACTTGCTTTCCTACCTAGGCTTGTGTCGTCAGCAAATTTAACAACTATACCTTCCGTGCCTTCCTCTATGTCATTTACATAAATAGTTGGAGGTGCCAGCACTGGCATCTGTGGCACACCACAAATTACATCATGCCAACCCGAAAAAGACCCATTTACACATACTTGCTGCTTTCTGTTAGCCATGCAATCTAGCCACATCAATTTGCTACCACCTATGCATTGAGGTTTTTATTTTTTGCAATAACCTTTGATATGACACCATTGCCTTCTGGAAACCTGAGTACAGTACATTCCCTGTTTTCACTTTATATCCACAACTCATGTTATCTTCTCAAAGAACTCCAGTAGATTGGTCAAATATGATTCCTTTTCACAAAGCTGTGTTAGCGCTGCCTGATTACCTTGTGCATACCCAAGCTCCCTGCTATAACTTCATTAATAATAGTTCCTAACATTTTCCGTATGACAGATGTTGATGGCCTTTCATTTCCTGCTTTCTGCCTCCCACCCAATATTGAATGAAGCAGTTGCATTTATTATGTTCCAATTTATTGGCACTGTCCCTGAACCAAGGGAGTTTTGGCAAATTGAAACCAATGCATCAACTATCTCACTAGCCATTTCTTTTAAAACCCTGGGATGGAATCCATCAGATGTCTGGTGCAGTTCCAACACTTTACTTAGCATCACTTCTCTGATGATTGTGATTTTCCTGAGTTCCGCTGCTCTTCCATTTTGTGATTTATCTTGATTAATTAGCTCATGTAATGGTTAGTAACAATACCTTCAGTATTTGCATTGGCATATGGGGTATTTATAGTTACAGAGAAGTAGATTCAGAAAAACTCATCAACATCCCTATTAGTTATCAACCTCTCATTAAACCTAAGGCCACATACACAAATTCTTTGTCATCACAGTAGTTAAATTGTTACAAGAAAATAATCAAATGTTACCAACAAAAACAAGAACAAAGTTGCTGAAAAAGCTCTGCAGGTCTGGCAGCATCTGTGAAGTTAAAAACAGAGTTAACGTTTCGGGTCTGGTAACCCTTCCTCACAGCTTTGTTTCTGTTCCTGATTTACAACATCCATAGCTCTTTCGGTTTTTAGTTAGCAACAAAAACCTTATTTAAAGTAACTGATACACCCTAGACATACTTTCCACAAACTACTGGGGTCAGAGCTAATTAATTTCTATTGCATACACGCAAAGCTGGATCAGTTCAACCTCAATCTTAGAGTTAGATTTAACATTGACATTGTTCACTATGATAGTATTCAGGTATCCACTACAATTTTTTTCATGGAATAGCCCTTGAACATATGCAAATATAAATGAGAGATACAACATGAATTTGCAAGGAAATCCTGATATCACTAATTTCATGCTTTTCTGGCTGCTACCTAGTTGTGAATTTCTTCATGGACAAGTTTCAAATTATCCACTACCCTTTGTAGTTTCTATCTCCCCACCTTTTTGGTTTCCTTCTCCACCCCCTTGCAGCTTTCCTCTCCTCCTTTGCAGCCTCCATCACTGCCTTGCAGTCTCCTTCTTTCCCCAACCACTTGGAGCCACCTTCTCCACCTCATCCATTTGCAGTCACCTTCCCTCTTTCAAAGAGCTCCAAATAATTTCCAGCTGCCTTTAACTCTTTGTTGTCAGTTTGAGGTTTCAGTGTTTATTGTAACTTCAAAAGCCTGAGATTTTGACTCTTTGGGCACCTTATGAATCAAACCATTGTGCTTTATAACAGATTTGCAGACACATATATGATTTTCCTGAATTCATTGAGCTTGAACAATGTCAATGGAATTTATGAAAACCTCTGGAGGAGCACATGGTTTCCAACTGGATCATTTCCTATGGAAAGTTTAATATTAATAGGTGATTTGGACACTACATCATTACCTCTGAACCAAAAGGTCTGTGTTTGAGTTCCAAAGCAGGACTTGTTAGCCATGTTGAGTCTGTGGTCACACAGGTTGATTATCAATTTGTAAATCTTTCCAAAATACCCAATGGCAGGTGGTAAAAGTGGAATGTTTCCTTATCAGCCATCAGCAGAAGGCAATGACAAACCATTGCAGCCCTTTGCTCATATGTGAGGATCAATTTATTGAATGTCCATTGTCCATTGTGAAAGCAGAGAGACAGAAACTATTCCCACAATAATAGACTCACTGACTGTAGTATAGTTTACATCCACAATGCAGAACATCAGGGATTCAGCTAACCCCGTTTCTTCTGAGCACAACAATATTGTTGGTCCCTTTATCAGACAAAAATGGAGTTACTTCAGTCCCAAATGTGAAAATCCAGAATTATTTCTGTTCCAGTTTACACCCTCTGTAAGCACATTAGATGGTATCATTTACTCACGAGAGCAGAATGTTCTAAAAAACACTACGAACTCCTATAGATGCTACCAATTTTGCATGAATTTCCAACTTTTATCTGCCCCATTTTATGGCAGAAATAACATGTTGATCCCTTTGAATTATACTTATCTTCCACTTAGTCATTTTCACTTGCCTGAGAAGGATCTGGTGTTTCATTTTTCCCAACCCCTCTGTGATAATTAGAGTCCTATTCATCATCACGTCTATTACCTCACCAATTTCTACAAGGGTTTGCATATAAACGTTTGCTGCTCCCTATGTGCATATGGGATTGTTCATGACCATCAACCATAATAGCAGCTTCTTTTACTTTAGACAATGTTTGGTCCTTGAAACCATGGCAGAATCTTATTGAGGAACAATGTGTCTCATCAATTGGCAGGAGAGCCAGCTAGAGACTCCCACTAACTCTTTAAGATAATCTCCACCACAATCTGGTGCCATTCAACAGTTGCAAGACCCGTAGGCAGGCCTGTAGAACTATGGCCCTGACATCTTACTGATATCTTGCCCTGCAAAAGCTACAGACCAATCAGAAGCTGTCAGCCATTTCACCTGAAAGTTTCACCCTGGATGGCAGACAATCCCAGGTATAATGTGGAGCCAGGGGACCATTTAATGCATCAGCAGGCTCACAGAGGAGGAAAGTCCATAGTGTTGGAGATAATGCGGTGGCTCAGAGTAGATAGCCCCTTTCCTTTTTTATTTAATGCCATTCGGGAGGGAATTCCAGGATTTTGATCCAATGACAGTGAGGGAACAATGATACATTTCCAAGTCAGGACAGTGAGTGGTTTGGAGGGGAACTTGTAGGTGGTGGTGTTCCTATGTATGTCCTGCACTTATCCTTCTTTATGGGAGTGGTAGTGGGTTACTGTCCCAGCTCAGTCCCTTACCTGTCAGACACACTGCATGGCAACAAGTCTCATTTGATAATCTCAGTGATAGCTCACTGAATCCCCTGACCACCTAAGGACTTCAACTGGCAGCGGGGCAGAAAGTTAACTATGGGCTTTCCAATGCAGAACTTAATTGTGATGGAGGTGGTACGGTGGCGAGGTCCAATTCCATGTCCTCCGCCATACTGTCTCCAAGGAGCAGAAGATATTGGTCAGCAGTACGGTGGCTCAGTGGTTAGCACTGCTGCCTCACAGCGGCAGGGACCTGGGTTTGATTCCACCCTCAGGCGACTGTGATGTGGAGTTTGCAAATTCTCCCTGTGTCAGCGTGGGTTTCTTCCAGGTGCTCCAGTTTCCTCCCACAGTCCAAAGATGTGCAAGTTAGGTGAGTTGGCCATTCTAAATTGCCCATAGTGTACAGGGGCGTATAAGTTAGGGAAAGGGTAGGGGAATAGGTCTGGGTGGGATACTGTTCGGAGGGGTGGTGTAGACTTTTTGGGCCAAATTGCCTGTTCCCACACTGTAGGGATTCTATGATTTCCTTTTTATCTCTTCCTTTTAGAACTCTAAGTCAAGTTTTTGCATTTATTTATTTTTCCCCTTTTCTTCATTTAGAGAACTGTAGCAAATGCCTCCCTCTGATTTCCTTTCTGGGATCAGTGACAAGTTTTAGATATCAGAGGCAATCAGATATCTTCTCACTGAGTTGCTTTCAAATTATGCTGGATCAGAATTTGGTCAGTTTTTTTTCTACTTCTGAGAGACTTTGAGCAAGTAATGCCACAGTCTATCACATTTTCCAATTGCACTGATGGAAGACTGGGATTTTTATGCATCAACTTCTGCACTGGAACAAAATATTTATCAAATCATTGCGTCATCATTGCACAAGACTTTTATAATCATTTCACATAAATTTTGAAAACTTCATAAATAAGGCACCTTATTTACATGCATTTTATTTTTCTTGATCAAGAAAATGATCATTTTTTGATGCTTTGTTGAAGAACTAAATTGTGACAACCTTTCGGATTGCTGGCCAAAATTGACATTTTCACATGGATTGAACTTAGACATGCAGAGAAATTCCATGAGATTGAAATCACTTTCAATACCCTCTCTGAGAAAAAAAAAACTCTTTATCTGTGCTATTAGCATAACATATTTTAGAAAATAAGGTGCTAATTTGGATAAATTCAAAACCTCCTAATGAAATGGTGAGTATCTTAAAATGTCTTTGAAAGACTAACAACAAAACATCACCATTGGCCAGGCTTCTGACTAGTTCTCCGAGCAAAATTGCTGAATTTCTGACAATTCAGGGACACCTCAAGATGGTTTGTGGTATTCCTAGCCCTTGACTATAAATTACTTTTGTGAAATACCACTCTGAGGAGAGAACATGGACAGGCCTTCCAGAAAAAGTTCTTGAAAAAGTTCTGCTTCTCTCTCTGACAGGACTTCCATTCTAACCTTTCTTCTCATTTGACATCATTACTTTCATTTTCTCTCCTAGTATTTGATTATTATCTCTTATTCAGCTTTTTTTCTGTCCTGGCCTGCTATCTCTTTGCTTACCTATTCCTTTCATACCTCACTCTCTATCTCCACCTAGCCACTCATATCTCACTATCAGCCCCCCAAACCCTCCCCCTCCCACCCCCTCCCCCACCCAGCCCCATTTCACCTTCAGCATAAATATCATTTTTTCCCAGCTACTAACTATTCTGATGAAGGGTCAGCAGGCTCGAAAAGTTAAATCTGCTGAGTTTCTCTAGCAATATCTGTTTAAATTTCAGATCTCCAGCACCCACAGTTGTTTTATTTCACTTTTAATAGTTGGGCACAGTCTGTGTTGTGTGCAATTTCTGTCCACCATAGCACCAAAAGGACTTTTAATATCTGCAGTCTGTCCTACTTGTACTGGTTTCCCACATGTGTCTTTTGTGTATGGACTCTGATGATCACTTGAGCCAATGTTTACTTTCTCTTAGGATTGACGTGTGCTGCTCCCAGAATTCTGCTTCACTCTCTATCTGACTGCTTTACATCCAAGTCAGATTTTTTTTTGGGTAAATAATCTGACTGATACTAATCTATTAAATCTTGCTCTTTCAAAAATTTATTCATTCTAAGATTAAAGTGATTGTCAAATGCTTTCTAATTCTGCAAAAATATCTGTTTCTTCTTTTATCCTATTCTATATTCTACTATGAGCTACAACATTATTTTTACTTCAAAGTAGTATGCAGAAGTGTATTTACTTATTCAGCTTCTAATTTTGTATCTAATTGGAAATAATTCTGCAATTTACAAATTGTTTTCTCCAAGATGTCTAATTTTAGGTTGTATATCACCCATTTCTGAAATTAGAACTTCCTGGCAATGTTATTGCTGACGCTGTCTCACATTTTCCTTGTTTTATAGTATTTGCAGTGTTGCTGTGCAGTTTTGTTGTTCAGGAGTGTTTTCGCTAAGATTTCTGCTTTCTCATGGCTAAAAATGCAGAATGCCCATCTTTCATGGCTAAAATGGACAATTCCCACCATTTGCAGCGTGAATAAATAACTCCGGTTTTCTTAATAGCCATATCAAATGAATTCCATTGTCTACAGCTTTAATAAATCATTCATTTCCTAATCACAATTTCAGTAAATGACTCAATTTTTTGCGGAATCAACAGATGAATTCCACTTATTTAAAGACTTTTCCTGGGTGATTCTGCAACTACAATAAAAATCCTTGTTTCTTTTACTGTATTTCCCATGGATGCTTCCTGCTCCCCATCAATTAAACAAATGCTTGCCTCCCTTGATGCATTTTTAATGAAGGATGTCCAGTCTTTTCTAAGGCCTTAAATTAGCTCAACTTTCTTCCATTAGACCTGGGCTGCTTGAGCGTCTAATCTATCCCTTTATTACTTTAAGTCTGGCTTTGTGATGTCCCCAGGTCTGCAACCTGTGTATAAATTGCTTTTGATGCTCTCGATTTCTCTTGCTACAGCTATACCTCATGGGGACTGCCCAGAATGATAGCAATGTGCTATCTGAACTGTAACAAATTTCCTTACTTTTCACTTTCCCAGTCTGTAAATCTACGCTATTTTATTTTTTTAAGTTTTCCCTTGCTGACCAGGGATTTTTATTTCACTCACAAAGCCTCCAATATCTGTTAACTCTCCGGTTGAACACTGCCTTGGGATAACTCCCACAGTACACTGCCGCATGGTGCAGTCTGTATCTGCGTTAGACTAACAAATCCCCGTTTTTTTGGGGGAAACTTCGAACTCCCTTGCTACAGCACATTTCTTACCAGGCTTGAAATCCTTTTACCATTGACTGGAGATTCTTTCTTCTTGAATCTTACGAGAACATTTTCTTCTGTAGCATTCTAAATGTTCAGCTCTTCCCTGCTGCTGACTCTTTACATGAGCAGGAGACTTTAAGCGGAGTCTGGAGTTGTTGAAAACTTATGCTCTCCACTGCGACGATAGAAAAACGGTTAACATTTTGAGTACAATGACTAATTCGGAACCAAAGGAGAGTCCTATCAGATTCTAAGCTGTAACTCTGTTCATCTTCTTGATTTGATTTGATTTATTATTTAATTTGATTTGATTTATTATTGCCACATGCAGC
Source organism: Rhincodon typus (assembly GCF_021869965.1). Classification (NCBI taxonomy): domain Eukaryota; kingdom Metazoa; phylum Chordata; class Chondrichthyes; order Orectolobiformes; family Rhincodontidae; genus Rhincodon; species Rhincodon typus. The sequence continues at coordinate 22,558,805 of NC_063337.1, forward strand.
GAGAAACAGTGAAAAGTATTGCTTTGCATGCTAAGCAGTCAAATCATACTTTACATAAGTACATGAGGGTAATAGAACAGAATGCACAATATAGTGTTACAGCTACAGAGAAGGTGCAGAGAAAGATCAACTGTAATATACAAGAGGTCCATTCAAAAGTCTGGTAACAGCAGGGAAGAAGCTGTTCTTGAATCTGTTGGTATGTGTTTTTAAACTTTTGCATGTTCTACCTGATGGAAGAGGGTGGAAGAGAGTATAACCGGGGTGGGAGGGATCTTTGATTATGTTGGCTGCTTTCCCGAGACAGCAGAAGTGTAGATGGAGATAATGGAAGGAAGGCTAGTTTTCATGATGGGCCAGGCTATATTCGTAGCTCTCTGTAATTTCTTGCGGTCTTGAACAGAGTAATTGCAGTGACGTATCCGGATAGATTGCTTTCTATGGTGTATCTATAAAAAAATTGGTAACAGTCATTGTGGGCATGCCGAATTTCTTGAGCCTTCTGAGGAAGTAAAGGTGTTGGTGGGCTTTCTTAATTGTAGTGTTGACGTGGGTGGACCAGAACAGATTGTTGGTGATATTTACTCCAAGCTGTCACCACAGATGTTGAGCTTCTCCAACACTCTGCTTCTTTTTTCAGATCTCCAGCAATACCTTGCTATCTAAATATAATTCTTTTACTCTTTCTCTTCTTTTTTCGAAAGAAAATTTGGATAAATACTTAACAAAGCGAATAATTGCAGGGCTATGGAGAAAGAGCCAGGGAGAGGTTAAATACTCTTCCAAGAATCTAAGACAAACTTGATGGGCTAAATTAACCTCTCTCCATGCTATGTGATTCTGAGATGCTCATTGTTGTAAAATAAGACGCAGAGGCGGTTGGAAGATGTGTATTTGGTTTTTTTAAATCGTTGCACGCCTGAGGATCACAGAAGTATTTGCTTAATTATCTAGCTGCTCTGGGTTAGGGTCACATTTACATATTTTCATACTTAATTTGCCATCTGTTTAATAAAAAAAAGTTACAAACCAAGAGATTTACTAATTTTCTTGCAAAAGTAATCAACTGCTACAGAAAATATGGTGACAAGAAGTCCATTTTCTGTAATAAAGCATGAGAGAATATTTTCAGTTTACATTAGATCTATTCATCTTCAAATAACCTTGAACAGAGATTAGTACACTCCTTGTGCAATATTAAATCACAAAGAGGCTAATTCATAAATACCATACTGTCAGAATTCAGCTGCATTCCTGCCAGGAAAAAAGCTGCTTGATTACACTGCTCTATCCTGCCCCCTGCTGGCATTAAGAATACACTGCGAGTATCTATTTTTTCTTGAGCTGCTAAGATGGCGGCAGAGTGGCAGTGCAGCGTGTGGACTCCTGGGGCCTGTCCACTCCATTGACGTCTCCGTTTTCTCTTTCACCTTTTTTTCTTCTTTTACTACTTTATTTTCTGAATTTAATCTACTGACAAGGTGCGAGTGTGTGCAGCGCGGAGGAGGGTGATCCCAACTTGGCAGCGAGAGAGGTCACCTGCATCGATGGCAGTCATCGCGAGCAGTGGGGTGAGTGGGAACATGCAGCATGAGGCAGCTAGTGGCAACAGCAGGAGCAGGAGGCCTGAGGCAGTCAGCAGGGGTGAGGTCAAGCCCAGAGCAGGGAAGGTTGAGCCCTTGTGAGGAGTCCAACATGGCCAGGCAATTGTAGACCGTGGTGTCAAACTGTTGATTGTATTTCTTTGTTTTTCTACTTTTCAGTAAGAAGAACTGTAATGTTTAACTTTTTAACTTTGTTTCCTTTACTTTTCTGCTTTGTACCTAGATTCTGTACCTAGGGACCTTTGTCCCTAAAATGGTGCCGTATGTGGTGACGTAAACTTTTCAGTGAAAAAAAGTGAGTACATGTGAAAATAAACCTAATTCAATTTCCCTGAAATGGCTGGAATAAATTTGTGAATAATCTTGTTGCCATAGGCAATGGCCAAACATGCTCAGTGATTTGGCTTTGTCGAAGAAGTATGGTGTTTGTGATAAATCGACCTGTTGCTGATATGGAGGTAGGCAGTTGTGACACTGAATCGATCATGCAGAGAAAACTAGTTGCTTGCCAGATCCACTTAAAGTAGCCATTTATAAGCATTAGAAATGGATAAAGGAACATGCTATTCAGCCCCTCAAGCCTGTTCCAAAATTCAACGAGATCACAGTTCATCTGTTTGTGGTCTTACCTCCACTCTCCTGTTTGATCTTCATTACCCTTGACTTAATTGGAGACCTTTCTAATCTTTCCAGCTTAGTCTTGAATGTGTACAATGGTCAAGTCTCGATACTTTTTCAGGGGTAGAGAATTTGAAAGTGTAATGATCCTCAGGGAGAAGAAATTCCTCCACATCCCCATCTCAAATGGGACAGACAGCCTTCATTATATATTAATAAAACATTTACAGCACAGGAAGCCATTTGGCCCATCATGCTTGCTCTCTACAAAGAAATTCACCTCGTGCCACACCCTCACCTTTTCCCCACAACCCTCCAAATCTCCCCTCTTTATGTAATGATCCCATCCTCTATTAAAAGCCATTCAGCCTCCGCAGCGTTCCAGATCCTAATCACTCACCGTGTAAAAAGGTTTTCCTCATGTATTCCCTTTGCCAATTACCTTAAATAATTGTGTTCTACTTCTCAATCCTTCTAACAATGGGAACGGGTTCTCCTGATGTGCTTTGTCCACATCCCCTTATGATTTTGAACATCTTTATCAAATCTCCATTCGACCTTCTCTTTACCAAGGAGAACAACCTGAGATTTTCCAGTCTATCCATGTCACTAAGGTATCTCATCCCTGGAACCATTCTGGTGAATCTTTTTTGTACTCTGTCTAATGTATTCACAACCAGCCTATGTTGGCCAGAGCTGGATGAGACTCTCCAGTTGAGACCAGGTCAGTGCTTCACATGAATTTATCATAACTGCCTTGCTTTTGTACTCTATGCTTCTATTTATAAAACCAAAGTTGCCAGATTATTTTTAACTGCTCACTCAATCTGCCCTGCCATCTTCAATGATTCGTACATCAATAACCTTCAGGTCCTTCTGCTCCTAAACAATCCTTGGAAGTTTTTTACCCTTTATTTTCTGTTCTTTCTCCATATTCTTTTTACCAAAATGAATCACTTCACACTTTTCAGCATTAAATTGCATCTGCCACTTACCTGCACCTTCCACCAGACTGTTTATGTTCTCTTGAAGTTCAGCACTATCACCTCATTAATCACAATACTTCCAAGTTACATGGCTCCCAAAAATGTTGGAATTGTGCCCTGCACACCTAAATCTAGGTCATTCATACACATATCTATATTTAGCAATGTAATGTAGATAATGTGTTACTTTGCAACTGTATCCTGTAAGTCTAGATGACCCCATGCAGGGCAATATCCTCTCAGCATCTACATCCCCCTCCACCCCCGGCTCTGCAGTGATTGGATGGCAGCTCCAACATACCTAGTAGCGCCATGACGGTAGTAGTGGGCACTGGTGGAATTGCAACCAGTCCCAAGGTGAAGCATGCTATAGATCCCCAGACCTCGGGGCATTGGGTAGGTCGGGTTTCAGCCAACATTTTCACTACTGTCTTTAGGGGGTTTCCCTAATGTGTTAAGGGCGGGCCTTGAAAATAGTACCTCCTCCTACCTTCCAATCCACACTTTTAAATACATTATTAAAAAAGAGCTACTTACTGCCTCCCAGTTGCCCATACCAGCTGTCGTATGTGACAAACAGAGTAATACAGGGGTCAACTGAACTTTTAACAAGCTCACAACACTTAATTATTTATTTAAACATAGTAGATCGGTTGCTACTTACATATAAACGTAATACCGATATTATGTGATATTGTAACTATGCCCTCTAATTCTCGATTCCTCCATGTGGGGCAGTATTGGCTTAGTGCCTACCCATTACTGGTATTAGCAGGGTGAGCTCAGCGATGAATGGGAAGGTGGTGGGCTGGGTACCCATTCTGTCTAATGTTCCCCCTCCACCAAAAACACACCCAGTGGTGAGGATGGAGGCATGTAAACTTCAACCAAAATTCTGATATCCTTCAATGTTCAAAATTCCACTGAGGATATTCCTCTAACTGGTGAGCTGCCATTGTTGATGTTGGAAAGCTCATTGATTGGAGGGGGGAATGGAGGGGTGTTTGGGCTGACTCCCTGGAGACTGGTCAGTTATAGTAGCTCAAAGAAAACATGATCCCCAAAAAACCATTATTTGATTTGCCCATGAAGTATTTTTGATCCAGCCTTTTATGGACCATTGTGCGAGACAGGTCAACAACAAGAACCAACGAACAGAACCATGTAATGCACAATCTATCCATCAGTCAATCGATATCAGCTCAGGTCTGACTATTATAAGCTAAGTGACAGTGATGGGCAAAGCTGAAGAAAAGTGTTGACTGACTTTCATTGTACTACACCTCCTCCGCCCGCTGACAAAAACTGGGTTTCTGAATTCAGCAGAACGTCGTAGACTAAGAACAATATCCTATTGTTCAAAAGAGGAAGTGATGATATTTTGGGAGGGACTACTAATTCACCCATCCAAGTAGGGCCAAGCTTGATTTCCATCACAAACTCACCTTAATCAGACTCAATTGGGATTCTGACTGGACTGGGCTCACTGTCACTTTTATATTCGGCCTGATTTTACTGTTCAATGATTTTAGTCGAAGGTAAAAGCAGGCCATCTGTGAAAGCAACAGGGAATTGGAGCTGAAGAAGAGTCACCGGACTCGAAAGGTTAACTCCCCACAGATGCTACCAGACCTGCTGAGTTCCTCCAGCAATTTCTGTGTATGTCTCAGATTTTCCAACAACCACAGTTCTTTGGTTTATTATAGGCAATCAGATCCTGTTAGTTTTCAGATCAGAGGGCGAGCTTAAACTGTATGTCAAGGGCACCCCACAAAATGGGTGGATTTTAATACCCACCCAGATGGTAAGTTTGATGGGTTTTAATTGGGTTTTAGGATGGCGGTGAGAACACTGCTACCTTCCAGCTTCTGGTCCAGTTAAGTCTACGTCAGGAAGCCTCATGAATGGCCTTCCTGCCCCAGTGCCAATTGAGGCCCTTAAGTGGGCAATTGTTGCTCACTAATGAGCCCCAGCTCACTGCTTCTGGTGTTTACAGGATTATGACCTTGTTACAACCCAGGGCTTCCAGGGAATTGTAATTTCAGGTTTGTGCCTGATTGAACAACTCAGCATTGGGAATCGGGAAGGGGTGGAGTTGGGGGGAGGGGTGGATGGCAGTGGTGCATTGCCATGGAAATTTATTCCCTGCCCTTCCTGCTTTGTTATCATTGCCTGTGATTGTCATCTAGTTATGTTCAAGACTGGGATTGATACAGACTGCTGGGGGCTTAGTGGCTGATCTGGGTTGATCCAGCAGTGTCTCTGCAAAATGCTAAATGCCATCCCTTGTAACACAAGAAACTAGGTGCAGATAACATGGCATGGGAGAAGACAACTGCCAGTTATTACAGGGTCGAGCAGCATCCATGAAGAGAAAATCAGAGTTAACGTTTCGGGTCTGGTGGCCCTCAACGTTTTGGACCCAAAAAATTAACTCTGATTTTCTCTTCACAGATGCTGCCAGACCTGCTGAGCTTTTGCAGCAATTTCTGTTTTTGTTCCTGATTTACAGCATCGGCAGTTCTTTTGGTTTTTATTTAGACAGTTATTACAGTTCACAAACATATACAAATATGACATTCATAAGCATATAATGGTGAGTTCTGAAGAAGTGTCATACTGGAATCTAAATGTTAACTCTGTATCTCTCTCCACAAACGTTGCCAGACTTGCTGAGTTTCTCCAGTATTTCTCCATCTCTGACTCCTTCCTTTCCTTCCTCAACACCCGTTTCCATTTCTGGGAATAGGCTAGCCACTGATATCAACTACAAACCCATCGACTCCCACAGTTCCCCAAATTATACATCCTTACACCCTGTTTCCTGTAAGGACTCCATTCCATTCTTCCAGTTTCTCTGTCTCAAGTGTTCTGATGCTGTCACCTTCCGCAAGGGGCCTCAGAAATGTCCACCCTTATACTTAACCAAGGATTCCCCATCACCATGATTGACAGGGCCCTTAACCGTGTTTGACCTATTGCCCACACTTCAGTTCTCATCTTCTCTTCCCTCCCACAACAGCAATAGAGTTCCCCAGGGGTCCCAGCAGCATCTACATCCAAAAGTTCATTTGCCTCCATTTTTGTCACCTCCAGTGGGATGCAATCACCACGCATATATTCCATATCCTTCCCTCATTAGCCTTCCGCAGGGACCATTCCCTCTGGGACAACTTTCTTCAATCCTCCTTCACTCCCAATACCTCCCCACAGTTCGTGGCACATTCCCAAGCAATAGTAGAATGTGTAACATCTGCCCACTTACTTCCTCTCTCCTCAGTATCGAAGGCCACAGACACACCTTCCATGTGAAGCAGTGATTTACCTGCACTTCACTCAATCTAGTCTACTGTATTTACTGCTGACAATGTGCTCTCCTCCACAATGGAGAGATGAAATGCAGGCTGGGTGACCACTTTGCAAAACACCCGTATTCTGTCTGTAAAAATGACCCTAAGCTTCCTGTTGCCTGCCACTTCAACACACCACCCTGTTCCCTGGCGAACATTTCTGTCTCAGGTTTGTTGCAGTGCTCCAGCGAAGCTCAGCGCAAGCTGGAAGAATAGCATTTCATTTTCCACTTGAGGACCTTGCAGTCTTCAGGACTCAATATGGAGTTCAATAATTTTAGGGACTGAGCATCTTCTTCCATGTCTTCTATTCAGCCCACACCACAGGCCCTCTCAAGACATGGGCTGCTTTCAGCACAGCCAACCTATTTCCACCCACTTGTAGTCCCCATCAACAGCTTGACTTTCTCCCTGGCTCACCATTATCCATCCCTCTGTCTGCCTAACCATCATTCTCTCAGGGCTCCATCTTCACCTATCCTCTCACTTCTTCTCACTACCCCCATCTTCATATTTACTACCTTTTCCTAGCCTGTATCGGTTCTGAAGAATCACTGAACTTATAATATTAACTCTGCTTTCTCTTTGGGGTGGAGGTTAGATAGACCTTAGGATTAGGGTAAAAGTTTGGCACAACATCATGGGCCGAAGGGCCTGTACTGTGCTGTACTGTTCTATGTTCTATGTTCTATGTTCCTAGATGCTGCCAAACCCATTGAGTTTCTCCAACAATTTATGTGTTTGTTTTATACACATCAGCATCCAGGCTAAAATTGCACTATTAGGTTGCAAAGGACAGCATTCTTCAATTAAGGTACCATGCTTCAAATGATCACCAGTAAGATGGTGTTGGAAACCTTTATACCCTCAGGTCACATCCTAGGACATAGTGATGATGTCTTGAGCATATCTCTGAAATGTATACTAACTGTGAGACTTAATATAACATTTATCCATAAATATTATCTTTTATTAAATATTATTTTCCAGATATGTGCAGGGCAGGACTTTACATGGATAGAATCACTTCCCAGTAGTCTATTGTCATATGATCTTACATCACTGATGATGTAGACTATCTTATTTACATATTAACATTAAGATTTTACACTCATCTTCTTCCATGTCTCTGATTCCATTCAATGCATTATATATACTATCCTACAGTGGCTGAACCCCCACGTTTAATCCAAACCTTTCAATCCACCTCCTGTCATCAGTGATACTGGGCTTTGGGTGGGTGCATTACCAGCAGCAGCCATCGACTCCCGGGGCGCTGCTAAGCAATGAAAAGCTGCCAGTGTCTGATTGGCCGGGAGCTGTCTGCAAGGTGGTACTCAAAGGACAACAGATGCCCAGTTACACAGTCTCCTGTGATCACATGACCACAGCAGCCAATTTTATCTTCAGATGATCCAGGATTTTATTTTTGCTACCCTGCCTACGGGGACTACTAGTATTAAAAAGAGATGGTAGGAACTGCAGATGCTGGAGAATCTGAGATAACAGGGTGTAGAGCTGGATGAACACAGCAGGCCAAGCAGCATCAGCTAGTATTAATCACTCTTTGTGTGAAGCAGTGCTTTCTGACAATCATTCTGGAGTTGGCCTATAATAAGGTGTACTTGTGTACATTTATTTTGAGGTCATAGTTGAAGTAAATGCAATCACCACTTCTTTTCTCTGCAAAGACTGTACAGAATTGTTTTAGAGATAGTAAGAGCTGCAGATGCTGGAGTCAGAGATAA
>NC_063337.1:22567510-22594652 GCF_021869965.1 Rhincodon typus
AAAAACATCAACTTTCCTGCTCCTCTGATGCTACCTGGCCTGCTGTGTTCCTCCAGCTCCACATTGTGTTAACCCAATTTTGATGCACTTTACAAATGCAATTCTTTGTGAGAATGACTATTGTTTTATAAGTTTCTTTTCATTGTCTAAATGCAAATATGTTTTATGCCTGGCCTGCTGTGTTCTTCCAGCTCCACACTGTGTTATCACAGAATTGTTTTAGTACATTTTGCAACTACTTAAAGTTTTTTTAATGAATAAGGTATACCTTTGCAATAAAAAGTGCACTCACCATTTCCAATCCATATTGTATTTTGTACATTTCTATAACAAGTGCTTTCACGACTGAAAGGTCAGAGTTTGGCGAACCTTTTCTCTGACACTACAGCCCTTCTCTGCACTCAGATGTTTTCTCATTGCCACAGTGACCAAGACTAAATACAAAGTGCAACCTGCACAAAGCAGCACTCAATCCAGCACAACACCTTCTACTTAATTGATTGAGCAAGACTCTCCCCCATCTTGTTGGCTTTTTTAATTGACACTTCTCAATGACAGGTCTTGTCGAATTTCCCATCATGGTCAAATGGCAATTTCCTTGCATGGACACAAGATGTTTCCTCTTTGCATGGATCAGCCCCATTAAAATGAATGGCCTGACTTGGCTGAATAGACAATCTTGTCAATTGGACAACTTTCTGCACAGTTGGTGAAACATAATTGCATTAGATCCAGAAAGGTGTGACCCAATATATAGAATTCACAGTTTTCGGGAGAATTCTAAAGTTTACAGATAAACAGGTCTTAATTGCAAGGCTTTATTGCTTAGCTTCTGTGTATAACATATCGCTCACTAACAGCAAAATCCTAAGCAATATTGTGTGACCTGCTTTCTAGAACAATGTAATGTCTGTAACTCAGAATGGGAGACAGTAAGGATGTGAGCCTCTAATTCCTCACGTAGACATGTGCTGGATTCAACCAGGTCACCTTGTAAGAAATAACTTGCATTCATATAGCACCTTTCATGGCCCTAAGGCATCGTAAGGTCATCAAGAGACCAACTGGATTACAGTAATGTTTGCAATGAGAGAAACGCAGTAATAAAGTTGTGCAAAGCAAGATCCCACAAACAGCACCAAAAAAGCAATTTTTTTTTCGATTGACATTGTTAAACATTGAACAGGATACCAGAGAAAACTCCCCTATTCTGTGAAACAGGGGGAAGGCAAAAGAAGGCATTAACTTTATGTCTCAGTAGAAAGACAGCACTTTCGCCTGTGCAGTACTTTCTCACATTTGCACAAGGAGTGTTGACCTAGATATTGTGCTCAAGTGTCTAGAGTGAAGCTTCAAGCCACTGCAGTCTGACTCACAGCTGTAACCGCTGCTTTTGAGTCAGGGATGACCTGAGAAATGAAGTAAAACCATTGCATGTTGATTAATTTTAACATGGGCTACTCCAGACTCCGAAAATGTACTTTACTTCCAGGAAGCAAGCAAAGAAGCAAAGCATTTTACTTCAGTCATTCACTCACGGATGTGGACATGGCTGGCTGGGTCAGCATTTATTGCCTTTCCCAAGTTGCCCTTGAGGTGGCGAAGAGCTGTCTTGAACCATTGCAGTTCATTTGCTGTAGATAGACTTATAATGCTAGCGAGGGAATTCCAGAATTTCGACCCAGTGACACTGAAGCAACAGCGATTTGTTTCCAAGTCAGGATGGTGAGGAGCCTGGAGGGGAGCTTGCAGTCACTGGTGTTCCCATGTATCTGCTGCCCTTGTCCTTCTAGCTAGAAGTGATCATGTGTTTGGAAGGTGCTGTCTAAGGAACCTTCAGGAATCTCTGCAGCACATTATTTGCATAAGGCATACTACTGTGACTGAGTGTCGGTGGTAGAGGGAGTGGATGTTTGGGAAATATGGTGGGCTGCTTTTTACTGGATGGTGTCAAGCTTCTTTAGTCTTGTTGGAGCTACACCCATCCTGGCAAGTGGAGAGTATTGCATCTCACTCCTAACTTGTGCTTGTAAATGATGGACAGGCTTTGGGGAGTCAGGAGGTGAGTCACTCTCTGCCAGACACCTGACTCTTGTAGCCACTGTACTTATATAACTAGTCCAATTCAGTTTCTGTCAACGGTGAATCCCAGGTTGTTAATAATGGGGATTCAGTGATGGTGACACCACCTAATGTCAACAAGCAATGGTTAGATTCTCTCTCTCGTTAGAAATGGTCATTGCCTGGCACCTGTGTGTTGCCTCATGTATGGCCAGCCTTGAGTTGCTAGATCTGTTTAAGGTCTGTCCCATTTAGCCACACAACATGAGGTAATGTATTTTCAATGTGAAGGCAGTTCTTTGTCTCCACAAGGGCTGAGCAATGATCACTCTTACCAACGCTGTCATGGACAGATGCTTCCAAGGCAGACAGATTGGTAAGGACAAGGGCAAGTATGGTTTTTCCCTCTTGTTCATTCCCTCACCGCCTACCACAGACCCAGTCTAGCAGCTATGTCCTTTAAGACCTGACCAGCTCAATCAGTAGTGTTACTGCCAAGCCATTCTTGGTGATAGACATTGAAGTCCCCAGACCCAGAGTATATTCTGTGCCCTTGCCAATCTTAGTGAATTCCAAGTGGTCCTCAACATGAAGCACCAATGATTTAGTAGCTAAAGCAAGATGATACGGGGTAATCAGCAGGAGGTTTCTTTGTCCATCTGTGACCTGGTACCATGAGAGGTCCAGAGGTCATGGGGTCCAGAGGCAATATTGTGTACTCAGAAGGTAGCTCCCTCCCAACTGTACAACACTGTGACACCACCTCTGCTCAGTCTGTCCTGCCAGTAGTACAGGATGTATCCGGGATAGTAATACTGGTGTCTGGGACATTGTCTGTAAGTTATGATTCCATGAATATGGCTATGTCAGGCTGTTTCTTGACTGAGACAACTCCCCAGTTTTGGCACTAGTTCCCAGATTTTAATGAGGAAGACTTTACAGGGGTGACAATGCTGTTTTTATAGTTATAGTTTCTGCTGCCTTGTTCAATGTCAGGTGGCCTATCGCATTTCATTCCTTTTTTTCTTCTTTTTAGCAATTCAATAAAACTGAGTGGCTTGCTAGGCCTTTCAGAGGGAAGTTAAGTGTCAACCACATTGCTGTGGGTCTGGAGTCACGTGTAGGCCAGACTGGGTAAGGGTGACAGTTTCCTTCCCTGAAGACATTCGTGAGCCAGAAGAGTTTTTCCAACAATGTTTTCGTGGTCATCATTCGACTTTTAATTTCAGACGTTTTTAAAAAAAAGTTGAAATCCACCATCAGCCTCGGAGGGATTTGAACTTGACTTGGAAATATATCACTGTTCCTTCAGTGACACTCAATTGAAATCCTAGAATTGTCTCCCTAAAGGAATTGTAGGTCTACGTACAGAACATGGACTGCAGCTGTTTAAGGAAGCTCGCCACCATCTCCCCAAGAGGAACTAAGGGACGGGAAACAATTGCTGACCCAGACAGGAATGTCCACGTCCCTTGAGCAAATAAAGAAATGGCAACTGAACTGAAAACAAGCAGCTAATTAGTCTGTGGACTGCTAGGCCATTATTGATGACAAAGGCTTTCTGTCTGCCAATAGCACTGAACAAGGTACAGAGCAGCTTCAGACTTCTAGCAGCTCAGGGGATCTCTCTGTTCTTTGCAGTAAAAGCAACTTTAAACCTGAAGAAAAAGTTCATTTTTCCTCCAGCTGTTGCTGTAAGCTGTGATTTTTAATTAATAAGTTAGAAACCATTTTCGAGTAAATCAGCTACCCTGTGCCACTTAGAACATAGAACAGTACAGCATAGTACAGGCCCTTCAGCCCACAATGTTGTGCCGAATTTTTATCCTAAACCTAAGGTCTATCTAACCTCCACTTGAAAATGAATGAAGCATCTGGAGAAGGAAGAGTGAGAAGCAGCATTCTAATCAGCACAATAACTATCTGGGCATTCCTGTGAACACGGATCACTGACCTGCTTTTCCAGTTTTCTCTTCATCCATAAAATCCATGTTTTTTCCTGTCTCTATGTGTGTATGTGTAATGGAGAGTTTATAAGGGGATTACAGTTTTAATTAGTAGAGTGATGTGCCAATCGTTGATAAATGTTGACCTATGGCTAGAATCTAATTACTTATAATTGATAATATTTCTTAAGCACAGAAACCTGGTCCATGCTTTCTGTCAACCTGGGTCTGAAAGTCAGGCAAATTGGGAAAACTTTATGATCTGTTTAGTTAAAATCTTTGACTTTTGTGATGACTATGGAAATAGCAGGGCTTAATTTCCAGCTCACTACTCCAGATAGGCATTAACAATCAGAAAATAAATCTCATATCTTTGACAATATCTGTTTTGAAGTACTCACACAGTTTATCTTGCATACTTTGAAAACATCACTACTGGATGCCCTGCCTTTTTGACTTTCTCTTAATTACTTTTTCTATTTCCTTTTAAAAGCCATATTTCTTTCTGCTCCTACATACTCTCAGGCTGTACACCCCAGACCCTAATCATTCATTGTACAAAACGACTTTTCTTCATATCACTAATCACCTACAATTGTAATCTTCTCGTTCTCAATCTTTCTGCTAATTGGAGCAATTTACATTTATCTGCTCTGTGTAGATCCATTGTATTTTATAGCTCTATAAAAATTACTCTCAACATTTTCTTCTCCAAGAATAACTCCTGCATTCAATATATCTTTCCAGAGGAGCTTTCCTGCTCCTCTGATGCTGCCTGGCCTGCTGTGTTCCTCCAGCTCCACACTGTGTTATCTCAGACTCCAGCATCAGCAGATCTTACTATCTCTTTCAATATATCCATGTAACCTGAAGTCCCTCGTCCCTGCATTCATTCTCTTTAAAGCTTTCTTTTCTAAAGTGTGGTGCCCAGAACAGGAGAAAATACCCACATTGAGGCACGACCAGTGTTGGGTGAAAGCTTATAATAACTTCCTGGCTTTTGTATTCATGTCTCTATTTATAACGTCAAAGTTGCTGTACATGCATGGACTCTGAAAGACTGCATGCACTCTGAAGACATATCCCCATATCTGGTTGTTTTATGTTATATATTTTTCTTGACTGAACAAGAGGCATGTTTTATACAACTGATCCCCCTACACAACATCCACCCACCACTCCTCACTCACCTTTCCAGCACTGGGCAGCAGATTTGTATGCTTGAAGTGCATTGTGTATATCAAGCCTAGCTACTGCATGGTCTGCATCGAAGACTGTTAAATGTAGCCTCAATGTATCCCCAGCATTGGCATTGTTACAGGGTCTTCTAGCTGCCATTAGGCAGCAGTCCAAAGGCCCAAGTCTTAATGATCTTGGCAAGAAGTAAATGAGTTATTACTGGGGTGTTCCCAGCTAATCTGAGAAACTTCCAGCACAAACCATCCAACAGCTTTCAGGAGCTTCCTGAGAATGGCCTTTTGCCCAATTTGCATGTCATTTATCGTGTATGCCAGTGCCCCCTCTAAGAATGTAAATGTACTTCACTTGGCCTACTGTTCTGTTTGAAACAACTGCATTGCCTTGGCAAGCAGACTACTTAACTGAGAATAAAAGCAAAATTCTTGAGTAGATTTGTAGCTCGGGTTGTGGATGCTTTCTCGCAGTCCTGTCTGTCTTATGGCTTGTTGTTTTTCCTTATTGATGCCATTGGTTTTCAGTGTGGCTTCTAGTGTGGCCAGAAATTCTGTCCTGTTAGCGTCTCTGCGGTTGTAGTTGAGTCCACATATTAGAACAGCTGTCTCTGTGTCTGTTAGTTTCCTGTCTGAAAGTTTGTCCTTTTGGTGGGTTAGTTTGGCTAGTTTTTCTTGTAGGATCTGTCTTTTCTTGGTTCTTGTTAGCTGTTGACTGACGTTAATGGCTCATTCTAAGTCTGTTGTCCAGTCTAGGTTGGTAGCGTGTAGGAATAGGGCTTTTTGGCATGTAATTTCCCTGTCACATCTATGGAGCCGGTTGTGTGCGTCGTTGATGACTACCTTCACCATCCAGCGTCCATTGTGTTCTGCTGTCCAATGTACATGTGGATTTGACTGCGACAAACATTACATTGGACAGACAGAAAGAAAATTGGCCACAAGAGTACATGAACACCAACTAACAACAAAAAAGACACAACCAATACTCACTCATCTCAATTCACATGGATAAGGAGAACCACCAGTTTGATTGGGACCACACCAGGATCCTGGGACAGGCCAAGCAGAGACAAGCAGGGGAATTCCTAGAAGCCTCGTTCTCCACTAAGAAGGCATCAACAAACACATAGATCTAGACCCTATATCTACACTCCACTGCGAAGGAAAACCAGAAGTGAGGTAATCAAATCCAAAGGACCCCAGAGTTTAAATAACAGGCGGGAAAACACAACAATGCTTCATCGGAGGCTGCACTGATGATGTTATCCAGCAGGGTAATGAAACGTCTGCGAACTAATGATCCAACTCGGCAAGCCAACCAACCACACTAAAAGCCTGCAGATGCTGAAAATCTGAAACAAACGCAAACAATTCTGGGTTCAGTTCTGAAGAAAAGTTATACCAGACCCTAAATGTTAACTGGTTCTCTCTCCATAGGTACTGCCAGAGCTACTTAGTTGAGGAAATATTTGGTTTTGTAATTATCCATGATGAGTGATTGAGGACCAAGAAATAAAAATTACAGGTTTATTCTGAAACGCATTCTGAAATCAGAATGAGAAAATTACAAGATTACATTTTCACCCATATAATTAGTACTTAGTCAGGTATGGCGTTATAGAGCCATTAGGACGGAAACAGAGCCTTCAGTCTATAGCAGCGTCCTGTCTGCTAAAACACAGATAGCCAACTCGGCCGAACAGCAAGGGATGCTGGGTATATTGGCCAAGTGAAACTCTGAAATCACAAAACCCACACACCAGACACAATGCAAACACAGCAGCCAGGTGCTAATGATATTAGCATAATGTAAAAGGCAACAGTTAGTCTGCACAGACACCCCCAACAACCTATCCACGCAACAAAGGGCAGCCCAGACAGAAAAGCACCAGGTCCTGCTACAAAAAGAAACTTGACAGTAGCATGCCATCTAAATGATGAGATCAGAAATCACACGACACTAGGTTACAGTCCAACAGGTTTATTTGAAAACACAAACTTTCGGAGCGTCGCTCCTTCCTCAGGTGTTTGTGAGACAGGTGGTATCACACACAGAATTTATAAGTAAAAGATCAAAGGGGCATACCATTGATGAGGATGTATTAAACAACCTAAGCTGCTCTTAAATCTTTAATCAGTTAGAAGGTTTTAATTGATTAATACATATATGTAACTCCCCAAATTTGTTTCAAATCACTGTCCTGAGAGAACTAAAGGTTTTATTAGTGTAAAGAAGAAGTGGCATTTGAGGTCAGACAATGCCTGTTAGGTGTGAGGCTTTGTTTAGAATCTGTTTGTGTTCTGGTTTGGAGTGAGACTGGTTTTATTTCTAAAGTAGAAATTTATAAAACGCCACATTGACCAACTGTCTATAAATTGTGTGCTTTTTGAACAAAATAGATTGTATCTGCAAATACAAATTCACCCTGTAGACATATACATGAATGTGTGCGTGTGTGTATTTGTGTGTGTCTGTATGTGTGTGCGCGCGTGTCCATGTGTTTGTGTGTGTGTGTGTGTGTGTGTGTGAGAGAGTGAGTGAGTGGGGGAGAGATAGGGAGTGAGTGTGTGTGTATGTGAGGGAGGGAGAGAGAAAGAGTGTGAGTGTGTGTGTGTCTGTGTGTGTCTGTATGTGTGTGCGCGTGTCCGTGTTTGTGTGTGTGTGTGTGTGTGCGCGCATGTGTCCCTCTCTCTCCCACACACACACTCTCTCCCATACATACACACATGCACACGCACACGCACACGTGAATGGGGTGAATTTGTATTTGCAGATACATTCTATTTTGTTTAAAAAGCACACAATTTATAGCCAGTCAGTCAATTTGGCATTTTATAAATTTCTACTTTAGAAATAAAACCAGCCTGACTCCAAACTAAAACACAAACAGATTCTAAATAAATCCTCGCTTTTGAAATCATCTGAGGCCTTGCGAGGCAACCAGCATGGCAAGAGGCAGAGACCAGCTGACCTTTTTTTTCTTTATTCATTCACAGGATGAGGGTGTTGCTGGCTAGGCAGCATTTATTGCCCATCCCTAATTGCCCAGAGGGTGGTTAAGAGTCAACCACATTGCTGTGGGTCTGGAGTCACACGTAGGCCAGACCAGGTAAGGATGGCAGTTTCCTTCCCTAAAGGACATTAATGAACCAGATGGGTTTTTCCTGACAATCGGCAATGGATTCATGGTCATCATTAGACTGTTAATTCCAGATATTTATTGAATTCAAATTCCACCATCTGCTGTGGCAGGTCCCCAGGTCCCCAAGACATTATCTGGGTCTCTGGATTAACACTCCAGCGATAATACTACGAATCCATCGCCTCCCCTACAATGTACTGTAAAAAACTAGCTGGGACTATCCAGAGACAGAGAGAGGGGGAGAGAGAGAGAGAGAGACAGACAGACAAAGAGAGAGAAAGCACCTTGCAAACTCAGATCCAGAAACAGAGGCACAGAGAGAGCGACTGTGTAAACTTACAAGAGACTCGGGAAGTATTGTAACCATAACTGGCCAAATTGGATTAGGGATAGAATGTTTAGTATTAAAAATTATTGTAATTTTGTTCCTAATAAAGTGGGAATGTTTTACTTTGGTACCAGCTTGTGTTCATATTGATTTGACCGCTATGGTATTGTGGGACACCTGGGCAAATTCATTCATCACATTCTGGTCGGAGTGGTCCATAACTTTTTTAAAGAAGAACCAGACAACATTTGGTGTCACCGTAGAGAGGCTTTGGCTTGAAGTGACCCTTAAAGTTCTCCGCACTTGAACTGGCAACCTTGCCTGGCATCTTGCACGTTCAGCCTGAGCTGATTGTTAAGAGGGCAGCTGCTCCACCTGAAGGCCAGGACATAAACTGAATGTGTGGGATGTTGGCACTGACCACAATTGAGCCATAAACCAGGTACCCTAAAACTGTGACAGGCACAGTACGAGCCAGGTATTCTACTGCCAGAGCAAGAAGAGTATGAGCTGAAAAGGGTAATATGGGGTATAGAGGGAATGTGAGGAAGTCAGCCTAGAGGGGGAAAGATGATAGCCTCTTGTGTAGAAACCATAGAGACACTTTGGACTCCTTGAATAAACCAAGGGAGCTTTTATTTTAGCACCCTGTTGTCCCTGCCCCAGAGGTGTTTGATGAGGTCAGTGTCAGGGGAGCTTTAATTTATTTATTTTTAGAGGAGAGGAATCTTCCCTCTGAATTTTAAACCTTTGTCCCTGTCCTCGGAGTGTTCAATGGGGATGGAGCTGAGGGGATTTGAATTTTAGTTTACTTCGAGTTTGAGCGAGTAGAGGAAATTTACTCTGTATTTCGTCCCCTTGTTGTCCCTACCCCAGGAGCGTTGGTGGGGACAGAATCGAGGGAAAGTCATTTTTAGTTTGAGAGTCAAAGGAACATTATGTTGATGTCAAGAGAGTTGAGGGACCTTTAAGTTCCTAAGAATCGAGGAGACTTTACTTTTAAGAGAAATTCAGTAAAGAACCCAGAATAATATGCTTGCTAGCAAAATAGGACGAGTATCCCCTTGTCCAATATGGGAGGACACTCACAGATAATATCTTTTTAAAAAATGTCCCAAATGGACTGAATTCTGTAGCAGCCTAGCCTGGCCCTGGACCACGGGTTTCACAGCCCAAGACATATGGTAAGAAACACTAAACAAATTAGGAAGGAAGGCCACCAAGATAACCACAGCAATAGCAACAGCATGTAAGTGAGAAGACTCCTGTGGACAACTAGCTGAGATTAGATTACTGTGGGAGCAATTAGAAATCATGACTAATGAATTGGAAACGTTAAAACTTGTAGTTAAAGAGCAGGACACCAGAATACGGGAAAGTCTGATGCATGTGGGTCAGTTACAATCACATTTGGAAAGAGCTCGTTCTAGTGAGAGGAGGGCTATTGAGCCCCCGGAGGCAGCCTTAGCATACATTGATGAGCTGGAAGATCAGTGTAGGGAGCTGCAAGCAGCCATGCAGTTTGTCCAAGCCTGCAATGCACATCAAACCCTAGTATGGAGCCTTCAAAGGGCCAGCAAATAATACAGTCCCTGGAGAACCAGATCTCCACCCAGAATGGGATAATGTGTGCCTTTGGGGCTCCCCCCGCCCCATGGAGAGAGCAAGAGGCTCTGCACTTATCCACCCACTCCCAATCTGCCTTGGCCCCACAGGTGGGGACCCATGCCACCCTTCTCCCAGGTGGCTGTGCCTCCAGCACCCACACACGATCCAGACCATGACCTCTCCCCCTGACCCACTGCCAGCACCACAGCCCATGAATTTTGTTGTCTCCCAGCATCACACAGCCGATGGTCACAGCACATATACCAAACCTATTCCAGCCACCCAACTGGTGGACATTGTCAAAACATGACACTTTTTGATTCCACCTCAGACCTAAATACATTGTTTGATGAAATCAACTGACAGTCTGTCATACACGGAATGGACACAGGGGAGCAAACCAAATTAATCACAATGTGCCTCAGTCCAGCCGTCCATTCAGCTCTCCCTGAGGACTAACAACTCAAGAGGGGGTCCCTTGATGATATGAAGGCTGCGGTCCTTACTGCTGCAGGACAGGATAAGGCCCACCATCTTCATCCCAAGACTCTGGGTCTGATTTATCCGTGTTTTCAGGGACATGACCCGTACCTTTCTTACTGATGCACAACAGAAGAACTGGGTCTGCACCCTTTGTCTCCTATGCCTCAGAAAGGGGGAGGGATTCATGTCTGAGATTCGACCCCTCTGAAACCTTCTGTAATGAAGTTTGGGTCCTCTGCAAATTAATTATTGTATGAAACATAGAAACATAGAAGATAGGAGCAGGAGGAGGCCATTCGGCCCTTCAAACCTGCTCCACCATTCTTCACAATCATGGCTGATCGCCCAACTCAATAGCCTAATCCTGCTTTCTCCCCATAACCTTTGATCCAATTTGCCCCAGGTGCTATATCTAGTCTCCTCTTGAAAACATTCAATGTTTTTGCAGCAACTACTTCCTGTGGTAATGAATTCCACAGGCTCACCATTCTTTGGGTGAAGAAATGAGTCCTCATCTCTGTCCTAAATCGTCTAGCCCAAATCCTCACATTGTGACCCCTGGTTCTGGACACACCCACCATCGGGAACATCCTCCCTGCATCTAACCTGTCCAGTCCTGTTAGAATTTTAGTCTCTATGAGATCCCCCCTCATTCTTCTGAACTCTAGTGAAAACAATCCTAATCTAGCCAATCTCTCTTCATTCGTCAGACCCACCATCCCTGGAATCAGTCTGGTAAACCTTCGCTGCACTCCCTCGAGAGCAAGAGCATCCTTCCTCAGAAAAGGAGACCACAACTGCACACAATATTCTAGGTGTGGTCTCATCAAGACCCTGTATAACTGCAACAACACATCCTTGCTACTGCATTCGAAACCTCTCGCAATGAAGGCCAACATACCATTTACCTTCTTTACAGCTTGCTGCACCTGCATGCTTACCTTCAGCGACTAGTGCACAAGGATACTCAGGTCCCGCTGCACATTCCCTTCTCCCAATTTACAGCCATTCAGGTAGTAATCTGCCTTCTTGTTTTTGTTTCCAAAGTGAATAACCTCACATTTATCCAAATTATACTGCATCTACCATTGATTTACCCACTCACCCAACCTGTCAAGATCATGCTGAAGGATCTCTGCATCCTTGGCACAATTCACCCTCCCACTCAATTTAATATCATCTGCAAACTTGGAGATGTTACATTTTGTTCCCTCATCCAAATCATTAATATATATTGTGAATAGCTGGGGCCCCAGCACCGATCCCTGTGGCACCCCACTAGTTACTGCCTGCCAATTTGAAAAGGACCCATTAATTCCTACTCTTTGTTTCCTCTCTGCCAACCAGTTTCCTATCCACCTCAATACACTTCCCCCAATCCCATGAGAGAGGGACTTGAGTACACAACACCCATCTGGAAGGTCAGTCCAGATTAGTGCAGTCCAGACTTCTTATAGCCCCCCTCCGACTTGGAGGAATGAAAGAAGGGGCAGGAATATATCAAGGAGTCCCAGACAGACTGGCCCTCCATACAAGGCCCCCACCCCCTGAAGAGGGGAACTCCCACAAATGAACTCCAAACCTGATCTGTGCTATAACTGTGGCCAAAGCAGCCATTTCATTCAGGACTGTTGGACACTTAAAATTCCAACCTGACACTGGAAAGTTTGGAAAAAGGGGTCAACATCCAGGCTACCATCCTGGCAGCAACTGCTGGAATGAAAACAGGCTGTGGCTTACAAATGACAGGGGCAACCCCATAATGGCAATAGCTTTAAAGGCCCCTGGCCACGAGTGCACAAGCTGCCATCCACAGATGGGGCATATTTGTTCTATTGTCCTTTCAGTTTTTCTTTTAAAATGTGGGGGGTAGGAGTGGGTGACAATTGGAATGATTTGATAATTTTAAAATGTTATGTAGAACACGTCAGATATTAGACCAAGATATTTACAGTTACTATTGTTTTCTTTTAGAAAGTGCACCAGGGCAGCTACTCCAAGACAGCAATACAACCCTTACAGAGCGTTTATTGTGTATTATGTATTATTGTAATGACTGTACCCAAAAGTGTAGTGCGGGCACAAGGGCAAACAATGTACCCAGGACACCTGTGGTATGACCCACCAGATGTTGTGGTATGTATAGACGGGACCCCCTAACAGTTAATAGATGAAAGAAAAATGAACTCTTTAATGATCTGGCCACAGCATATGGGGCAGGAGTGTCAAACGTTCAATATCTTTGATTTGGCTAATTTGGAAAATAAACTCAGAATCTTGACCCAACAAGTTGTATGCAACTTCAGCCAGAAGTGCCAAGTGAATGATCCATCTTGGTCTCCACTAGAGCTCCCCCAGCATCACAGATCCAGTTTTCAAACAAGTTGATTCACTCATCATGAATGGCTGAAAGCACAGAATTCTGCAAAGGTTACAGGCCCTAACACCATTCTGTCAATAACAGTGAAAACATGTGGTTCTGAACTTGTCTCACCCTTGCTAAATTATTCCAGTGCAGCTACAATGCAGGCATCTACCCAACAATACAGAAAATCACCCAGTTAAGCCCTGCATGGAGAAAACAGGATAAATCCATCCTGGCCAATTACCACTCTATCAGTCTACTCTCAATCATCAGCGCTATTAAATAACACTTTTGAACTTTTAGAGGATTAACTTGCTCACTGACACTCAGTACCCCTGGTCAGAAGTCACACGATAGCAGGGTATAGTCCAACAGGTTTGTTTGAAATCATAAGCTTTCAAAGCGCTGCCCCTTCGTCAGGTGAATTCCTCCTGGGTTTAGTACCCCTGGCTAGGGTATTCAGCTCTTGACCTCTTCATAGCCTTGTCCAATGTTAAAACAAATACAATCTACAATAAATACACAACTTATTTCTAACTCCAAAAATTAGTATGAGAGTAAATATGTATAATAGATAGTCATTAAATAACCTACAGCACATCTCAAATAACAAGTACAATCTAGACAAATCCTACAGATTTCTTAGGAATTCCCCGCAGGTGTTAATAACATGTTGGATCATCAAATTTCACTAAACTTCACAAGAGATCATAATTTTTTTGCTTTTGCTGATCTGGCCTTGAACGTCACTCTCCATAAGACCATAAGACATAGGAGCAGAAATTAGGCCATTTGGCCTATCCGGTCTGCTCCGCCATTCAATCAGGGTAGATAGGTTTCTCTACCCTGTTCTCCTGCCTTCTTCCTGTAACATTTGATCCCGT
The DNA here is from genome assembly GCF_021869965.1 of Rhincodon typus. Taxonomy (NCBI): domain Eukaryota; kingdom Metazoa; phylum Chordata; class Chondrichthyes; order Orectolobiformes; family Rhincodontidae; genus Rhincodon; species Rhincodon typus. The sequence continues at coordinate 22,581,522 of NC_063337.1, forward strand.
TCTGCCGCTCAAAAGCAGCTCTGTCATGGGCTGGCTCAATGACTGCTCCCTTTTTGGTTGATGCACACTCTTGTCCTCGGTCTACAATTCCCTAGACTCTGAAACTGTGCTCCAATACTTTCCAGTACAGCTTGTTTCATTAATGTTGAATTAGCTGCCAGTTTTTCTGTGAGTTGCCATCTTGCCCAGTTCCATTAAGCAAAAACTGCTTGTCAATGTTTCTACCCTCACTCCCGGCTGTATTGAACTATTACTCACACACAGTTTCTTCTGAGCCCTGAGACGAAGAAGCATTTCTTCACTCAAAGGGTAGTGAACCTATGGAATTCCCTCTACCACAGAAGTGTTTGGAGGTCAAGATGATAGAATCCCTACAGTGTGGAAACAGGCCATTCAGCCCATCAGGTCCACACCGAACCTCTGAAGAGCATCACACCCAGACCCACTCCTCTGTCCTATCCCTGTAACCTTGCATTTTCCATGGATAACCCAACTAGTCTGCACACCCCTGGACCCTATGGTCAATTTAGCATGGTCATTCTATCTAACCAGCACATCCTAGGACTATAGGAGGAAACCAGAGCACCCAAATGAAACCCACACAGACACAGGGTGAACGTGCAAACTCCACACAGACAGTCAGTTGAGGGTGGAATCAAACCCAGGTCCCTGGCGCTGTGAGGCAGCAGTGCTAAACACTGAGCCACCTTGCCATGTACTGAATGCATTAAAGAAAGAGATTCATTTTTAGAGATTAAAGGCATCAAGGGCTACAGGGAGAAAGCAGGAATATGACAATGAGATAGAAGATCAGCCTTGATCATATTAAATACCAGAACGCGCTCAAAGGGCTGAATGGCCTACTCCTGCTGCAGGTTTCTATGGATCTATGGTTTATTGCATGGATATACAACACTGAGAGTAAATGAAACTCATTAATCATTGGCCGGTTCAACCTACATTTTTTTTAAGCTGCAGTCACTTCTTTTCAGGAAGTATAATTAAAATGATACAATTTTTGTAACAGAAACTTGGTTAAAAGAAGGGAAAAGATGGTAGCTAAATATTCCTGGATATTGAGTTTACTGGCAGGATAGAGCAGGGCATTAAAACAAGGTGGGTCGTTGCATTATTACTTAAAGAACTCATTGCAACTAGGAAGATGGATGGAATAGTAAATAAAGCATTAAGTGAGGCCATTAGGTTGAGTTCAGAAACAAAAAGAGGCAGCCTCACTGCTTGGTGTATACTATAGACCAACAAGGTAGAGGAGCAAATAGGTAGGAAGATTTCCAAGTGCAAAGACAACAGGGCAACAATAATGTGAATGGTACAGGGCAGAAAATTCTTGAATGGCATTCAAGAGAGCTTTTTAAGCCAGCACACAACAAATTGAATTCTAGAGTTAGTCTTAGGCAATGAAGCTGGGCAGGTGGATGAAGTAGAAGTAGATGATGATTTTAGAGATCATAACACAGTTAGATTTAGCACTGTTATGGAAAGAATAAAGATAGAACAGGAGTAAAAGTTCTTAACTGGGGAAAGGAAGACTTAATAAAGCTGAGAGATGACCTGGAAAAGTTCTGATGAACAGTCTGTGGACTTGAAACAGTAACTTTGCTTTCTCCCCAAAGATGTTGTTACACCTGCTGAGTTTTGCCAGCAATTTCTATTTTTATTTCAGATCTCCAGCATCCACAGATTTTTGCTTTATTATTTGGAAATCTGGACAGGTTACAGTTACCAGAAGGAAATTCAATGGTAAATCATTATGAGGCACCCAAAAATGACATTCCTGTAGAAAATTTGGACATGCCTCCACAAATAAAAAGGATGGTACTGCCAAATCTAGGGCCTTTGATTATTCAGAAGCATACAAGGAAAGAAAAAGCAGAAAGATAGAGCCAATGACAATATTTTTAAAAAAGAAATAATGCAGGATGCTTCAATGAGCATAGAAAGTACAGGGGTGAAGTGAAAAAGGAAATCAGGAAAACAAAGAATGAAAATGAAAAAAATATTGGCTAGGAAAATCAAGGAAAATGCAAAGATGTTTTACCAGTGCTTTCTATTGCATAGAAAGTGGTTGAGGGCTAAATATTGAATGTTTTCAAAAAGGAGTTTGAAATAGTTCTTAAGGCTAAAGAGATCAAAGGGTATGGGGTAAAGCAGGAACAGGATACTGAGTTGGATGACGAGCCGTGATCATGTTGCATGGCAGAGCAGGCTCAAAGGGCTGAATGGTCTCCTCCAGCTTCTATTTTCTATTTTTAAGAGCCAGAAGTTGAGTAAGGAAATAGTTGAGCCTATCAGAGATGTACATGGTAATCTACGCGTGGATACAGAAGATCATAGAAACATAGGACAGAATTCCTACATTGTGGAAGCAGGCTATTTGGACAATCAAGTCCATACCAACTCTCCGAAGAGCATCCCACCAAGTCCCAGCCACCTACCCTATAACCCTACATTTCTCATGGCTAAATCTCCTAGCCTACATATCCCTGTCCACCAAGGACAATTTAGCAAGGCTATTCCACCTTACCTGCACATCATTGGACTGTGGGAGGAAACCGGAGCAAAGCCACGCAGACACAGGAAGAATGTGCAAACTCCACACAGACAATTGCCCAAGGCTGGAATCAAACCCGGGTCCCTGGCACTGTGAGGTAGCAGTGCTAACCACTGAGCTGCTGTGCCACCCACATTCACTGTGCCGCAGGGTCTAATTAAATATTTTGTCAATGTCTTCACAAAGGAGAGAAATAATGCAGACATTCTAGATCAAGAGGAGTGTGAAATATTAGATAAAATAAGCATTGCGAGAAGGGAAGTAGTGGAGGGATTGACCTCCTTGAAGGTGGATAAGTCACAGGTCTGGATGAATTTTATCCTAACTGTTCAAGGATGCCAGCAAGGAAATAGTGGAAGCTCTGAGGATTATTTTCCACTCCTCACTAAAAACAGCAAGCCACCAGAGAATTGGAGGTCTGCAAATGTTGTACCATTATTCAAAATAGTGCAAGGGATAGCTCAAATAATTAGCAGTGGCCACATTTCTGGGATTCAATATTTGAGAGGTAGGATTTGTTGTTATTTGGATGGATAATCAGGGATAGTCAATGTACCTTTGTTAAGGAAAGGTTCATGTCTTATGACCTTAATTGAATATTTTGAGGATTTTTGAGGTTATTGAAGTGGATGTTTCTCAATTGATTTCCATTATTGCATTTGACAACCTAGTCAGAAAAATAAAGCCCAAGGCATACAGGGGAATGTGGTAAGTTGGACATAAAATCAGTTCAGCAAACATTGGGTAATGGTTGATGGATGTTTATGTGAAGTGGTTTCCAGTAATGTTCCACAAGGCTCAGTATCGGAGGAGGTAGATAAGGTAGTGAGAAGGGCAAATAGGATGGTAACCCACAAGGCTGTGGACCAGACCCTGGAAAGTGAGATATAGTGGGCAGCCAGTTTATTCAGCTAGGGCAGACAGGATGGGCTGAATGGCCTCTTTTGTGCTATCGCTTCTTTACGATTCTAACGATTGATGAAAATGGACCCTTCAGCTTCATGGTCATACTCATTTGGCCATAGGCCATTCCATAGACTATTCATCTGTGTGATATCTTGAAGTTCAGGCTCTCTATCTCCCAGCAGTGATTCCTCAGGTAATTTCCAAGAGATGGGGTTGTAACAGCGAAAGGGGAATGTGAGGGGGAAGGAAAGAGCAGTTGCATAATCTGGTCCTCTGGCTCCACAGATTTGCTTTATCATCAAACTATGCAATTTTCATTCTGTACCTTTAGCTGGTGAGCACAGCATTGCTGAATATCACTTTTAAATGGACTCCTTAAACAGACTTCAGGCTCCTAACTTACTTCGATAAAGGACCTAACACCTGTTTTAGGTGTCCACTTATGATGCCTAAAACTTCTCTCATATTCAGCAGTGGCACCAGTTCCCATGCAGAAGACTCAGAGGTTGCTCCATTATTCACTTGGTATGTTCTGCACCCACTTAAAGCCCACACAGTATCGACTAATTTCTGTTGGCACGTCTCTTTTTGTTAAAATTACTTGCAGAAATTTCTCCTGTTGGGTTTAATAATGCCTGCCAAAAAAATTCGGTTTTGTTATAACTCGTTTGGATGATTATCAGGGCCTTGAAGATGAAACAATCTCCCTTGAGGAGATTTAATTGTTTAGATCTGTTTTGGATCAGTACCGTTCTTTTGATGCATCCAGCACAAAGCAGAGAACATTTTAGTGAGGCACTGTAAAAATTACAGAGCATTTGATGAAGCTGCACTAAGGTTAATGAATAATGACCGTGACATCAACAATAGCAGTAATATGACTGGATTAATCAGAAAAGTAAGGATTCAAATCACAGCAGTAACCAGGATGTCTGTTTCTGCCTCATAGAATCATACACACTAAAGGAGACCATTATACCAAAGCCAATTCATTTAACAGATCATTTCACAGAGTATAAATAATTCTGGATACTTATGCCATGAAAGTTAGAGACTAAGAGCCAGACAATATGTGAAACAACAAGAATACGTATTCTTCAACAATCTTCCTACACTGTCCCTATCACCAATTAATGTCATCCCCAGCTCAAATGGACCACATCAGTTTTGCTGCACAGTCATTAGAGAAGAAGAAAATGTATTTTTTTTCTTTGGTTAGTATGCATTAAAAACTTCCAACATACGGCAGGAAGACTTCTCCTGACTGCTATTGGTTGTGAAACCCTTGCCTTACTCTCACAATGCTTTTGCAATTTAACCAGTGACAGTGAAAACATGTAACTTTCCCAATGTATTTTCAAAGTTCCAAGCAAAGGGAGACCTATAGATGGTACTTCCCCCATCCCATTTCTTTAGGTGATGAACTTTACAGTCCTGTGGTTTTCTCTTTCTCTGAAGCCTTGAATTGATATGACAGCACTAAGAAAGCTGTATGCAACTTGAGTGTTTCACAAGCTTTGTCCAAAGTTGTGAAGGGTTGTGAACAACAAAGAACATAAAGACTGTGTGCTATCCACACGTAGCTGAGCGAGGGGAAAATTTTCACTATTCATGAATACGTTACAAGGAGGATAAACTAAAGCTATTGCAACAAGACTCAGTTGTAGTCAATAAGTTCTGATGAAGCGTCACTGGATTTGAAACATAATCTCTGCTTTCTCCCAACAGATGCTGAGTTTCTCCAGCAATTTCTGTTTAAGATTTCCAGCATCTGCAGTTCTTTGTTTTATTAAAGCAAATCAGATGTTGGGATATATGAACAATTCAATATCGTACTGAAATATGGAGATACTTCTGCTACTTGATAAATCATTGCTGTGGCCCTATATAGAGTACTCTGTAAAGGTCTATCCCAGCTGCCCTGAAGTTATATTGCTGCAGATACTGAGTGGATACAAAAGGAGGCAACCAGAATGATTGAGGCGATGGAATGTTTGGACTATAAAAGGAAAGAATGTAAATTGAGAAGATTGAGTTTTTTTTAGGAATATAAAGTGCCATGACAAGCTCTATCATTTTTTTTTCCAGAGCAGTACATAAGAACATACAAGAATTTGTTCACCTCTGTCTTAAAAATATTCAATGGCATAGCCTCCACTGCCTCCTAATGTAGACAGTTTTACAGTGAGACAACCCTCTGAGACAGAAAAATGTTCTCCTCATCTCTGTCCTGAAAGGGTGACCTTTATTTTGAAACAAAGGCCCTCTAGCTCTGGACTGATCCACATTCTTGTCCACCCTGTCAAGATCATTCAGTATCTTACAGACTTCAATCAAATAACTCCTTACTCTTCCTGTGGAAACAAAGTTTGAATTTTCTTGGCCGTGCTCAACAATTGCAGGTTTTTACACTGATTATAAATGATAACGTTTAGTTGCCAAGATGTAAACTCAGATTAGATCTCAGGTCCACGACAGATACAATGGCAGTCATGGAACCCTGGGTGATTATGAATGCACAAGGAACAGAGGAATAAAGGAATTTCTGGATGAGAGAAAAAGACTATAGTCTAATCCTTCCTCATAAACCTGATCATTCCATGTATCAATCTAACAAACTCCTCTGAACACCAACGCATAACATTTTTTCTTAAATAAGGATGCCTGATTGCACACAATTATTTGTGATGTAGTTTCACTAATGCCCTGCAGAACAGGAGCCAAACATCATCACTTTTATAATGAAAAACAGAAAGTGCTGGAGAAACTCAGAAAGTCTGGCTGCATACTCAGAGAGAAAAATAAAATTAACATCTCAATTCTGATATAACTCTGCTTAACATTTGAAATGTTAACTTTGTTTATTTCTACATAGGTGCTGCCAGACTGTATAAGTTTCTACAGCAATTTCTGTTTTCATTTGAGATCTTGAACATCCTCAGTATTTTGCTGTTATTAATTTTTATTTGTATGTTCAATTCCTTTCATGATAAAGGATAATATCCCATTAGCTTACGCGATTACATATGCACCTAAAGTCTTTTTTGTCTCGGACACCAGAACACCCGAATCCCTCTACAGCTCAGAATTCTTCAGCCATTCTCTGTTTAAGTAATGCTCTGCTTTTTTTCACTTTTCTTGCCAAAGTGAACAACTTCAAAATGAAGCAAGGAGGCAGTCTGCATTCAAATGTATCCGTTGAAACAATATTGCAGTGCACAAGTGATAAATGCTTAAAACAATATCCTTGGGATGACAATGGAAGTGGTAGGTCAAATGCAGATCAGGCAGATTTTTTTCATAAAGTAATATTTTGCCCTGCAGTATGTGAATAATCTGAGATGTGACGCATGTTCATTGCAGCATCACCGAGAGGAGCAATGACTTTTGACTGGATTGTTTACAACATCCTTCCATTTGAGGTTTTCTTCACCTCCTGGCTGACTCTGTTGTAGACTTAATAAAAAAGATTGAATGTTGCAATTAGTCAACACCTCCATTATCAGTGCATCATGTAATGGTCAAGGGCAAATTTGATAGACTATAGTCTCTTTTTCTCATCCAGAAATTCCTTTATTCCTCTGTTCCTTGTGCATTCATAATCACCCAGGGTTCCATGACTGACATTGTATCTGTCGTGGACCTGAGATCGAATCTGAGTTTACATCTTGGCAACTAAATGTTATCATTTATAATCAGTGTAAAAACCTGCAATTATTGAGCACGGACAAGAAAATTCAAGCCTGTCATTGAATTTCTGGCCTTAAGCAATTTTGTGCTTCTTATCCATAGAAACTAGAAAATACTGAATTCAAATGTAATTAAATGCAATTAAAATGTACCTTCAAACAGTGTCAGTCTACACATTCTGGAATTTCTTATGGCAACACTTCCGACATTAATATCTTAATCTACAACTCCTCATATCATCTGACTAGTTATTTCTGAAATATCAAACAGTAAAAAATATTGCTATAAGCCGATATTTTCTCCATAATGAGGAACAAATCTGCCTCTTCCAACTGAACATTCCTTCAAACGTCTTTTTGTTTCCAATACATGAGAAGAGAGTGAAACCCGAACAAGATTCCTATCGACATCCATTCCTTTAATTCCTGTTCAATAGCCAAATACCTTCAGCTATAAATTTCTATCAGCTGTGGTCTGCATTAGATGCTGTGTGCGGTTACAGGAAAAATTGTCTGTTTGCTACCTTCCCACTTTAACAGAAATGATAAGGCACAACACTTGTGCTATTATTAGCCTTTCACTACTGGAATAAAGGCTCATAAATCATAAGTGCAGGAGATCTTCTCACTTGTTAAAAGTATGGCAGTAAATCACCACCAGCTTTATATCACCAGGAAAAATAATGGTATCAGACACTTAGACAGCACCAGTAATGGCTGGGTGATTCAACAGAGGATGAAGGTAGTTATGTAACTGCAAATGGTAGATCTCCTGTGGTTTTGCTAATGTGTAATGTGGGATGTGAAATGCTGTGCCCCATGTCTGACCTGATGTTGAGGGTTTGCTTCTCATTGAAATCTTGCAGTTTTCTCTCAAGTATATTGTTTATCCCTCAGCACAAGCACTCAGAGACTTGCAATTCTCCAAGGCTGAAGCCAAATCCGTCCTACTGAAACTGACTGGAAACCTCTCTGAGTTTAGGAGAGTGAATATGTAGACATTGGGGAAGTACTGAATAGTATATCAGAGAATCCCCAAGTATATATTACCCTATATTTAGCACTCTGTGTTTTTCTCTTTTTCTCTCTCTCTCTCTGTTTAGCTTTTCTCCTTTTTGAATGTTTTTCTCTAATATTCATTATTTACTCACTTTTACTGCATTTTTCTGAAATTCTCCCTCCATCTCCCTATTTCTTTCTGATTTCTTTGTATGAATGTAATAAACAGTCCTTACCTTTGCTGTAAGCTTCACACCTGCATCTCACAGCTTGCATGTGTGCTGCTAGTTTTACAGATATGACAGCCACATCACCCAGACACATTTGTACCGCACTTACTGATTCACTTCTTTCTCTCCTGGCGTACAACCAGAAGGAAGAGCTTCCAATCACCAGGGGGCAGGCATGTCAGTACCTTGCAAATCCCCTCAAGGATCAATGGAGCAGCTATGACTGAGAGCATGGCCAGTGGCAAGGCTGACACCAATAAAGATGACACCATGCTACAAGCTAATCCTTCTTTGCACAATCTCTCAATCCTTTCTGATTTACAACATGCTCATGGCATAAATACACTCCTCTTGCTTTCCCACCTCTCCTCTCCAATACTCTACTGCCTTTTAGACACCTGAGAAACTCAACCCAGCTAGACAGTGATTGAAAAGCAAGAAATGGAAAAACAGGAAGATGGTGATGCAAAAGAATCCTCATCACTCAATCTCAGGCTCACAGACATTGGCTGAGATATTGATACTGCGCACACAATTACACAACAGGCACAAATGCTCCATACTTAGGGCAAGGCAAAGGGTTAGAATTCAGATTAGGGTGACAGTTGTGCTGCAGAGGGTTCAGATGAGGACTTGAATGTGTTAGACCACAGGGAGTAGTGAATGGTCTCTTTAATCCATTTGCATGTCAGTTTGTACACAAGTCAGAACGCAGCGCAAGACAATATAAAAGAGTCTTTTGTAAATAAGAGGAAGTGTTTATGGGTTATTTTTTAAAATTAATATTAATACACCCTTGTATGAGATTGAGTTTGTAAGTTAGAGCAGTTGTAAGTCAGATGTTTGTAGATCAGGTATCCCTGTGCAGGAAAATGGTGGGTATGTACACAGAAATATTTGGTGCACTGAAAGCCTGCGGTCACTGTCAATGATCTTGGAGGAGTCCAGCACCAACTTAGCACACACCGTACAGCTTGCCCATTCCATCAAGAGAGCAGCCAATCCCATGTATATCAAACCATGGTTATTGTCTGAAAGCCAATGGTTCAGTTTCCATCACAATGCAAGCAGGAGCCACCCAATGTTTAAATGTTGCAATGGAAGCTTCAGCTAGGGAACATTGAAATTCCTATTTGTTTGTGTAAACTGGATTATCCGGCACACAAACTCAGGCTGCTGCCATCATGGACAGTGTTCAAAGGTAGATCCGTGGAACACAAATTTGTTATTCTCTCTCAGGATGACAGCATTCATTCTCCCATCGCTGCCACTCCACCACTGCCTGCCCACCTGTGTGACTGTGTTACCACAGATTGCTGCTACCATTGCTAACATGGTGCAGTCAAAAGCCAGGCCTTCGAAAACCGGAAGTGGGTAAGCTTGTCCTGTATGTCATCTCAAGGCTATCCGGTATGTCATCTGTATTCACCCCAAAGAAAGTCAATAACCTCATTCCAGCCCTGCTGCAGTCACTGGAGTTGCCCTGCACAGGAGCATTGTGACAGACAAAGGTCGCACATGACAGACACAAAGTTAGCTTTTGCCTGGAATAGTGGATTTATTAATTTGATTCGGACTGTCTGTTTCATAGTGGCTGTTGTGAGTTGTGCCTCAGAGATATGCACATTGGTTTCCATGTCTATTTTATAGTCCTGTTAAAAGCCTGCAGCAAAACTTTCCAATTTACTTTTGGTTTCTGTTTCTCAGTCACCGCACTGAGGCTTCGCTGTCAGCACAAAAACCAGAGAGGAGTCAAGAAGCCAGCAAAACAAACACTAAACAATTGAATGTTACATCTTTTCTCCTTTGTAAATTTAAAACACCTCACTTAAAATTAAACCATCCTAAACACAAACATGGAATACTCCTTAGAGTTTATTTCTTAAAAGCTCCTTAGAGTTCAGCTTGCCTGTTTCTTTATGGTTACAGAAATAGTATTTGAGATCTGAAAGTTATTGGTAATGGTGCTCTGATGTACAGACATGATCAGCTGGATGACCAACACTCAAGTTGCTCATGAAAGAAGGAAATGTAACCTCATAATCACCATCCTCCAAATATCCTGGTCTACTCATTAATAAGCGTCTTGCATTACCTTTACATTGCCGGACAGATGTTGATACCAAGCAATTGCTTGGCCTGCTGTGGTCCTATTAGAGATGGCAAGAGTTTACAATCACGATTCAGCAGCTGGAGGTGAACCCAATGCCGAACTTCCACTTGTAGTTTCCATGCGCGCATTTACTTGTCGAAGAACCCTTTTCCTTTACCTTCTTGCTTTGCACTTTTAAGATATAGAGTTACAGAGTTATACAGTACAGAAACAGACCCTTTAGTCCAAGACAACAAGGTGCAGGGCTGGATGAACACAGCAGGCCAAGCAGCATCATAGGAGCAGAGAGGCTGACGTTTCGGGCCTAGACCCTTCATCAGAAAAGGGGGAGGGGAAGGGGGTTTTGAAATAAATAGGGAGAGAGTGGGAGGCGGATAGAAGCGGGATAGAGGAGAGGATAGGTGGAGAGGAAACAAACAGGTCGAAGAGGCGGGGATGGGGCCAGGAAAGGTGAGTGTAGGTAGGGAGTTAGGAAGGGGATAGGTCAGTCCAGGGAGGACGGACAGGTCAAGGGGGCGGGATGAGGTTGGTCGGTAGGAGATGGAGGTGCGGCTTGAGGTGGGAGGAGGGGATAGGTGGGAGGAAGAACAGGTTAGGGAGGCAGGGACGAGTTGGACTGGTTTTGGGATGCGGTGGGGGGAGGGGAGATTTTGAAACTTGTGAAATCCACATTGATACCATTGGGCTGCAGGGTTCCCAAGCGGAATATGAGTTGCTGTTCCTGCAACCTTCGGGTGGCATCGTTGTGGCACTGCAGGAGGCCCAGGATGGACATGTCGTCTGAGGAATAGGAGGGGGAGTTGAAATGGTTCGCGACTGGGAGGTGCAGTTGTTTGTTGCGAACCGAGCGTAGGTGTTCTGCAAAGCGGTCCCCGAGTCTCCGCTTGGTTTCCCCGATGTAGAGGAAGCCACACCGGGTACAGCGGATGCAGTATACCACATTGGCAGATGTGCAGGTGAACATCTGCTTGATGTGGAAAGTCTTCTTGGGGCCTGGGATGGGGGTGAGGGAGGAGGTATGGGGGCAGGTGTAGCACTTCCTGCGGTTGCAGGGAAAAGTGCCGGGTGTGGTGGAGCTGGAGGGGAGTGTGGAGCGGACAAGGGAGTCACGGAGAGAGTTGTCCCTCCGGAAAGCAGATAAAGGTGGGGAGGGAAAGATGTCTTTGGTGGTGGGGTCGGATTGCAGATGGCGGAAGTGTCGGAGGATGATGCGTTGGATCCGGAGGTTGGTGGGGTGGTACGTGAGGACGAGGGGGATTCTTTTTTGGTTTTTATTGCGTGGACGGGGTGTGAGGGATGAGGTGCGGGAGATGTGGGAGACACGGTTGAGGGCGTTCTCGACCACCGAGGAGGGGAAGTTACGGTCCTTGAAAAACGAGGACAACTGAGATGTACGGGAGTGGAATGCCTCATCCTGGGAGCAGATGCGGCGGAGGCGAAGGAATTGGGAATAGGGGATAGCATTTTTGCAGGAAGGTGGGTGGGAGGAGGAGTATTCTAGGTAGCTGTGGGAGTCGGTGGGCTTGAAATGAATATCGGTTTCTAGGTGGTTGCCCGATATGGAGACAGAGAGGTCCAGGAAGGGGAGAGAGGTGTTAGAGATGGTCCAGGTAAACTTAAGGTTGGGGTGGAAGGTGTTAGTGAAGTGGATGAACTGTTCGAGCTCCTCGTGGGAGCACGAGGCGGCGCCGATACAGTCATCAATGTAACGGAGGAAGAGGTGGGGTTTAGGGCCGGTGTAGGTACGGAAGAGGGATTGTTCCACGTAACCTACAAAGAGGCAGGCGTAGCTTGGGCCCATGCGGGTACCCATGGCTACCCCCTTTGTCTGTAGGAAGTGGGAGGAATTGAAAGAGAAGTTGTTGAGTGTGAGGACGAGTTCGGCTAAGCGGATGAGGGTATCAGTGGAGGGGGACTGGTCGGGCCTGCGGGACAGGAAGAAGCGGAGGGCCTTAAGGCCATCTGCATGGGGAATGCAGGTGTAGAGGGACTGGACGTCCATGGTAAAGATGAGGTGTTGGGGACCGGGGAATTGGAAGTTCTGGAGGAGGTGGAGGGCGTGGGTGGTGTCACGGACATAGGTAGGGAGTTCCTGGACCAAGGGGGAGAAAATGGAGTCGAGATAGTTGGAGATCAGTTCGGTGGGGCAGGAGCAGGCGGAGACAATGGGTCGACCAGGGCATTCAGGTTTGTGGATTTTGGGAAGGAGATAGAAGCGGGCAGTGCGAGGTTGGGGAACGATGAGGTTGGAGGCCGTGGGTGGGAGGTCACCTGAGGTGATGAGATGTTGCCGGGTTTGGAGGGTTTGAGTTATACAGAAAGGCTGTTTAGGCAGGAGTTTTCTTTCCCTGGTGCATCGGAGGCTGAGGGGTGGCCTTTGTAGAGGTTTATAAAATATTGAGGGGCATGGATAGGGTGAATAGCTGAGGTCTTTTTCCCAGGGTAGGGTAGTCCAAAACTAGAGGGTATGGATTTAAGGTGAGAAGGGAAAGATTTAAAAGGGATCTGAGAGGCAACTTTTTCATGCAGAGAGTAGTGCGTGTATGGAACAAACTGCCAGAGGAAGTGATGAATGTGGCTACAATTACAGCATTTAAAAGGCATCTAGATGGGTATACAAAT
>NC_063337.1:22614652-22637655 GCF_021869965.1 Rhincodon typus
ATCCGAGACAACAAGGTGCAGGGCTAGATGAACACAGCAGGCCAAGCCGCATCATAGGAGCAGAAAGGCTGATTTTTCGGGCCTAGGAGGGTCTAGGCCCGAAACGTCAGCCTTTCTGCTCCTATGATGCTGCTTGGCCTGCTGTGTTCATCGAGCCCTGCACCCTATATTAAATGCTAATCTGGTTCAGTCACAAAACACTTGATGCTCCTCATGGATATTGCTGTTTATATGGCATGTAGAATTTGGGTTGAAAAATATACTTAATGCTGAGCAAATTAAGAATATATTTTGTGCATACTTCCTCTCCAAGATTTCTCGTTTCCCCCCTTGTCTGAAATCAACAGTTCTTACTGGAATATGGTTCTACCCTGATATTAATAATGCAGCAGTATAGGAGTTGGAACGTCATGTTAAGGTTGTACAGAATGTTGGTGATGCCTCTTCTGGAGTACCATGTCCAGTTCTGGTCTCTCTGCTTTAGGAAGAATATTATTAAACTGGAGAGGGTTCAGAAAAGATTTACCAGGGTGTTGTCAGGAAATTGTAGGGAGCGGCAGAATAGGCTGGGATGTTTTTCACTGGAGCATAGGAGGTTGAGGGGTGACCATATAGAGGCTTATAAAATCATGAGGGGTATAAATAGGGTGAATGACAGGTGTCCTTTCCCTAAGGTGGGGGATTTCAATATCAGAGGGCATAATTTAATGTGAGAGGAAAAAGATTTAAACAAGGCATGGACGCAATTTTTTTTACGCAGTGTGGTTTGTGTGTGGAATGAATTTCCAGAGGAAGTGTTGGATGCGGATACAGTTACAACATTTAAAGGGCATTTGGATGAGTACCTAAATAAGAAATGTTTGGAGGGATACAGACCAAGCACAGGCACGTAGGATTAGTTTAGTTTGGGATTATGGTTGGCATAGACTGGTTGGACCGAAGGATCTGTTTCCGTGCTAAATGATTCTGTGACTCTATGACCCAAACAGATTTTTACTCCTGGGAGCATCACAACTGAGTCTAACCTTTCCTCAGCTGAAGTCTGTAAGGCAAAGGAACATGAGTGGGTCATTTACCCCCTCAAGCCCGTTCTACCATTCAATAAGATCATGCCTGATCTGTGACTTAACTCTGTATCCCCATCTTTTCTTCATGTCAGCTGATACCTCCAATTAATAAAAGTCTATCCACCTCAGATTTAATAGTTACAATTGATGTAGAATCAAGTGGCAAAATTTCTGCCACCCTTCGACATAGAAGTGTTTTTGAAGTTATAAGGAAGAGGTGCTTCCCACAGAAAACTGACTGGAAATAGCAGCCGGGTCACCTCCTTCTGTGCTGAAAACATACTTGTTATGAGCAGACCCTGGGCAAGTTTCCCAATTTGCTATAACTTTTGATGGATTGCTCCAAACTGTTAAGTTTCAGGTGAGGAAGGATGAATTCTGATTTCACCCACTATCTTGTTTGGTTGTAACAAGGTTAATTTAGAAAAGATCCCTACCCTTATGGATATGTTTCTTCTACACCCAAATTAACTTGTGTTTTGAGAGGAGTCAATTTAGCCAGGCTGTGTTTTTAACTAACAAAGTGCGGTTTTATTAATTACTGGACAGGAATAGAAATTCCAAGGCTGCTCATGTACAAACAGAGTAGAAATAAGCGGTGAGTGCAGAAAATCAAAAGTGAAAATCCCTATTATATTGATCAGGCCTGAATTGTTCATGAAGAGCCAATAAGATTACATTTTAGCTGTTATTGCGTGCACCCAGTAGCATTAATGTGGCAGTTGACTTTTGAGATTCTCGATTTTGTAGTCTGATTGCAGTTCCTCTATCATGATTCGTTTTTTCTCAACTGGTTTGCAGTACTTAGCATGGAAGAATGCCTTTACCTGAAGCACAGGAACTAGATCTTCCACTGTGACCGTCATAGCATGCTAATGCGTGAACACAGGCTGGAACATAGGTAAGCATTCAGTCTACTAGTCCACTGTAGGAGACCTGGAAGTGGCTTTTTAACCCCTGACTTAGTGTGTTCCTGGAGGGTAAAACAGACATTTCTACAATGCGGTGGCTTTCTGTTAAAAGGGAGAGATAGTCACGTTCCTCATTATTTCTTGTTGTTTAGTCTCTCCCTGTTTGAAGTTTCCCTGACAAATTATCAGTGCAACTTTCCATCGGCTCCACACAGCAACTTGCCAGACGGTCATGGAATTTAAATTTAACCCTTCTTTATAAATTATAGACTATATAAGAATTTCTAATTTTTGCATTAGCTCCTCATAGTTTACCCAATGGAGGCCTAAGATGATTCTGGTGAACCTATGCCTTTCTCACTGTAAGTTGAATAAATTCTTCCTCAAATGTACCCTCAGCTATGCTGATGGTGCCCCTGGTGTATTTTAGCAAGGGCTTTGTATAGATTAATCATAAACTCTATAATCTTACATTTTTTCCTCTGGATAAAGACTTTTTTATTCTTTATTCATTCACGGGAAGAGGGTATCGCTGGCCAGGCAGCATTTATTGCCCATCCCTAATTGCCCAGAGGGCAGTTAAGAATCAAACACATTGCTGTAGGCCAAATCAGGTGAGAATAACGGTTTCCTTCCCTAAAGACATTGGTGAACCAGATGGGTTTTTCCTGACAACTGATTCATGGTCATCATTAGACTCTTAATTCCAGTTATTTATTGAATTCAAATTTAACCATCTACCACAATGGGATCTGAACCTGGGTCTCTGGGTAAACAGACCAGCAACAATACTGCTAGGCCATCACCTCCCCTTTACATTGCATTAGCCTTTTGATTATTTTCTGTACCTGTTACACAGGATTTACTTAACTGCACAAAATGGCAATCCAGAGAAGAAGCTTTGACTGATTCTAGCTCCCATTAGTCTAGGATCTATGAGATCAAATTGTTGTAAGGCGGTGTATTCATTACTGTCTTTTTGTAGAATGACCTGATCTAGGCCGTGCTTGGGTAAGCTTAATCTTGGTGATTTAATTTGTTCCCTTGTTCCTTTGTTTATGTGATTAGAGGTCACATTCCAGGTACCTTATTCATCCTAAATATCAAATTTTGATTTTTTTTTCCAATAAACCATTTTGTCACATGCTTTTGTCAAGTATTACTGTCGGTATTGATTTCATTATGATTCTTGCACGTCTGTTTTCTCAGTGAGAAAGAAAACTGAAATGAAAAATACAAAAGAACACACAAATTAAAATGGCTGTCCTCCAATTTCATTGCCTGTTTCAGTATACACAGACAGAAGCTGCTCTGTCTTTGAGAAACCCCTGTTCGTGAGCTGGATCAGAGCCATTTGATTAAATAGATTCCAGTTCCTTTGTGTGGCCATTTTGTGTACTTTCCCTAATGACACATCTCTACTTAGTTACATGTGACCAATCTGACACATGTCTGGCAATCAAATTTGAAGATTAGACTGAGAATCTCTGGGGCATGATTCAATTCCTTGATCTGCTGTGAATCAAAAAAATAAAAGTTGCTTCTTGCTAAAGGGACACATTGAGGAACTAAGCAACTGTGTCATGGCAAAGGTCAGATTAAATTGAAATTACAAGGATTAATTTTAAAAATGCATCTGAAATAGACAGCACTAACACTGTCTACTTTTAGATAAAGGTTACTTAATTTTAAGGAATATTCACTTATGAATAAAGTAATATTAAAAACGCATTTTGCTTCGTAATTTAGCACTTTCTATTTATAAGGTGAAATTCCCCAAGTGATGAAGTACTACTGTCTGCCGGCACTGGTCAACTGTTGCTAGAATTCAGGAGAAGAGAGGAGAATATCGGAAAGAAGGAAAAAAAACCTCGATCAGTCATGAAAATCAAAAGGGTTAAAAAGAAACCTTACACTTCTGAGCTCTTAATTCCAAAGAAGGATCATATTAAATGCGAAACATTAACTGTGTTTCTCTCTCCACCATTGCCGCTGGACAGGCTGCCAGATCTGTTTCTATTTCAGATCTCCCGAATCTGCAGTATTTTGCTTTTATTTACATTTCTGAGCATCATTCACGGTCTTAAGATGCCCCAGAGAACTTTACAGCCAATAAACCTCATATGATTGATTAGTCACTGTTGTAATGTAGCCATTACAAGCACAGCAAGGGCCCATACATAGCATGAGGTCATGGCCAGATAATCTGTTTTTTACTGATGTGGGTTGAAGGGTAAATATTGGCCAGGAAACCAGGGGAGAGCTCCTTTTCTGCCAACAATGTAGCAGAGATAAAACAACACCTGAGAGGACAGACAAGTCCCTATTTAACCTTTAAATCAAAATATGGGAACTTCCTCAGTTCTGCAATGAGATTTCAGCCGGGATTATTAAATTAAGCCACTGCATGAGTTTGGATGCAAGGTCATCAACATGAACATCAACTCTGTTTCTCTCTCCATGTGTACTATTAGACCTGTTAGTATTTCTAGCATTTTCTGGTTTTATATAGGGATTGAAATCCTCTGTTTGCTATTTTTAGCATGACCATTCATGCATTTGCAAAATTCCTCATGATTATTTATAAAAGTGCATATCAAATACAGACAGAACTGAAATTAAATGGAATGAGATGAGGGACAGCAACTGTCTTCAAGTAAATATACTCACATTAAAAGTAATTGCAATGGTGCATACGCAGCTATGTAATAGGTCCCTAATGGTCAGCCTCTGCTGAAAGGGGGCAGGTGGAAGGGAAATATATAGATAAATGCTTCTCAAAACAACTTTCAGTAATACAACATGTTAACAGGCCCTTCGGCCCAAACTGGTCCATGTTGACCATGGTGCCTCAGCTAGTTCCAATTGCTCACATTTGGTCCATATCCCTCTAAGTCCTTCCCATCCATGGACCTATACAAATGTTTTTAAATGTTGCTATTGTACCTGCCTCAACCACTTTCTCTGACAGCCCATTCCATATATGCACCACACTGTGCATGAAGATGTTTCCCCTCAGGTCCTTCTTAAATCTTTCCCCTCTCACCTTAAACCTATGCCCTCTAGTTTCCAATTCCCCATCCCAGGGAAATAGACAATATGCTTTCATCCTATCTATGCCCTTATGATTTTATACACCTCAATAAGGTCACCCCTCATTCTCCTACATTCCAAGGAATAAAGTCCTATCCTGGCCAACCTCTCCCTATAACTCAGGCCTACTAGTCCTGGCAACATCCCCTAAATCTTCTTTGCACAGTTTCCACTTTATCGATGTCTTTCCTATAACAGGTGACCAAAACTGCACACAATACTCCAAGTGTGGCCTCACCAATGACTTATACAACTATAACATAACATCCCAACTCCTATACTCAATGCCTCGGCCGATGAAGGCCAGCATGCTAAATGCTGTCTTCACCACCCTGTCTACCTGTGATGCCGCTTTCAACGAACTATGTACTTGTACTCCTAGGTCCCTTTGTCCCACAACACTCCTCAGGACCTTACCATCTACTGTCTCAGTCCCACCTTGGTTTGATTTTCCAAAATGCAACACCTCACACTTATCTATATTGAATTGCATTTGCCAATCCTCAGCCCACTTCTTCATCTGATTAAGATCCCTCTGTAATTTTTGATAACCACCTTCGCTATCAATGATATCTCCTAATTTTGTATCATCAGCAAACTTGCTAATTATGCCTTGTACATTCACATCCAGATCATTTATATAAATAACAAATAACAAAGGTCACAGTGCCAACCTTTGGAGCTCACCACTAGTCACAGCCCTCCAATCTGAGAAACAACATTCAACCGTCTCTCTCTTCTTCCTTCCTTCGAGCCAACTTTGAATCCAATTAGCTAGCTCTCCCTGGATCCCATGCGACCTAACCTTCACGACTAGCCTGTCATGTGGGACCTTGTCGAAGGCCTTACTGAAGTCCACATAGACTACCCTCATCTATTCTCTTGGTTACCTCTTCGAAAAGCTCTAAAACATTTGTCAGACATGACTCCCTGTGCACAAATCCATGCTGACTATCCCTAATCAGACCTTGGCTATCCAAATGTTGGTTGATCCTGTCCCTCAGTATCCTCTCCAATAATTTGCTGACCACTGATGTCAGGCTCACTGGCCTGTAGTTCCCTGGATTGTCTTTGCTACATTTCTTAAACAATGGAACAACCTCAGCCATCTTCCAGTCTTCAGGAACTTCAACAATGGCTAAAGATGAAGCAAAAATCTTTGCAAGAGCCTCTGCAATTTCTTCCCAAGCCACCCACAATGTCCAAGGATGGACTTGATCAGGCCCAGGGAATTTATCCACCTTAATGTGCTTTAAGGCTGCAAACACCTCCTCTCTGGTAATATGTATGCGGTCCAAAACATCCCCACTTATTTCCCTTATTTGCTCGGTAAATACTGAGGAGAAATATTCATTAAAAATCTCCCCCATCTCCTATGGCTCCACACATAGACAGCCATGCTGATCTTTAAGGGGACCTATTCTCTCACGAGCCACCCTTTTACTCTTAACATAGCTATAGAACCTCTTGGGATTACCCTTAACCTTATCTGCCAGATCTATCTCATATCCTCTTTTTGCTCTTCTGATTTTCCTCTTAAGTGTGCTTCTACAATTTTTATTGTCATCTAGGGATTCACTTGAGCTTGATAGCTTAAACATTAAGTATGATTTCTTCTTTTTCTTGACCAGAGCCTCAATATCCCTCGTCAGTCAGGGATCCCTAAACCTACCAGTTTTTCCCTTCACCTTAACAGGGACATACTGTCCATGGACTCTTGATATCACATTTTTAAAAGCCTCCCATTTGCCAGTCATTCCTTTTCCTTCAAACAGACTCACCCAGGCAACCTCAGATAGATCCTGCCTAATTGCCCCAAAATTGACCCTGCTCTAGCTTAACACTTTAACCTGTGGAACTGCCCTATTTTTTTCCATAACTATGCTAAAACTAAGAGAGTTATGGTCACTGCACCTAAAGTGCTCTCTGACTGACACTTCAGTCTCTTGCTTGACCTCGTTTCCTAAGACGAGGTCCAGTGTTGCACATTGGGTGGCCCCAGTCAATACAGGAGAAATTAAAATCTCCAACCAATACTTTTCTATTTTTCCTACAGGTATCTGCAATCTCTCTGCACATCTGCTCCTCTCGTACCCATTGGCAATTTAGGGGTCTATAATATAGTATCAACAGAGTGACCATCCCCTTCTTGTTTCCAAGTTCTAACCGTATGGCCTCATTTGATGACCCTTTAAGAATATCCTCTCTGAGCACTGTTGTTATGTCCTCCCTTATCAAAAGGGCAACTCCCCCTCCTCGCCTACTTGTGCTTCTGTCATGCCTGTTGTTTCTGTATCCTGGAAATTGAGCTGCCAGTCCTGCTCTTCCCTCAGCCATGTTTCTGTTATGGCTACAATATCCCAGTCCCCAGACCCAATCCATGCTCTGAGCTCATCTGCCTTACCAGTCAGGCATGGTGCAGTGAAATAAATGCACTTTAAACCAGAAGTCTTTTCCCTCCCTTTACTATGCCCCTGACTATGAATAATAAACTTGCTTTTGATGGCTAATGTATTTCCCCCGACTTCTTGATGGCTGCTCTCTTATTCAGAGACCCACTCCCCTGCCAAACTAGCTTAAACCCTCCTGGGTAACATTAACAAATCTCCCCACGAGGATATTGGACCCTGTCTGGTTCAAGTGCAACCCGTCCCTCTTGTACAGATCACCTCTATCCCAGAAGAGATCTCAATGATCCAAGAACTGAAAATCCTGTCCTCTACACCACCTCCTCAACCACACATTCATCTGGCCTATCTGTCTATTTCTGTCCTCACTGGCGTGCAGCACTGGCAGTAATCTGGAGATCACTACCCTTGAGGTCCTGAGTTTTAAATTCTTAACTAACTCCCTATACTCATTTCGCAGGACCCCATCCCTTTGTTTACCTATGTCATTTGTACTGATGTGCACAATGACCTCTGGCTGTTCGCCCTTCCCTTTCAGAATGTTCTGCAACTGCTCAGAGACATTCTTGACCCTGGTACCTGGGAGGCAACACACCATCCTGGTGTCTCTTCTGTCTCTTCAGAATTTCCTGTCTGTCCCCCTCACAAGTGAGTCTCCTATCAGTATCTCTCTGGCTGGCTGCACCCTTTCCCTCTGAACCTCAGAGCCTGTCACAGTGCCACTGACCTGACTGCTGCTGCTAGGCCCTGAAAGGTCATCCCCTCGAAACAGTATCCAAAGCAGTATACCTGTCATTGAGGGGAATGGCCACAGGGGAACCCTGCACTATCTGCTTTCCCCCTTTACCTCTTCTGGTGGTCACCCAGCTACTTGCAGCCTGCACCTTAGGAGTGACCACTTCACTATAGCTCTTATCAATGATGTTCTCTGCACCCCGGATGATCCTGAGTTCATCCAGCTCTAGCTCCAGTTCCTTAACAGGGTCTGTCAGGAGCTGCAACTCGGTGCATTTCTCACAGGTGTAGCCACCAAGGATACTGGAAGTCTCCCTGATCTCCCACATCCTTCAAAAGGAGCAAGCCACTGCCCTAACTTCTTGGCTTTGGGCCAAGCATCAGCAGGTTTCCAGTTTCTGGATCATTGGAGAATTGGTGTATGCCCAGAGGTGTGTTTTGGGATCCCTCTGTGGGAATTTCCAATCAGGTTTGAATTTCCAGTGAGCACATCCCCTGCGCCCTGGAACTCTCCTTAGGAGACTTCAAACAGTTTCATCTGACTTACCTGAAATATAAAGATACCAACTAGGAGCAGAACTCCATTCAGGCCCTGGAGCCTGCTCCTCCTTTCAAGAAGATCATGGCTGCTCTGGTTGCATTCTGACTACTAAGTTCCCATCATGCTGAGTTATGCAGGAAATGTCAGGTTGAAAAGTCCTAGTTTTAACTCCTGGGTAACTATATTAACAACACCTCCCCCCAGCCCCTTGCGTCCACCAACTCCCTTCTAGAATTATGGACTAATTCTCCTAACACCCCGATTCGCTCCTGAACACCCTTTCCTGACTGACCACCCACCTCACTCAAGTTGTATGATGGATCCTCAACATAGCTCATCTGTGAAGGGTACATCTGATAGGTTTATTACCACTATCTTCTTTTCCTGGTAGGGTCCTACTTATTTTAGTGGGGTACAGATAAGCCACTTGGTAGTCTAATAAGGTGAGCATCTGGTCTTAAACAATATGTACTTTATTTCATGATAGCAACTAAGTTCAAATTACATTGATATGGTGTTGTTGCATGGCAATGAAGGAGACCCTGAGGTTAGGTCTTATTCCTTCAAGATCCAAACCTGTTCTCCCCACTCAGGTCCACATGATGTCATCATATTGGACAGTGTTTAATACACTCCTCAGTTTTAGCCATCTCAGACCATTGCACAGTTATACAAAATCTCCCCTTAAGCATTTTCCCATTCAAATTATTTACACGTTCATGTATGTAAAAACTTTTACCACTAACCCATCTTCTGCCAAGTAGAGTCATAGAGAAATACAACACAGGAACAGGCCATTTGATCCAACTCGTCCATGCTGACCAGATATCCTAAATTAATCTAGTCCCATTTGCCAGCTTTTGGCCCATATCCCTCTAAACCCTTCCTGTTCATATACCTATCCAGATGCCTTTTAAATGTTGTAATTGTATCAGCCTCTACCACTTCCTCTGGAAGTGGCAGCTCATTCTATACGCAACACCTTCTGCGTGAAAAAGTTGCCCCTTAAGTCCCTGTTAAATCTTTCCCCTCTCACCTTAAACCTATTCCTTCTAGTTTTGGACTCCCCCACCCCAGGGAAAAGACGTTGTCTATTTACCCTATCCATGCCCCTTATGATTATATAAACCTCTATAAGGTCACCCCTCAACCTGCGATGCTCCAGGGAGAATAGGCCCAGCCTATTCAGCCTGTTCCTATAGCTCAAACCCTCCAACCCTGGCAACTTTCTTTTAAATATTTTCTGAGCCCTTTCTAGTTCCACAATATCCTTCCAATAGGAGGGAGACCAGAATTGCACACAATACTCCAAAAGTGGCCAAACCAATGTCCTGTACAGCCGTAACATGACCTCCCAACTCCTGTACTGAATGCACTGACCAATAACGGCAAACATACCAAACGCCTTTTTCACTACCCTCTCTACCTATGACCCCACTTCCAAGGAACTATGAACCTGCACTCCAACTTCTCTTTGTTCAGCACAACTTTGACTTCACAGTCAGGCAGTCTGTTGGGTTCACTATCCTTTCAGATGCATTCTCTTTGGACTTGTAGGATTGGTAGGTTTCTGGATTGAAGACTATTAACTTGATTCTCCTCTTGGCAGTGTGAGTTCTATAAGTCCCTTTAAACTGCAGGATTTTTGATCTCTTAGATTTTCTTTGCGTAGGTCATCTTTCCTGCTGTAATCAGCAATTGTTACAATTTCTGGACGATCCTTAATCCCTTGAACTTCCTTCATGGAGGACAGCTGCTCTGTTGAAACGGTTTTTTTTGCAGTATCCTGGATTTCTGAGCCAGGCAATTTCTTTTTGAATCTGTGGACATTGTCCTGCATCTGTGAGCACTGATTGTTTCATCTTAGATGTGGTTTCCATGATATTGAATGTGCCACATCTTCAGTGACTGTGAGCAGGCTTCTCTTCTCAATCTGCCAAGGACTCTGTGCTGAAGCGTGTAGACTTAACTTTGTTGCTGAACTTGGACCTTTTCATTCACTCTAGGTGATTGTGGTATTGTTTAAACAACAAATTCATGTCTTCAGTTGTACTGCATGAGGACTGTTTCTGGTTTGCGATGATCTGTCATTAGTACTGATGCTTCCTGGGAAATTAAAGAAATGAAACATTCTGCTTGAACTGGGATTCCACAGTCTTGGAGGGGGTCCAGAGGAGGTTACAAGAATGGTCCCGGGAATGAAGGGCTTGTCATATGAGGAGCGGTTAAGGGCTCTGGGTCTGTACACAATGGAGTTTAGAGCTGTTTAGAAACAGTTTTGATTGTGTTAATTGAGGGATGGCTTACCTGATCTGTTGAGTATTTGTAGCATTTTCTGTTTTTATTTCAGGTTAACTTGGTGGGCTGGGTGGAATCCCAAGTTCTCCCCTGATCTGCAAGCTGTGCTGGAAAGGCAGTTGCCTGTTTATCTATTTTATGCAATACCCCTGCCTCATTCAGTTGCAGGGGTTCCTGAGGTCTGGAAAATCCAGAAAAGCCAACAATGACCTTGAAACACAGACAAAATCTTGCATTGCCTCGTTCAAAATTTCAACGAATGATCTCTCTGCACCCACCAATGCCCACACCGCCATTAAATCAGGAAGTGGGAAAGTTGAAGAGTAGAGTTGGGCTCCCATTTGAGATATACTACATTCGAATTTCCCAGTCATTTTTCAGAAGATGTTAGTGTTATACTGAAAGTATAGAGGAGTCTGTTCCAGCCTGGAGACTGAGGTTATCTCAGGAATATCACAGCTGACGTCTCACAAAAGGAATCTTTGCAGCACAGATGAAAGCTCAAAATGTCTGTAAGTCAGATGGTGGTGATACAGGCTGTCTTATGGATATATGGAAGCAATGAACTCCAGTGGCATGATGGCGGCAGTGGCACTTTGGGGTGGTATGTTCCATTTTTATTCAGAATGTCAGCACTTCTGCTCCTCCATTACCACCCCAAGTAATGCCCAGTACAGTGCCAGAAGGTGAACTGTCATAGACTGCCCTGGCAACAGCTGAGATGCACTTGAGAGTTAGTGGTGAGATAGTGATAACTACTACCATGTGGAGCAGCTGAGGCAAATAACATAACAGGCATTTACTAAATAAATGCATGAGGAAGAAGACAACAGAAGGCAACGTTGATAGTTTAAAATGGTGTAAAGTGGTAAGAAGCCCAGGTGGTACATCAACTGCAATATAGTTAGGCTGAATGGCCTCTCTCTGTAGTGAATTTTTCCTACTGTGCCTTTGGAACAATGAGATTTTTTTTCACGATATGTTCCAAGTTAACCAACTGCGAACATTCTTGACAATAGTCTGTGAACTCACAGACTCACCAGAACACAAGAATTGGGAGCAAGAGTCAGCCATCCTTTGTAGATTCTGGTGAGACCAGGATGTGTAAAAGTGGACCCTGCTCTTCACCCAGTTTAGATGCAGGAAGGTTGTTTCCCCTTGTGGAACAATCTAGAACCAGAGGGCATAATCTCAGAGCAAAGGGCCACCAATTTAAGAGGGGGATCAGAAGGAATTTCTTCTCTCAGAGGGTTGTGAATCTGTCAAATTCTTGCCTCCATAGGTCTATATAGACTGTACCATTTAGTATATTCAAGACTGAGATAGACAGGTTTTTAATCAGTAAGGGAATTGAGAGTTACGGGCAAAGGTAGGTGAGGGGAGTTGAGGATTATCTGATCGGCTATCATCTCATTGAATGGCAGAACAAACTCAATGCGATGAACAACCCCTGCTCCTATGTCTTATGGCCATTCAGCCCCTAGAACTGGCTCTTCCATTCGATAAGGCCATGGCTGATGTACTTGGGGTCCTAACTCCACTCCAAGCTGTACTGAACACGACATGAATTCAAAAAGGAGTGGCTCTCTCAAAGCAATAGAAAAATGTTAAATTCACACTGGTAAAACTGAAAGCAAAACATGGAATAACCCAGAACAAATCTTAAAAAAATAGATTATTCTGAGCTCAGATGTCACTAATCTAAAATAATGAAGCAAAGAATGATTATGGAATAGAAAAAAGTAAGCTCCTTTGGAATCCTTCAATGATATTTTCCCAAGTTAACTTTATTACAGCTGGCCCACAGGAAATCTGAAATTATTTTGTTCTTGTTGGCGAAGAGCTCTGTTTTGATTGTCTGAAAACTCAGTAGCTTACAGCTCACTAGGCTAGTGTTTCACATTCCTGTCTGAATGCCAATATTCCTCAAACAAGGTTTCTAGACACCAACATTTTCTGCACTTATACATGGGTTAGAGGCCTCCTGTGTTTCTGAACTTTTGACTTTTTGCTGTCACTGTGAGATAGAGGCACAGGGTGAAGGATCTGCCAGTGTTCAGATTGGTGAACTCAGCCATAATTCAGCATTCTGTCTAATTTTTTATAGATCTGTATATGGTACTTTTAAGACCCACTTAGATCTGGCATTGACTTGATGGGCCAAATGGTCTCCTTCTGTTATGAAACAACCCTAAAGGCTGGAATTTTCTAATTCTGAATCAGGGTGGAATGGAGTCCACACACTGACAGCAACCAGGACATTGGCTTTCGAACCTGGTCAGAGAGTAGTCAGAGTCCCTGATGTCCCACCTCTGTTCTCCTCCCATCATCCACCCGTTTGAGACAGACCCATCACTAGGGTCACCAAGGAGGCAATCATGTGAAAATCCTGTCTGCCAGCAGTCTGAACGTAAATGAGAGAACACGACAGAAGTGTTTCCTGCTTTAGATGGGAAAATCCAGCCCCACGCTCCTATGATGTATTGTAAAGTTAGTTCCTGCAACAAGGGTGACACGGTGGCTCAGTATTTAGCACTAGTGCCTCACAGCGCCAGGGACCAGTGTTCAATTCCAGCCTTGGGTACTTGTCTGCATGGAGTTTACACATTCTCCCCGTGTCTGTGTGAGTTTCCGCCAGCTGCTCTGGTTTCCTCCCACAGTCCAAACTCGTGCAAGTTAGGTGAATTGGCCATGCTAAATTGCCCATGGTGGCCAGGGATGTGCCGGCTAGGTAGATTAGCCATGGGAAATGCTGGGTTGCAGAGGTGGGGGTGGGTCTGTGTGGGCTGCTCTTTGGGGGGTTGATGTGGACTGGATGGGCCAAATGGCCTGCTTTCACACTGATTTGGATAGTTACACTACTACCAATGCTTCTTGCTAGTAATGGTGTAGGCTACTGATATGCGGTGAGGAGGATACATACAATATCTTAAGCAGAAGTATACTTGATCTTGATTAAACAGGACATGTTTATCGGCAGTTACTTCATAGCTCTTAATATTACATCCAACATGAGAGGCAATCAGGATCATCGTAAGAGTAAGTACACATTACTACTTTAGTTACATGCTGTTAACACTAACAACAAATCAGGAATTAATTCGTACATGGTTAGCTCCTATCAGAAATGGCCCTTTGTTTCCTAATATGTAGAGTTATCTTGTGTTGTCAGTTAACATTTTCAGGTCCTAATCCCTTTTACAATGTCTACCCCCTTCCCCAAGGATTTTTTTTTCTGGTTGTTAAATTATTTCTAAAATTGTTTCAAATAAGTTGTCTCCCTAAAGATTCTGAATTTATGAATTCACTCTATCTGGCAACTTGATGAATGTCCAGATTGAGTATATATGGATTGGGACAAGTTCTTTATTGTTTTCTCCCTGTCAATAATTCCAATGGTGAAAAACCACAATAGAGTGCCGGGGATGGTAGTTTAGGAGAGTTACAAAGAAGTCTACATTCTTCTTTATGAGGCTATTGACTGTTTAAATGTGATGTTCAGTTTCATCATCTGACTGAAAATATCCATGTCTTGGAGAGCTAATGATGTTATAGAATCCCTACATTGTGGGAGCATGCCATTCAGCCCATTGAGTCCACACTCGCCCTCTGAAGGGCATCCGACTCAGACACATCTCACTATGCTATCCCTGTAACCTTGCATTTCCTAATGCTAGCCCAACTAGCCTGCACATCCTTGGATACAATGGGCAATTTAACACAACCAATACACCTAATCTGCACATCTTTGGACTGTAGGAGAAACCAGAGCACCCAGAAGAAACCCATGCAGACACAGGGAGAATGTGCAAACTCCACACAGTCACCAGAGAGTGGAATCGAACCCAGATCCCTGGTGCTGTGAGGCAGCAGTGCTAACCACTGAGCCACCGTGCCACCCCATATGGTGGCATCCTGAACTAGCCACAAAGTTCTTGATCATTAGCAAATTGTGGACTTTTATTGGATGTAATCACATCTGGAATTCCACGAGTGGTAAATATTTCTTGCAGGGCTTTCACAACTGCATCCATAGTGTGAAATATAATTTCTTTACTTCAATCTATTGAGAGAAACAGTCGACCATTATTAGGTAAGAGTGGCTTTTAAACAGAAACAGGACAGCCCCTATATAATCCCACAGTCTGGTGGGAAAGACAGTTGCGATCAATGATTCCTTTCTATCGTGGTTATGTATGGCTCATATCTGACGACAAGTAGGAAGTGTCAGACCTGAGTTAGTGACTCAGCATCCATACTGAAGCTCGAGCTTTAGTTTTACATTTGGTAACGCCCAGGTGTCCTCGATGCATGCTGTTGATGATATTGATTCGTAGTGAAGGAGTCTATCATCAAAAACCAATAAGTCATCAACAATAGTGAGATGCTGTGTTAGTTCAAAATAAGTTTTCATAATCAAGCTATTAGGTTTATATTCTGTCCAGCCTTCTGTGCAGTATAGAAGTATGGCAAAACATTCAGAATCTTCTTCTGTTCCTCTCTGATGAGATTAAGCTTAGTTTGTGCTGCCAGCCACAATGTTCTTGTTTCTTGAATATATCAGTTGAGTTCAGCAGAAAACTCTTTAGCTGTTGGTGTAAGGTTGTCGACAGTCACTCTGGAGAGGGCATCTGCTGATGACTGTAAATTCCCTCACACAAATTCGGTCTTGCAGCAAATCACATGAGGCAAAGATGAAATCATTGTATCACTGGAGGCAATTCTGTTTCATCTAACAGTGAGACCAATGGCTTAACTTTCTTTATTAATCAAGGTATTAAATACAAGAGTCAAGAAGTTATGATGCAAGTGTATAAAACATTAGTTAGGCCACAGCTGGAGTACTGTGTGCAGTTCTCGTCACCACACGATCTGTGTGATAACACTTCTTTCTAGTTGTACAATAAAAAATCATTTTTCCCTTTAAAACACTTTGTTTTCCTTCAACACACTTCTTCCATCATCAGTTCTTCCATGCTCATTAGTCATTTTATACTGCCATTTTATCAATTTCCTTAAATATTTGTGAAATCACATTTGTTTTCTCACAGCTTTTCCCAATCTCTTAAGCAATGTTAACAACATATGTTTATTCAATGTAA
The DNA here is from genome assembly GCF_021869965.1 of Rhincodon typus. NCBI lineage: Eukaryota > Metazoa > Chordata > Chondrichthyes > Orectolobiformes > Rhincodontidae > Rhincodon > Rhincodon typus. The sequence goes on from NC_063337.1 coordinate 22,630,808, forward strand.
CAATTGCAACATTCCTTTTAGCTTCTCAACCTAGAATGTTCCTTTTAATTACAAACATTTTTTTGCCTTTCCACCTCACATCGGGTGCCTGATATCCATTGCTGTAACCTGGGATTACAATTTTGATGTTTTTCTGTGCTGTGGGTTTGGTGAGACTCTGTTTGATTTTCACAAGACTTTTTGGTATATTTTTCACTGATTCTAACTAATTTGAGTTTTTGCAGCTTTTTTACTGCTGTTTGCTTCTTGTTTCGAAACTGACAGGCTCCATGTGTTATTAAGCTGTTAACTGCTTCAAGATGCACCCACAACTTCTGAGTAGAATATTTTCTCTGTTTCCTCTCCTTTGCGGCTTTTGCAGAGCTGAATTTTTTGAGCCTAATATCGTCTGATCAAATTGACACCACTGTTCACCACATTTTAAACATTAGTTACAGTTGGAAACATATCTTGGGTAGATACACAACCACCAATCCTTCTTGCTGATGTTAATCTGGATGATTGATACCAGTTAGGATGGATGTCCATCCAATATTTTAGGCAGAAGTAGGCTCAGTTTTGATCATACTATATATATTTATTGCTTAATAGCTATTTACACTCTATCTGATATACGTGATAGGTTTAACACTAAGAAAAATTCAGGAGTAGGTTAGGACACCAGTTAGCTCCTCCTAGGAGCAGTCCTCATGGGTCAAGCTGATCTTGTGATGACAGTGAAATTTTTAAGACTTAACTGCCTTTTCTTCCCTTCAGTAATGGAATATGGTCATCACTAAATAGGCCAATATTTATTACCCATTCCCAGCTGCCTTGGAGAAGGTGGTGGTGAGCTACTTTCTTCGAGCTCTGTCATCCTTCAGGCATGGGGACATGTGCAGTACTATTAAGAAGAGAGCTTCAGGATTTTGACCCTGAACAATGATATAGTTCCAAGTCAGGATGGTGAGTCGCTTGGAGGGGAGCTTGCAGGTAGTGGTGTTCCCATGCATCTGCTGCTTTTGTTCTTCCAAATGTTAAAGATCATTGGTTTAGAAGGTGCCGTCGAAAGAGGCTTTGGTGAGTTGCTAAAGTGCATCCTGTAGATGGTACACACCACTGCCACAGTTCCTCAGTGGCTTTGGGAGTGAACATTGAAGATGGTGGAAGGGGACACCAATTAAGCAGGCTACTCTATCTTGGATGATGTTGTGGTACTTGAGTATTGTTGGAGCTATAACCATCTAGGACAGTGGCCATTGCTTCCTATTCCTGATTTGTGCCTTGTAGATTTTGGACATACTATGGGAAGACAAGGAGGTGGCTTACTTGCCATGGAATTCCTTGCTTCTAATCAGGACTTATAGCTACAGTACTTTTATGGCTGTTCCAGTTCAGTTTCTGGTCAAAGATAGTACCGGGATGATAACATGATTGAATGTCAGTGATTAAAATGCAAACTGAATGGTGATAGTTAGATTCTATCTTGTTGGGGATAATCTTTGCCTGGCACTAGTGTGGCAAGAATGCTATTTTCCACTTATCGGCATACAATTGGGCATGAATTGCTTCTGTTTCTGAACAGTCATGAATGATGCTGAACATTGTACAATCAGCGAACGCCTTCACTTCTGACCTTATGATGGTGAAAAGTTCATTGTGAAACAGCTGAAGATGGTTGGACCCAAGACACTATCCTCAGGAGCTCGTATAGCAATGTCCTATGGCTGAAGTAATTGATGTCCAATAACCATAAATTTCTTCCATTGAAATCATGTATGACCTCCACCCAGCAGAAATATTTCCCTGTAATTCTCATTGATTCCATCCTTGTTAGAACACCTTGATCCCATAATCGAACGTTGGTGCTAAGGGCCTAAATGCAATAATACCCCAATCACTGATGTGAAATCATCAATACATTCAACTCGCACACAACTAGAGACAATCCTGAATTCCATTCCAAATTCATCCTCGTGGCCCAGTTGGAATAAATTCGCTGAGCTGCAGGCACGAAATGGACACCCTGATGCAATAAACAACAACAAAAATACATCATTGCTCTAAACCAGAAAGCATCAGCAGAAGCTTCAAATTAAATCAAAACATCATTCCCTGGACTGATAATGCACTTCATTGCCTGCAGCACCAACCAGTCATACAAGACCTCAAATTCAGTAGGTGATACAGCACGCTCCCTCTCCAAGGACAGCAGAATGAGTGCATGACCACAAAAGAGAGGCAGGCATGTCAAGCAAAAATATAGCTGGGCCCAAAAACAACAACATCCCAAGTTTAGACTCAAAGTGATTAACACATTGAACTAATGCATTAGAGATAGGCCTGAATCTCATTACAATTTGATCCTTGGGCCCAAATGGAATAAATCCACTGACTGCCGTGCAGCAACCAGCAACATCAACTCAATAAACGGAAACAGCAAAGAAGGTTCTGCTGTTCTTTTCCATATAGCCAGGCAGTGAAGGATGGAATTGGAACCTAATCTTTACACAGTTATAATCTTTAACCAACAGAGTCACAGAATATAAGCATACACCTCCAACTCCAAAAAATACAATTAGCTCTTAAACCATTGAGTCATAGAGATCTACAGCACAGAAAAGGCCCTTCAGCCCATCATGTCCGTGCAAGTCAAAAACAAACAAATTCCTAACTATTCTAATTGATTTTCCATAGTTTGGCCCATAGCCTTGTACATCTTGGCATCATAAATGAACATTTAAATACTACTTAAATGTTTCTGCCTCTACCAGTCTTACAGGCAGTGACTTCCATCCCACTACCCGCTGGGTGAAAAAGTTTTCCTCACATTTCCTCTTAACCTTCTGTCCTTTACCTTAAATTACGCCCCCTGTTCATTGATTCCTCCATCAAGGAGAAAAATTTCTTCCTGTCTACTCTGTCTATGCCCCTCATAATTTTATACATCGCAATCATGTTCCCTCTCAATCTCCTCTGCCCTAAGGAAAACAAACCTAGTCTATCAAATTTCTCTTCATAACTAAAATCCTCCAGCCCAGGCAACAATCTGGTAAACCTCCTCTGCACCTTCTCCAGTGCTAATATGTCCCTCCCATAATGTGGATTCCAGAACTATACACAAGAATGTGGCTGTGACCTAACCAAAATGTCATACAGTTCCAGAATCACCTCTCCGCTCTTAAATTTTATGCCTCAAAAGGCAAGTATACAATATACCTTCTTAACCATTCTATCCACCAGTCCCGCTCCCTTAAGGGAATAGTGTACGTGCACAGAGATAGTAGAAACTGCCGATGCTGGAGAATCTGAGATAACAAGGTGTAGAGCTGGATGAACACAGCAGGCCAAGCAGCATCAGAGGAGCAGGAAAGCTGATGTTTCGGGTCTGGACCCTTCTTCAGAAGGTGCACACCAACGTCTCTTTGATCCTGTATGCTTCCCAGGATCCTACTATTCATTGTGTATTCCCTTGTCTTGTTTGTCCCATATACAGGAGAACATGAATCCCCTATTAATAACCACCATCTTAAAAAAATTAAACATCCAATTAATAATCAATTAGCAACCATGACGTTAATATGTAAATTCATTGTTTGTTCTTTATTGACAGAATGTTCTTGATGCTACATTTTCATAGGCAAAGCTCAGGGATCTGTCCTGTATTTGTAAAAAGGATGAATCGCAGAGATCTTTATTCTGCACCATTTATCTCCTATTAAGGCTCTTTTAAATGAACGAAGGGCAATCCTCACTCTTATGAAGTGAGCCTTATAATTGTTGGTCTCTTAATATTATGAACATAATTACAGAGTAGAGTCACTGCAGTTATTTCTTCAAAGCAGTTATTACACTAGTTTTAGAAGTAAAACGGTACAGCTTATAAGACTATTTTGTGGTTTGTTTGGATGCAGTGCTATAAATCTCTTTAACAATCATTCGCACACACAGTGTAGTTCTTGAAATCACATTAATCTTAAATAAAATAACTACAAAGCAGACCACTTTGAAGGGGTGACACGGAAGTAGTATCAAGGCTCATATCCTGCAAAATGACTACCTACAATGGTTTTCCTCACTAAAAAAATCATTAAGATACAAGAGCATTGATTAAGCTCACTTTTGGTACTGTTTCTTTTCGCTGCTAATTAAATAGTAATGAACAGACTGGTACATCCTTATTAAGTAAAGGGTTAATTACATCTTTACTCCTAGAACATATACAAAACATGTGTAAAAGGAGCTACATCATTGCAAAGTTAGACCACATGGAAGAGGAGGCTGTAATGTTCTAATAAGTTACCTTTTACCTTCCCTCAGATAAAGCTATTTTCAATAGTCTGTCATTGTTCACTCACCTGAGTGGGGACCTTATCTGACTAAAATCCTGATTTTCCTCAGTTCTCCCAACGTGGAAGTTAAGTAGATTTCTAATACCTTCACCCAAATACTGCCATCTTATGATTAAAAAATTGCAGATTGAGGTAATAGCATGTATTCTGCTACTTTCATCCTAAAACCACTTGGTTACAGAAATGCAGGTGTACCCCATGACAGGATTTGTTACTTTGATTTTTCCAGTGCTCCCCTGGCTGGTTTCCCATGTATCAGCATGCGTTGATTCAATTCATTCAGCAATTTGGTGCCCGAATACTAACTCTTACCAAGTCACATTTATCCATCACCCCTGTGCCCACAGCACACCATCCCATTATGTCTTTAGTTTAACGTTCTCCACATTGTGTTCAAATCCCTCCAGAGCTTTGGCATTCTCTGTAAACTCTTTCCAACCCTGATTCCTCTGAGGTTTCTCATTTCTTCTAATTTTGGCACCATCATTGGAGGCTGTGCTTTCATTTATCCAAGCTCTAAGCTTTCCTTATACTTCTCCACGTCTGACGAAGGTGCATGTTAACTGTCAAAACCAGGTGGTTCAGGGTTGGTATAAAACATTTTAAAATCTCAACTTCAACTGTCCCACTTCCGGGTTTATCTGAGGTTGAAAGCAGGATAAGTAGCAAACCCATTCCAAGACATTGAGTTTTTGAGTTAAATATTATACTGAACCTGGGGCTGCATGTTTAATCCGTTTTACAAATTTAACCCTGGTCAATCATGTTTCTCACACCCTGGTTGTGGAACATGGGTTCTTTCTCCTAGCCCATCAACTATCCTCCGATTGTATCATCAGAAACTTTTCCGCCCATCCCTATGAACACCATGAGCATGCACCCCCATCCCAGCACAGCAGATAGATTTTTGATCGAGTTGGTACTGCAGTTGGCACTGCTAGGCACACTAAACTGAGACAAAGCATCCCAGAATCCTTCTTTCATCATCTGAGGCAACTTCACAGTAAGAATATTAATGGCTCTGGTGGAGGCTTTCATTCTGTGAATGGTTCTGGAGGTGGGTTGGGGATGTGGCTTCAGGTAAAAGATGGACTAATGTCCTACTTTTCAAGAAATCCTCTCGTAATGCAGTGAAAGGAAGATCACCCATGAAGTGTATCCAATATGGAAGCAAACAATCTCCCTAAATCATCTACATTCATCCTCATTTCCTTGAAGATGAAACTTTGGCTCCCTTAAGCTGACAGATTCTGACACTGGAATTAACAAGAAGACTGCAGCATGGTAAATGTGCACACTCAGTGTCATATATTGGTTTTTTGTGAAGCTTAACAATCTCCTTATACAGAATGGGTGACTGCAAGGACATGATGAGAAGCCTGTGTAGTATCAGTAGACTGTATTGACACTCTACTCGCGCTCTTTTAAACTCCCCTCGATCTTCAGCTTCTTGTATGAGAAATCCCCTTCAATACTATGTTTATATTACACAGTGAAGCCCTTACGGGTATTTATCCCTCAATCCACATCACAATTAAAAAGCTTATTTCATCATTATCACATTGCTACTCTCGAATTACCATCCTGTTAAGCCCACCTATGGTAGAAAGGTCACAGGGTGAGGCTAGACCAAGTGTAGTCCAAAAGCTCCAAAAGGTCTCAAGAGTTTCTGTTTCAGTCACTGCCAAGGCAGAAAAAGACAATAGCAACAAGGTGGTCCCAGTCACCGTGGTTTGACACATGACCAAAATTTGATCACCAATCTGTCGAGATCATGTGGATTATGAAAGCCCCACAAAGTCTCTACATTCAACAAGATCATATGCAGGCTTCTACCACAGTCTATTTGACAAGTCTTATGGTGACACAGAGTTAAGCTACTGGGCTTAGAACTGAAAACAAAAAATGCAGGAAATCACAATGGATCAGGCAGCATCCATGGAGAGAGACCAAGCTAACGTTTTGGGTCTAGGTGACTCTTCATCAGAGTCTGGAGATTGAACTGTGTCCCCAGGAGTCCGTGGTTAACATCTACAAACAGGGGACAGATACAGCAAAGGTAGTAGACCCTCGTGTTGGAACAGGAGTGACTTGGTGTACAGCATCTGCGACTGAGTGATCAAGTTCAGGATACCTCCTGCCTACCCCAATGGAGAGAGCAAGAATAGATGCCCTGTAGATAGAGGTTCCACTTGTGCTTTGCTCGGGAACTACACAGTGACCATTCTTCAAAGCATGTTTCATTAGTCCTGACCCAAAACGTCAACTTTCCTGCTCCTCTAATGCTGCCTGACCTGCTGTGTTCCTCCAACTCCACACTGTGTTGTTTCTGACTCCAGCATCTGCAGTTCTTGCTATTTCCCATTCATTAGTCACTTCAGAATACCCTGTAGTCATAAAAGGTGTTGTATAAATGTAAGACAACAAGGTGTAGAGCTGGATGAACACAGCAGGCCAAGCAGCATCAGAGGAGCAGGAAGGCTGATGTTTCGGGCCTAGACCCTTCATCAGAAATGT